>NW_026125281.1:3330000-3642500 GCF_943737965.1 Phodopus roborovskii
TGGAATCATGAGGAGTTCTACTGAGCAAAGAAGGATCCTTTTGTATTAAAACACACACACACACACACACAATGCAGGCTTATGTTTTTAACAGAGCCCCAGGAAAAGTAATATCCTCCAAGGAATAATTTCAATTGCATGGCATTTACATTTTGAAATGGAACAAATCAGTAGTCAATAACAGTTATGAGACAGAGTTTTCAGGTTTCTCTATATTTGAAACTATTGGGAGACAAAATGACCCCTCTATTTTAAATGACAAATCCCACAGACAATGGCATTTAAGATCTATTTACTCAAAAGTCCAAATTCCAAATTTCTTAATTTTATAGTAAAAGAATCAATACGGACAAAAATAGAAGTCTCTAGAATGAATAGTGGTATATTGGATTCACTTTTATTTCATCATTTTTGTTGTTCAGCAATGTCTCTTATAAAAGGTTTACTTTCTAGATATGGCATGGAACATACACTCATGAAACCACAAATATATACCTTACTAAGCAAGACCTGAACAATGGCAATGGCAGGGGACAAGGCAGGATCAACGGAGGATATTCACATAGCCCTTCCGGTAGATGACTATCTATATGCATTAATGGTCACTGAAAAAGGGAGAATCCTTCTTCTACAGAGATAGGCCCCTTCATGTGTGAATAGATCCCAAGAGAACAGTCCTAAACACACATATACAGAAGCAACATTAGCAGGATTCAGCAGGGTGTGTGTGTATGTGTGTGTGTGTGTGTAACCATAGTGTGTGTGTGTGTATGCGTGTGTGTGTGTGTGTGTGCGTGTGTGTGTAACCATAATTATTAAAGAACAAGAGGCCATAAATTTTAGGGGAAATGGGAGGAGACACGGGGGTAGGTACCCACCCAAGCCGCAGTTGCCCTGTCCAAACCAGCCCGCATGAGCATGCACAGTAGGCAATTCCTCCCTGAGCCAACCTAAGACCTTCTGCTACACCTGGACACTGCTGACACAGAGACACCTGACAGGAGACACCAATGAGGGAAGGACAATAGAGCAGAGTCAGCCATGTGAGCCTATGGGACTTGGGAGGGGGTAAGTAGTAAAGCCTGATTTCCTCAATAAATGAGTTTGCTTTTTCTGCTCCTGAAATGTGTCATTGACTCTGTGTCTTCCCACCTCCTCTCCCAGGGGTGTCTTCTCAGGGTTGCCCAGAACACGGGAGTGATTGTCATGAGCTAGAATATTATGTTTATATGGGAATCATGTATGAAGTTATCAAAAATTAAATATTTCTTAAAAAATTAAAATGTTGGACCATCACTGCCAAGAAGTGTAGACAATTCCCAACAAACGCTTCTGAGCACTTGAAATCAGAATAGTGTGACTTGAGATGTAGTATGTGGAGTGTATATCTGATTTCAAAGACAACACAAAAAAATAGAAACAATTAAAATGACAATAAATATTTCATTAACCAAGTATGTGTTAAAATGCTAATAAATTGACATGTATTATTAAAATTTAGTTCATATTCCTCATTTCCCAACGAGATCATGAAAGAGCATCTTGCCTGTGAATCACATTGTAGTTCTAATGTGTAGCATCACTCTCAATAATTATGTGCAAAATAGTAAGCACTGTAAGACCAGCTTGATATCAAGGATTTGAACAGTTGCCACTTTTAATATTTCAATTCTTTATTCTTAGTTCTGTGAACAGCACCGAAAAGTTCTCTCCTGTAATAAAATGGGGGACAAAAGAACTTTGCTTCAATTGCCTTCATTTCAGCAAAATGTCCAATATTTTTATTTTAACAATAATATTCAGGGAGGAAAATGAAAGAAGCTAAATCACAGCACAAATCAACATGGCAAGAGACAAAGCTCAATGACTTACTGAAGTTTAACTGTTTAGTTCTTTTTTTTACATTTAAAAAGTTCTGAATCACAATCACTGATTTGCAATTGTTGATGCCATGTGACATAAAATAATGCTTTGGAGAATTATTTCTTGCGTGTTCTAAAAATGAAAACAGAACAAGAAACCTTTTATAAATTAAAAAAAATCGCATATTTTGGGGACATGAACATGGAATGCAGCAAAACATGAAAACCTTCAATCATGCTTTACGGATCAGATTGCTTAGACTTGGTATTTCCTACCGGACAGACAGAACACCTTATTACTTTTAGGTAGCTGTAATAAATGATACCCTTCTTCACCTTCCACATGATCCTAGATACGTTCAGGTTACAACTTGTGTTTATTGTACATTATGCCTGCTACTGTACCTAGCATAAAACCATAGGAATTAGGGAAAATCTCCAAAAAATATTAGTTAAGAGCATAATTATTGTTAATTCTAAACTAAAATAAGCATTCTATAATTGATCCGTCATCAATTCTGAAACTGACAACTGGCCCTAAATGCTATAAATGTGGCACAATTCTATGACACTCATGATATGTCATATCCATTAAATATAAATTTTCAAACTTTCAGGAACAAAAGTGGCAAATATAATTACATGGCTACATTGTGCTATGGTTTCTTCCTTTTTTATTCCTTTACAATCAAAAGAAGTTGACCTATGTTTTATTTGTGGTCACGTGATCTTTTCCTATTTTACTCAACTGGGTTTCCCATTCCCAACATCTTATCACATATGGCCTGATCTTCAGAAGACATTTCATTATGTTATGTTTTTGATGTGCATTGTGCAAGCATAGTGTTTGTACTGTAGTATTCACTCTAAAATACATATTCACGTGACAGCCCATAATATCCTTGAAACAGCCATTACAGTCTGTCAAATAAATAATGCGCATTTTAAAGATGGTCTTTATGTGGGATGGCTCTCCTGCATTTTCATGAGGCAGATTTCCCTTTTATTCTTTAGGAAAGAGAAGCACACACAAAGGAAATGAACATGCAGAAAAACACGTTAAGGTAGAAGAGACACAAAGCAGGAGCTCGGAGCATCCTTCAGCGGCTAGCTCTCTTTACAGCATCTCTGTTTCATCCTTAACATTTCAAGAAAAGACAGGGAGATTAGATTTTCTTCTCTGACATTCTGTATGTGGACACTTGGAAATAAGTGTCTTAGTTTCCTCATTTTGGTAATATCAGTCAAATTTTGCATTTGATGGTGACGGATTTTTATTTAAGGTTGTAATTTATTTGACAAATTCAGGTACTATAAGAAGTGGCATTTCAGCAGCCAGACAGTAATTTTCTTCTCTCCTTATCTGAGAGTGAAGAGTCCTCTTTGTGAGCTGGGTGTGCTGTGCAATGTGTGTCCATGACAAGCACAGTTCTGGGTGCACTGACCTTCCAGCAATATTACCTGAGTTTACAGGAAAGAAATGCTGTCTCTTTCCTGCAATGGCACTTTACTAGTGGCTATAATGGCTATGAAAATATGAATTCAAATATTTACTCTTACCTTACACTTACCTACTATGTGCCAAGTCCCATAAGACATGCCTTTACCATTGTCCAATTTAATCTTGAAGACAGATGGAGAATGTGAATGTGATATTTATAGTACTATCTTCAATGTGTTTTTCACAAAACACTTTTACTTTATATTATTATTGTATATTATCATTTCATAGTTATTGTAATTTACAGTATAGTAATGTGTCTGGAGCCAGAGTTCTGAGATAAATACGAACATGCTGTTCAAACCAGAGCAGATTGACTTAGGCCTCTAATAATATACACAGACCTTTTTCACATAAGAACTATGTTTCTACCTGGAGTCTAACCTCCCCCCAAATAATCATGGAAGAGATTGAAAAAAATTCTCTTCTAAAGGTCTGGAATTTCGTATTATCTTTTAAACAATCAAAGTGTGTTCAGTTTGAAAGAACTTAATCATAACACATAATCTTCATAAGAAATATACTTCTGTAGAATATGCCATATGGGCCAGGCATTGGTGGCTCATATTTTTAATCCCAGCACTCAGGAGGCAGAGGCAGGTGGATCTCTGTGAGTTCAAGGCTAGCCTGGTCTATAGAGATAGTTCCAGGCCATGCTCCAAAGCAATACAGAGAAAAACCAAAAACAAACAAACTAAAAAAAAGGGATACACCATAGGATCCAAGTACCTTGGAGGTCCTACCAATGTACAAAGCTCAAAGATTTAGATTGAAATCAAGGATGTTTATGTACAGAATGTCCTGGCTACAGGAAAGCTCTGTAAACAGAGGATGCTATAGGATGACAAATGACTAGTGGCTACCATGAGTGCAGCAGGTATTACTAAAAATTCCATTCTTATGTACAGAATGTCCTCTTGGCTAAATTTGTATTAGAGTAACACAACCAATGATAATTCCCTTCGAGTCTCATGAGACTTGAAAAACTTTGTTATCTTTAAGAGCACACAGTGATGTCTGCCTCTCACAAGAAGGGATATGTAGATGCAAAATTTGACAGCAATTTTAAAATTTGAAGTTGAGGATAAGTAGGGCAATTATATTACTCTTTTGTCTACTACAATGTCTATAATTTATGATGTTTAAAAAATCAGCAAATTACCTTCCATACACTAAAGTAGCCACATCTTTTGTAATTTGATTATATTTTTATTCCACCATACAGATAATTGCATATTTATGTATAAAATACTGAAAATAAATAAGATTAGCCCATGGGAATTCAGTTAGTTGCCTCCATTAATAACATTCTTTTTCTCTTACAATTGTAATAGCATTTTCAAGATTGGGAGATTCATGTTCATGAGTCAGATCTGAAAACACAGAGAGTGTTATTGCTTTTACCTAGATTGATAGAAATAATACTACTATTCATATTTGGTTACAGGCTTTAGCTTTAATATATAATATATAATCATTATATAATATATATAATTCAAATTTTTGAAAATAGCAGTTAGCTGGTTCATTGAATAGGAAGTCATCTGAGGCAACATCACAAGACTAAATTTCCTGGTTTTTCATTCATTCACTCATTCACTTACTCAACAATATAATTGACTAAAATAGGCATTCTATTAATATTCTAGGTGTCACAAATAGGTCAGGAAAAAAAATGAAATTTCTCAAAGATGTCATATTTCAGAGAGAAAGAAATTTATTAAACAAGCAAATAAAATAATGTCATTTACTTGTAAGTCTTAAAATAATTGGGTGAACAGGGAAGGCCACATTAGAGATATAGAATTTCCCAAACAACAAACTCCTCCCTGTGGAGTGGAAGGGGGTGGGATGGGAGGGTGGTCGGGGGCATGGGAGGGAGGGCGAGAGGGAGGGAGAGGAAATTGGGATCAATATGTAAAATAAGAAAAAATATTTTACAAAGGACAAAAAAAATGTGAGCAAAGAGGGGATGATAGGAAAAGTTTGTTGAAGGAGTGAGATCCCTTAGAGATTGGTCACAAATGAAGAGCCTGAGAAACAGAAGCCAGTTTAACAAATTAAGAAAAACATAGGGATACTCTTAGAGAAATGTGGAGAACAAGGGTTATAATTAACATATATAGTTCTCATGTTACAAACATACTTCTTGTCTAAATCGGTGTAAATGAAAAAAAGTATGTAATATTCAACATACAGAAAATATGAAGGTCTATTTGAAATCTTAAATTATTTTTATTTGAAAACAAAGTGTGCACTTTGAAATGTGTAGTTTGATTTTACAGTATTTTATATTTACTTTATTTCTTTGTATGTCTGTGTTTGAGAGTGTGTGTTTACAACTGTGTGGAAGCATACACTTCCTCTTACAAGGAAGCCAAGAGAAGGTATACGGCACCTCAGAGCTAAAGTTGCAGGTGTTTGCTGAATGCCACGTTTGTTATATTGGTGCTGGGTTCTGAACACTGGCCCCCATGATTGCACAGCAAGTGCTCTTAATTCCTGAGACTTTTCTGCAATCTTGTTATATATTATTGCATAAAGAGATTATGTCATGCTAACTGTGAAGGTAGTTGCATTTCCTCTCTGTGTAAAGGATCTTTAATGTGACAGAACTATGACAACGTTGTCTATCAGAGAATCTCGCAAGAGCTATGGCTAACCTCCACCAGGTCTGCTTTTCTCTCTACAAAAATTGGAAGGTGCTGTCTAGGAAATGCTGAAATCCATCAGTCCCATATGCAATCGTTCTCACAATATGAGACAAAGGGTAAATGGCATTGCTGTCCTTTCCTGCCCTTGCCCTCCCTTCTGAACAGGATGTAAACATTAGCTGGGTAACACTGATGACGGAAGAAATAAATGACCCCATAAAACTAAAGCACACATCCTGTTTCATTATGCATTTAGTAATACTATTCAGGATCATTTTCTTAATGATAGAAGGAGATATGTATATATGTACATACATATGTATATAGATATAGTCTCATAATGCATATTGCAAAACTTTAATTAATGCTATCCTAGATGGGTTTCCTATACAAATCATCCTAATCCTCATGACAAAATGAAAATATTAGAGCTGACTTGATGTAACATATGAAAAACTAAGTCCACTTAAGACCCATCACAGTCTTGTACAAGATATTGTCTCATAATACGCTTACAATATCAAAGTTATGTACACCATACAAAACTTCTACACTTTATCCTGGAGCAGAGGTATGAAGACCTGAGTGCTAGCTAAAGATGGGCATATATGTGCAAAGTGAAAGGTAACAGGCTTAGTTCTCGTTCATCTTGACGTTAACTTCTAAAATTCTTACAAATTGTTCAGTATAATAAAACATGTGCATTGGAAACCCATAAGTTTTGTATATATAAAAATAAAATCGTGACCAAAAGTAAAAGTGTTGGAGAAGTCATGTAACTTTTATAAAAATTGTAGAATTGTTTGTCGAATGAATAAGGATATATTGGGAAATTTTCAACAGCATTTATGACAACGAGATGTTTGACTGTGTTGATCCTAAAAGTTCAAATGCAAAGCTTCTGCATTGAAAGCATCATATCTCTACTCTGAATAAATGCTTGCTTGTAAAATATTTTCTTATGGAAATACATTAAGTATTTTCAGCAATAAACCCTCATGGCCCCAAAGAAACAGGAACTAAGAAGTTGAGAACTATGTTCAATACAATGCTCATTTATCTAACATTGAAATTCAGTGCATCTGGCTAGGTCATGCAAATATATTTTGCAAACCATAGTCTGGCTCCTGTTATGTTTACAGCAGCCCAAGAAGAGTTAATCAATAAATTAATATAATAGAATTATGTCTAGTCAGAGGTTTGTTCTGCATTTGTGTGATTGGCATCATTTTTCTCAGAATAGATTTAAATTCTAAGAAGTGATGCTTTGTTTTTGTCCGAAGACTTTATTTTCTAGACAGAAAAAAAAAAAAAAAAAAGGATAATGGTTCTTTATTCAACTACTATAATTGATTTCAAATTAATAGTGACTGTTTCTCAAGTATATCCAAGAGATAAACATGGCAAGCTATTAAGTAATAATCAATTTTGTAATAAATAAAAAGTCTTTGGTATTAAATTAACCTATAACATCATTTAAATTATATAATAAAATAAGCTCTTCAAATTAGTTTATCTAGCATAGATGAGTAATATGCTTCCAATTCTGTATCTGGTTTATTTACATGTATAATGCATAACATTTTAATGACCAAATATCATTATATTAGGATCAATAATATTTACCAATGAGGGGGACACCATATTTCGGAGTATTAAATATTTATACTTTAACCAATATCTTCAGTAGATTTAGGTTATAGAAGATTGTTCAAAATATATATCTTTAAGAAATATGCATTTACCTTTGAAAAGACTTTGAACTAAATTCACAAATCTGAGTTTTTAATTTTTTTGGATCCGTTACTCAGTCGCTCTGTGAGCTTGAGGAATTAAGTTCAATTCAATTCAATATCACTTCATTAAATATTTATGGGGCAGCCTCCTTTGTGCAAGGATGGGAAGAGAGAAACCTATTTGAAGGCAGAGGGGAGTGATCGAGGAGAGAACAAAAGATTAAAGGGGCTGGCAAGGAGAATAATTGATGTAATATGAGCCTGAGGCAGGGGAGATGAGATAAAGGGCAAACATCTAGGGGTCAGTCTTTGCGAAGAAAAGGAACAGGTCTTCCTAAGAGATAAGAATAAAACAAAATGTAAACCAAAGATACAGGGAAAATCTGAGGAAGGAAGAAAGCAAAGTAAGGCATCTCATTCAAGGGGTTTACTGTTGGTTTTGGAGGTGATGGTGGTGGTGTCTGTGTGTGTGTGTGTGTGTGTGTGTGTGTGTGTGTGTGTATGTGTATATTCTGAGTAATGAAGGTCACAAGCCATGACCTATAGACAAATTGCTTGAAATGTTGAGAGAGTGGAAGGTTGAAGACAATTTCAGTGGAAAACAAGTTATGAAATAACAAATGAAAGTGGTTATCAAAATAACTTCCATGTCTAGAAACAAAGAGTGAATGATATTCAATCAACAGGAAAGTTAAGTAAAGATGGTACGTCACCGTGGAATTCCAAGTGTAACTATTTTGCCTAAAACATCAGGTCTCAAACCAAATATCAGGTGCAGCTCTCCGTCTTTCCAAGAGTCATTTTTCACAGACTGTACCATGGCCAATTAGTTAAAATCCTGAAGCTGAGAAATGAATGATTTCATAGATAACAAAATGTCAATAGAAATTATAACATGCAGTCAGGCTGAACATGACTAGTCTCAATATTTTACAAATATGTTCTTCAAGTCTGTAATTAGGAAAATAAAAATGAAAGTCCTCCTACCGAATTACTGTAGTTATTGGGAGCCTGAGCCAATATGTATGCATTCTGCGAGTAATTTCGTACCTGGGAAGTCACAGAACGCCACAGTTGGCTCATTTCTATCTGTCCATGTAATCTTATTCCTATAGGTACTGTCCTTTGTTCAGTACATTGTCTGAAAGTTCAGTTTATGTGGTCACCCTCACACCCTCTAGATAGTAAGTGATGCAACAGTAAAACCCAGGGAGTCTGGCACTAAGGACTCCTAAGGCATATACAAGGGTGTGCACTTAGATGGCATTCAATGTGGAAATAATGTTATGTCAGACTAAATACATAACACAAACCTAAAAAGGTTTGAATTGTAGCATTCAAGATAATGTTGATGATTCGGGGGAAAAATGATGCTGAATTAATATTAGACTACTGGAATCTTCATCTTTCCTATGTTACATGATGGGGAAAATCTCATAAAGACACTGTTGCAAGAATGAAATCCTGAGGGGAAAATCTTAGTCAGCTATGTATGTGGTAAAGCACGCATGAAAATGTGTATAGGACATCAAAACAACCCAACCTAGGAAGTACAACACCAAACTCTGAAGAAGAAATGACACTAAGTCCCAGTGCTATGGATAGAATGCGGACTGGTCTCTCCCAGATATTTGGGCCCTTTTCCCTGAAGTTAAATGTAGTTCTGCTTTGCAGTCTGATAGATGAACATATTAGAGCTCATGAAAATAAACTAAAAGTTACATACATATGAAAGTCTGCTTGTGATAGCATATTCATCCATATATTCCAAACCATGGAAATGTGTAAGATGGCACACTTAAAATAATTTTTAAAAAGCTGCAGAAAATCCATACAGCTGAATATTACACAGTAAGAAAAAAGAACCAACAACTCTGAAAAGAGACCAGGGAGGGGAGGTTTGGGTGCATTCTGCTGACTAAAAGAACTATCTGTAGAGCCACATGCTCTGTGATTTCAATGGGACGATACTCTGCATTTGGTAGCTCTATAGAGACAAGCTACAGATGGTTGCTTTCCAGAAGCATGGGAAATAGCAATCGTGAGGTCAAGAGACATTTGCAGGTAAACTAAACATTTCTGTCTGCTACTGCATTGGCAGATGCATAACATTACTCATTTGGTAAACCCCATAGAACCCATAACTCAATGTCTGCATCTTAGTGTAAGTGCTATTCTTCAGTAACAAAAAGTAAGCATTGGTCCATCATTTGTAACAACTGTCCAATGCCAATGCAATGCCAGTCATTAGGGGTAGAGAAAACTTTGCAGGATGACTCACATGCCTCATTGTCTATGTACTCCGCCCCAAGATTTCCTGTAAATGTATAGCCACTTCATACATTCTATCACGAAACTGCTCATTTTACTGTGGGGTTGAAAACTGACATGGTATCATAACTTCTGAAAACAGGTCAAGTTTACAGCTTGGGAAAATATGTTTTAAATGCTTCTGAAACTGAAGTTCAAATGTTCAATAAAATATCAGTAACACTGTGATTAAATCAGAGGTTTTTAAGAGGGTCAAATAATCATCTGTGAATGCCTACTCTGAAAGCTGAATTGCAATAAATGCATATCATTAATGTAAGCTTTGGATATTTATGTTTATCAAACCTAATACAATTTGTGTAGCTTAAATAAGTTATCCATTTTGAAGTATTAAAAAGTGAGCAAAGCATGGAGGTCATGCATTTTAAATTCTATCTCAATTATAAGCCTGGGGATCAAGTGAGAGCTTTTTTTATGGAAAATTAATTTAATACCCTTCCTGAGCCAATGTTCCCATCTTTCTGCGTGGCCTTGGTGACATTACTTTAGTGTGGTTTATTTTGTGTTACATATGTTCCTGCCATATTGATGGTATTGGTATTAAATAAAATATATTATAGTTTGATACTAAGCAGTCTGTTTGAGGGACAGACACCTCACAGGGGTGGTCACACTGATCAGGATCAATTGTTTCAAGACTCCTTTGGAATGGAGGCTAGATGACAGGTCACGAATGAAGGGGGGTAGAATGATATCAAGGGATTGCACAGTCCTAAAATGGACTGGAAAAACATTCTTACCAGTACCTTTGGGATTCAGAATGAAAAGTTCCACAAAAAAGAAAACCTCTCAGATTCCCTCTGGAAACACAGTTTAAAAATGAATTATTAGGGATAAAACTAAGAGTAGTTTTTTATCTTTCTTTCTTTCCTTCCTTCTTTCCTTACTTCATTCTCCTTTTAGAAGTCATGTATTGGTTGTCAGCTTGATCACAACCTTGGTAAATGTTTGCCTTTAGATATGATTCTAGAGGAAACACAAAGTGACAGACAGACAGACAGACAGAGACGGAAAAGCTACAAGTACACATGACAGAAACATGATCCAGAGAGTTCCTGAAATTTTGAAGTGCAGGACATAATAGACAATGATGGAAGCAGGAAGGAGAAATAAGGAAAGAAAAAAAGAAGGATTTTTAAATGCAACACACTAAATATAGGAATGAGGTTTATTTGACGCTTGTTCCAGTATTCTAGAACACATGTGTACACAACAGTTGACAGGTAAAGCCAGGGAAATGGCAGGTTCAAAGAACAAATTGCCTTTGTTAGCCAGAGCAGAATGTCAAAGTTATTTACCAACCAGGGTGCTAGAGGAAGAAGACTACAGTTCAAAAACATGGTGAGAACAGAGGAAAGTCCACTGAACATTTGTCTTCCATGCAAACCAATACCTTTGAATGATGTATACAATTATAACATCCAACGTAATGGTACTACTACCAACAATCCTATTATTAGCCATTTAGTAAATCATGAAAGCATTGCAGCATAGTGTGTCCAGACCTAAACTTGCTAACTTCAGAGTCTTCCCTCTCGATGTCTTCATGAACAATCCTGGAGTAATGTATTGTTATACTTGTTTAAGTGTCTGTGTGTGTGTAAGGAGTAAACATGATCATTTCAACTGAAGTGCTTTGTAAATGTGTAAATACCATTCAATTGGAGGTTCAAGTCAAAGCTAGAATGCAGTTTTACACTTTAAAGTAGCAAACCTCTGCTGAGATGTCAATCAGTCTAACTGATTAGAAACTGTTCAAGAGGTTATAAATCATGGGGCTGAGTCATTCACTAATAGTGAGAAACAGTAATTTTCACATTTGAATAGTAAAGGAACATTCTAAATTTTATTTTAACTTTTCTTTTGGATTTCCCAGCTATATTCTAGAGGTTTTTTTTAACCTGTGTTTTCTTTAAATCATTATACACAACATTAGAATTTTCTTTCATTTCCTGAATACTCATAGCTGACACCTATGCCCTATGTAAATTCTAATGACTGGTGTAGGGTCCACTGGAGTGTGCACTGCACTTGTGACCTCACCAGCCGGGACAGTGTATGCGCACATGTGCTCCTGCACAAGCTGGGCTTTGTAATTGTAGCAGTTCAATGTGTGAAAGTCTTCACATACTTACACAAGAATTTCTAGCTTCTTATTGTTGACAGAGGGCTGGTCTCCACGATATATAAAGAACTCAAGAAATGGGACACCAAAGTACAAAACAATCCAATTAAAAAATGGGATACAGAGCTTAAACAGAGAATTCTCTTCAGAAGAATCTCAAATGGCTGGAAGATGTTTAAGGAATTCCTTGGCATCCTTAATCATCAAGGAAATGCAAATCAAAATGACTCTGAGAAACCATCAGCTAGAATGGCTAAGGTCAAAAATACTGAGGACAGCTTATGTTGAAGAGGATATAGAGTCAGAGGAACACTCCAACACTGCTTGTGGGAATACACGCTTGTACAGCCACTTTGGAGATCAGGATGCTGATCTCAGTAAATTAGGACTCAATCTCCCTCAAGACCTAGAGATACCAATCTTGGATATACACCCCAAGGCTACTCAATCATATCACAGGACACTTGCTCAACAATGTTCATAGCAGCATCATTTGTAATAGATGACCTAGATGCCCCTCAACTGAATAATGAATAGAGAAAATGTAGTCCATTTGCACAATGGAGTATTACTCAGCTCTAAACAATGATGATATGCAATTTGCAGGCAAATGGGTAGAATTAGAAAATACAATCCCGAGTGAAGTAACCTAGACTAAGACAAGCACAGTATGTACTCACTCATAAGTGGGTATTAGATGTAAAGCAGGGATACCTAGACTACAACCCACAGCTCCAGAGAAGTTAAGTAACAAGGAAGACCCTAATAGGGACCCATGGATCACCCTAGGAAGAGGAATTAGATGAGATCTCCTGGGAAAACTGGAATGGAGAAAATGGAGACGAGAACATGAGGGAACAGGATGGTTAAGGGTGAGGGAGGGACAGATTGGGTGAGCAATGGAAGAGAGAGAGACAGAGAGAGAGAGAGAGCCACTATGGCATCAGGGAGAAACCTGGTACTAGGGAAATTTCCAGGCATCCATAAGGATGATCCCAGCTAAGACTCCTAGCAATAGTGGAGAGGGTACCCAAACTGGCCTTCTCTTGTTATCAGATTGGTGAATACCCCAACTATCATCATAGATTCTTCATCCAGAAATTGATAGAAGCAGATGCAGAGATCCACAACCAAACACTAGGCTGAGCTCTGGGAATTCAGTGGAAGAGAGTGAGGAGGGAATTCATGAGCAAGGGAGGTCAGAATCTTGATGAGGAAATGAACACAGACAGCTGAACTAAGCTCCTGGAAACTCATGAACTCTGAACTGATAGCCGTGAAGCCTCCATGGGACAAAATTAGGCTCTCTGTATGTGGGAGACAGTTGTGAAACTTGAACTATCTCAGGGGCCCCTGGCAGTAGGACTAGGATGTATCCCTGGTGTATGAGCTAGCTTGTGGAAGCCCATTCCCTGTGAGTGCATGCTATGCTCAGCCTTGATGCAGTGGGAGGGGCTTGGTACTGCCACAATTTAATGTGTCAGCCTTTTTGATTCACTTACCTGTTGGGAAGAGCAGATGGGGGTGGGCTGGGGTGGGGAAGAGAAGGGACTTGGAGGAGAGGTGGGAGGGAGAACTGTGTTAGAAGTGTAAAATGAAATTAACAAAATAAATAAATTTAAAAATAATAGGAAGTAAAGATAACAAAAGAAGAAAGAAAAACAAAACAAACAAACTGACCAAAAAAAAAAAAAAAAAACAAAAAACAAACTTGAGAAGGAAAACATTTATTTGGCTTGGATATTATAGTCCATCATGGAGGGAAACCAGAACAGGAACTCAAGAAGGAGCTGCAACAGAAACCAAACCATGCTTACCGTGCTTATACAGTATTCCCACCTTCTTAGGGATGGTGCTGTGGACAGTGGACTAGGGTCTCCTAAATCAGTTAGCAATTAAGAGACAGTTCCCACAGACATACCTATGGACCAGTGTGAAAAGACAACTCTTCGGTTACGGTTTCCTGTCCCTAGGTGTCAAGTTGACAGCTGAAAGTAACTATGACATCAAACATTTTATGTTGAGTCTGTGACCCCTCTACAAAAAAAAAAGTGCTTCAAAAATATTGGTGTGTATACTTGTACGAATTTGAGTGATTATTTAATTATATTTTTGTAAGCATAATTTTACATATGAGATATGTAAGTTTTATATTTTGATGCAGCCTTCATTGCCTTTTATAGAAACACTGTCAATTTGATTCATAATCTGTGAGCTAGAATGCATATTCCTTAATCTCCCTCAACTCTGACATCATCAATCATTTTTGATAATATTATAGATTAAAGCATTTAATATTGCTTAAATTTTCATCGCATGACTGACTGCAAGGCTGCATTTTTTTCCATACATCTTTGGACTATTTGTACTTCTTTGATGTAGATTTTTCTTTCTCAAATTTGTCCATTTCTTCTGGGTTCTATTTTATACTAAACACCATAAGCATTTCTCTTGATATTTATTTTACTTTTACCACATTGCAATGTATTTTTAGTGAGTTGTTATGATTTTAATAACACATTTAATAATTTTATTTATTACTGCTTATTTGTTATTAATGTTATCATTATTAGTAAGGTGTGTGTGTGTGCGTGTGTGTGTGTGTGTGTGTGTGTGTGTGTGTGTGTGTGTACATGGGCTGGGCAATGGCCTAGATGTAGAGGTATGTATCTCTCTTTATACCTTCCACAGATGGAAGTCAGGTCTCCATGTCTGTGTGGTACCTAAGCCTAAGCCATTACAATGAACCCATTTTTTTTCCTCCATATTCCATAGTTTCCCTCTTCATTTCTTTTCCACTACTGTCCAGCCAGCACTTTTTTTTCTTAAGTGTTTCTAGATGGTGGTCTCAGGGAATGGGTTGTGGAACATGGTTCATCTTTGAGCAAAGGACACTGGATCTCTGGTGACAGTACCACCTGGATAAAAGTTAGTGTGTAGTATCTAGGTACATTTAAAGTGCATTGTTCTAGTCTGCATAAATAATAATATCAAATAACTAACTTATGAGCAAGGGGAGCTTAGCAGATTATCATGCATGTTAACTCTATCTATCTATCATTCTATCTATCTATCTATATCTTGCTCACTGTCTCTTTCTCTCTCTGTCTGTATGTCTCATTCTGTATAGCCTGTAGATGTTGTGTGGATTAATATTCTGTAGAAAATCTTACATTCTATAGTCTGATATTATGCATGGACAACATCATTATAATTTTATCTAACAAACATTTTGTAGAAAATAACCTACATATTCTAGCAAGAAATAACTTTCTACTACGTTGTAAACTCTCAGAACATTCAGCACCTTCTACATGGACACACATTAAGTCACAGTGGTATACGACATACTCTTATATCTCATTGGATGGGGATGCAGTTCACTTTGTAGAGTGTTTACTAAGCTGGCATGGTTCTACGAGTTCAATCATCAGCACCATATAAAACAGGGGGCAGAGGTTGTGAGTCATGTCTGTCATCCTTTTACTCAGTTGGTAGAGATCAGGTGCTGGACATCATGAAGCTGGATAGGATAGATGACTCAGCAGTTAAGAACACACACTGCTCTTTCAGAGGATCTGAGTTATGTTTTTAACAGCCACCTCTGGTAGATAACAATTGCTGTAATTCCAGATCCAGGGGAGTCAGCTGTCTAAGGCTGTCATGGGGACCTGTACCCACTTGCACATAACCACGCACGGAGACATATATAAATAATTTAAAATCAGATAGAAAATTGTCTTTGTAAAAACAGAGGCCTGGCTTATATGAGAACATGTCCCCTCATCTAAATATAATAATAAAAATAATGAAGATTTAGGAAAACTTGAGTGATGTGGTTTATGCCTATGACCCCAGAATTTTTGGAAGCAAAAGCAGAATTTCTATGAGTTTGAAACCAGTCTGTACTACACAATAAGACCTTGGTCTCAGGACAGCAGCATCAGTTTCTGACAGGTAATTAGGCATATGTTTTGTATCTTTATCAGAGTGAAGGAGGCACAGTGATTAGTGCCCTTCTATGAGGTGTGTAGCCAGCATATAGTGCACCACTGAAATCCTGCTGCAGCCCAGTTGTGATTCAGAAGCTGCTTGTCTTAATCAACTAGTGAAAAAGCAGCTCCCGCAATCCAGATGCAGAATTTGCTGCCCCCGTGCCAATGAAGTTGGGCAGATCTACAGTTATGGATATTTCAGTGGTTAAAAAGGATTGCCTTAGTAGTCCCAACCCACTAAAACCCCAAGGTTGTTAAATAAGACACACCTTCAAAGTCGGTGCAATATTCTTCATTTGAAAAATAGGATTTTAGGAATTTATGGAGTCCTTGCCGAAGATGAGTGTTTGAGCACTGGTCATAAAGCTACTAAGGAATGAAGCATCCAGAAAGTGCTAGGCACATAATTATGCTTTATGAGCAGAAATTTCCAGTAACTTACTGACTGGCAGATTAATCTACTTGCGATTAGATACCACATTGCTTTATAGTCAAATGCATTTTGCTTCAAAAACAGTGACCCAAAAGTGGTTAGTCTACCCCAGGAATTACTGAACCTTTTTCTCATAACATGAGGTAGCTTATCAGTATGTGGACCATCTTTGAAAATATGTGAACATTCTTTTAAAACCTCTCTCTTATATATGACTTTGGAACGAAGTCTTATAGTCCAGAGGCGAACTACTCTGGGATGAGGCACAGACATTAGACCGGTTTCTGCTATAATTGGGAACTGAAACTTATCTTCCCCAAATTCATATGTTGAAACAATTATCCCCAACGTGGCTGTGCTTGGAGACTGGGCTGGTAGGACAGGATTAAGGTTAAATAAATCATAAATCTGGGACTAATCCATGCAGGTTTTGTAAGCTCATATACACAGGCTAACGAGGCACGTAGGAGGATGCAGTAAAGAAGTAGCCATCTACCAGTAAAGCAGAGCCCTCAACACAAACAGCTGCATTGGTTGCACGCAGCAAAAAACCGTCAAAACATCCAAAAACGTTTCTATTGTTTAAAAGTAAAGCATTACATGGTATTTCATTATGACATTTCTCATTGACTAGGGCAAAATGGTTAAAGTTGCAATCACTTGCTCTTAGTATTTTGAGTAGATGTTTTAATGAGATAAGTAATCATACCATACTAAGGAGAAATGAATGATGATGTGGAGAAAGGGCGAGGTAGATATTTTTGCTACTCAGTGCCTCACTCCCCTGGTGCCTAAATGCCTCTTGTGTTCCCTGGAAGAATTCCCTTTCCAGTGTCTTCTAAGTCTCTATACCTGTATTTATCTCAGAGACAACAAATGCTCAGCCAACACTAATGAGGTTGGTTAAGAGTTGACTAAGAGGAGAAACGATGCTTTGGGGAGTAACCTTAACAAGAGACAAATGCTTTAGACTCCTGGCCTTCTGTAGTAACAATTGCAAGGCACATTGTAATGGGTCCTCACAAGGCCCCAGTGACACAAAGACAAAAGTTACCGCCTACCTGACGAAGCCCTTGAATACAGCATCCACTGTTATTCTCTTCCTTGTGAAAGCCATCTTCACAAGTGACAAAAAAGAAGCTCACAAACAGTAACAAGAACCTCCCTGTCTTTACCTTGAATTCTTGAGAATAACAAGTAAATACTGACATCTGATCATGATTTTAAGCCTGAGCAGGTAAAATTAGGGAATAATCCACCAACGGCAACTTGTAAAAGGAAATTAAAACAACCTGTAATTTGACTTTAGACCTTCTTCACTCCTATAAAGCTGAGCTCCATCAACATTGGAGAAAGATTCCCATTGCTTGGTTGTGGTAAAAGTAGGGTTGGGGGCTTGGAGAACACCGGAGTAACCCTGCCATCACCAGGGATTGGGTGTGTCTTCTTTCTTTGGAAGAAGGGTTGTGATTGTTTAAACAATATATAGGTGAATTTTGCCTACGGCATCTAGAAGGAAGCTTATAAATGTGTTTTTTACCAGTTGCCTAGGTAACCTGAATTTCCTACTTTTTCCTACTTTTGACCCCTGTTTTACAGCATGGTCATTATCACCTGACAAAAGCACCTAGTACTAATTCTTCCCTGGTATGGAAAAACTCTGATGTTTTCAGAATATGGGAGGGGGGAAGAAAACAGGGGTATACATGTATGATGATTGTGAAGTTGTTATTGAAAGCATTACTAAAATTCTCCTAATTCCTCAATTTGAAGTATACAAAAACAATAAATTTATATTCAAGGAATTTGCTTCTGTGCTTCCCTGGTTGCAAACAAAGTAGCCTCTGATACGCTGATACCATTAGAAGTCATGCCAAAGTCTCTATCTGTGCTAAACTGTAAGCCTGTTGATGACTTTTGAATGTACATTGTCATGGAGCTATCCTTATCATTCCAGGTACATTACTCATAACTAATAGAATAAAAGGCCTTATCCAACAAATAGTCCCTTATTTTCTCTTACACATGTCTGATCTGCTCTTTTTAAACAAAGATGTTGGTACAGTTAATTCTTTGACTCATATTGTACTTTTGGAAAGATCCAACAGATACAATTTTGACACAGTATTGCTGCTCCTATAGCCAACTTGTATCTTATTGAATTTGCATAATCTGAAAGTCATCCTTGCATAAATATGTGTGTCTTAAAATGCCATGATCAAGACAAATGGGGATTTTCAAATCTCTCCTTCCTGTAAGTAAGAAAATTGAAATTCAAATATCAGAAAACATAGCCCTAAAAAAATCCTGTTGATAAGGGACAAACTAAGAGTAGAAGCAATGCCAAAGATCTGCAATCATGAGAATGTACGAATAGGAAGAAATCCCAAAAGAAACAAGGGAAGCAGAAAATGCCTAGAAGAAATGGTTGCGTGGAGAGGCAGATGGAAACAGGTGAAGGAGATGAGTGGAAGTGGAGAGAGATAAAGAGAATGGGATGAGTGGGGCTGGTGGAGAGAGAGAGAGAGAGAGAGAGAGAGAGAGAGAGAGAGAGAGAGAGAGAGAGAGAGAGAGAGAGACTGTACTTCCAAGGACGTGATTTTTAATCATCATTTCATAGTCTCTGTTTTTCTACTGCACTCTGTGCCACTTCTAGGGTATAAGTAGCTTTCCTTTAAAACTAAAGCGTGCATTGCTTTAAAGCTCTCATGAACTCATCAAGACTGGCTCATTTTGAAGACTCCTCAGTTGACATCACTATCTTTCTGCATGTCATTTTTATTTCTTTGTATGTTACATGTTTAAGATATACTGGAAGTCTTCAGTGACTATAGTTAGGCAAGTATAGATTATACTGTATCCCTTTAAAAAGGCTGAGATTGGCATTGGCTAGATGACTTTGTGACCAAGAGCACTGCTCTTCAAGTGGATTTGGGTTCAGACCCAGGACCCACTGACTAGTTCCTGAGTTTACCAGCCTCTTCTAGCCTCTGCTGGCTTTCTAAACATGAGACGTGAAGATATCAATGCAGGTTAAACGTCCATAAACATCAAGTGAATGTAAGTAATAAATAGATAAACTCTTTTAAAAGTAAAAGCATTGCATTTTAGGCTGACAGAAAGTTATAGCTATGGTTACTCCTATTGATCTTGCTATTATATTTTTCCATATTTGTTATACATGGGTATTATTTATAGTCCCATGGGTTTTACTTATAGTCCTATCTAAATCATGGTCACCTGGAAAACACACACACACACACACACACAGAGGTGTCAAAGGCACTTAACGATCTCTTCAGAGTCTTTTTTATCATGGTAGACAATCTACAGTATTTCTTTCCAGCACTTACCCTAGCAGATGGTTATTCTGGGATGAGCCTCACAGAGTTTTATCCTGTATAACTACAGCCTAGCCCTTACCGAAGGAAGGCTCTCTGGGGATTCTCACACAACTTTCTAGGATCTTATTCTTCTTGTAATTTCCTTCTTCCCTGATTCTACTCTGAAAAACTAACCTCTCCTTCAAGTCAAATATTGAATCTCTGTCTCTTTGTTAAGAAGCTGGAACATCATGAGACTCTTGAACTCATATCTATGCCCATGAAGGCAGTAACAGAAAATAGACAATTTAGCACAATTTCCTCTTCCCACACAAACATTCGTGTACTGTTTCCAAATGAAAGAAAAACAGTTACCTCATAGATATTTTTGCTTATGCCTACTCCTGTGAGAAGATGAAGTTGGTCATCCCTAGTTCTTCCTTTGAGAGTAGCATGAATTACAAATATGATTTATTGGCATACAAATTTTCTCAAAATCAGAGTTGACTGTTTAATATTGGATCAGACTATAATTTTACACTTTATGTTAATATTTGGGGTTGTTACTCATTTGTTAGTAATTCATTTTGTCTCATAAGGTACTTGTCACAAGGATAATATTTAAATAACCTTTGATGTTATGTTTACATTCTGCTCTCCCTTACTAGCTTTTTTCCCACTTAGAGACATTAAATCTTCCAGCTGAGTTGTGTCAGAATTTTTTTTATCATCTGCTCTTTTTATATGTCTTCTTCATATCTTTTTCTTTTCTTAGATTCTCCCCCACCTTAATAAGTTCATACAACATGCAGGAAGAGTCAAGTCAAGAATCTCATATAACTATGATCTGTTACTTTCCCATCTGCAACCATAAATTTACTGGGCATATTTTTACTAGTCATTGCAGTTCATAGCAAAACTAATTAGCCAATATATGTGTGCACTGTAATTCAACCTCTAATAATAACTTTTCTCATGATCATCCATCCTTAATACTAAAGTCACATAACTCATTTTTTTCTTGTTGTCATTTCTATCTCCTACTTCTAAGCTGTGTCAATAAGATTTATAACAGGATGTTTCTTTAGCACAGAACCTCAGAAATTCTTTTATCTAACAATAAAGTTTCCCTTTGTCCGGTGTGTTCCAGTTCATGGTAGCTCCAGCATTTATCCGTGAGAACCGCATTTTGATGTCCCAAAGACATGAGTGAGATGGTAAAAGTCATACAATGGTTCCTTAAACTTCTGCTTAGAAGTACCAGAAGTCAAATATCCTTGCATTTGATCTTCTAAATCAAATGATATGACCAAGTCTGATATAAGTAGGATGAAAAGTGCAATCCAGACACAGCAGGGACCCTGAGGTGAAGGGCCTCCAGGGAAGGGCCCATACAGTAAGGCAATGTGTATTTCAGACATTACTTCAATGCATCGCATCTGATTTCAGACTCAAAAGCATCTCTTTGATGTTTTAAGAACATACTTTTAAAAAGCCAAAATAGAAGCAAGGGACTCTATTGAAAGAATATTTCAATAATCCAGGTTAAGAGACAATGGTGTCTTGAAAAAGGGCTGTGACAGGAACTATAAAGCAGAGGTGACTTGTGAGTCATCGGTGGGATGAACTGGCTGGTGGATAACATAGAGAGCATGAGAGACAAACAGATGCATTGGCTTCAAGGTTTTTGTTAGGACTGGGCTTCATACCACCTAACCTCAGATGAACTGTGCTTTTTAGAGCAAAGCCCTCAGAACTCCCTCACCCTCACATTAGCTGAAGTCTCTGGGGATAATTGTGAGGACTCACAGTTCTCCCTGGGAACTTACTGTACATGCAGTGATAGTTTGTTACACAGAAAAGAGACAGATAAAAATCAGGCAAATGGAATGATTAGGACAGAAGAGGAGAATCCCAAACAACACTGGCATCCGCTTCTATGGAATGGGTTACACCTATACGCGGAGCAGGGTGCAGCCCAACAGACGGTTATCCAGTGGGGAGGTCCAGCTCAGCACTGGTTTTCAGTATTTTACATTGAGATGGTTTGTTTGGTGGAGGCCCTATAAATCTGCACATTGGAAACTCATTTACCACAATTACCAAGTCACTGACAACATATGAGCCAGGCCCTCCTCCTGATTTATTTGTATTTGGGACAGCATTTTTCTGCGCAGAAATACAATTGGAAATGACATAGCTTTCCACATAGAACCAAAGGATAAAGAGGGGGAACTTTACGTAAAGTTATGCACATATTCAAGCCAATTAGGAACACTATACATCAGATTATTCTGTATTTTAAAGCGACCTTCCTCAAGGCAAAACACACTGATTCTTTAACCAAAGTGTGGGTTCTAACTAATAGTGAGATTAATCTTTTTAAGCCGTATCACGAAATGTCTTTCCCCCAGCCTAGGAAGGGACATTTGAGTCCTGAAAATTAAAAGTGATGACAAAATAGATTTAAAATGTGGAAAGGATGGTTTATAATAAAATATAGCTGTTCTTGCTGTAGTAGGGTAAACTAAGATTGAGTGTGTGCGATTCAAATGAAAACACACATTAAGAGTGGATAGGGAGGGTTTGTATAGACATAAAGGGCTGTATGTTTAAACACTGATGTGTTGTAGAATACTACTTTAACTAGGCAAGGATGTGTTACATTTATGTATGCTGCATTTGTTTACCTATGTAAAGATGTGTTGTTTTACCTTGCCTATCTAAGGCACCTGATTGGTCTAATAGAGGCTGAACAGCCAATAACTAGGCAGTATGGGGATAAGCAAGGCTGGAGAGAGGAGGAATCTAGGCTGGAGAAGAGAATGAGGGGGAGAGGGTAGAAGGTGCCCAGGGCCAGCCAGGAGGGTAGCCATCAGCCATCCAGAGAGCGAGTGGGACACGCAGAATGAAAGAAAGAAGAAACTCTAAGGCAAAGTGTAGATGAAGTGAATCAGGCTAAATTAAGTTATATGAGTTTTTGAAACAAACATGAGATAACCATTAATTAGTGTCAGCGTCATGATTTGGGGGGCTGCCGATCCAAGAATGCTTGCTACACTGGTATCTCAGCACACTCAAACTTCTACTGACCACACCACCATTTCTATGCTTAAAACCTTCTCTTTCAGGACAGAGAAGGGGAGAGTCAAGTACACCAGTATGTCTCTAACAGTAATAAATTTGTTGTTATGGGTGTTGGGGGGGGCACTCAACATTTCTTAACTATTTTGGATTAGACACATTTCCCCCACCATATAAAATTTCAGTCACCTTCTTTGTGCCCTCTGTATTACAGAGAATTTCCCCCAATTCCTTCAGTTCCTGTCCTAACTCACCTGTGTTTTCAAGCTTCCAAATAGTAACAACTGCCATATGAAACAAACCTTAGCTGCCCTTAAATACTTACAAGTGGGATTGCTATGGTGGAGGCAAAAGTTAACAGAACAATGAACAGAAGGGAAGGAGAAGGGAGGGCGGTCAATTCATGAGAGAATATTTAATAATGAAAAACTAATACTTACAAACTGTTGCCCCCAAAAAATTCTGTGAGTACTGCATACAAAACCAATGCAGATTAAAGATGGCAAGAGCAGCAACGTTGCCGTAGAAGCTGTTGTGAATTCTCAGTAAAGAACGATAATTTGTTAGAGAAGTCAAGATTCACCTGAGTGCAGAAGAAACATGACAGCTCAATAACTTGGAAGTATTTTGCATACATAATGGCAGAATCATCAATGACTCCCATGTTGTATGTCAATACTACTTAGGAGATAACAAAGAGTAGAAAACGAATTTATTTAATTTGATGGAGGTGACCAAGGACTTCATTTTTAGTGCTATTAGTTTCTCATAAGTGGGAAATTTCAGAAGGTAATAGAACACACTTGATATCAGGGAGAAACGTAGAGTACACATTTTAACTGAGTTTATATGCACTCTTTCTCAGAGCAGAGAAATTCAAACATAATCTATGTATAGATACTAAATATTAATAAATTAAAGGATTGTCATATGGGTGCTTTTATTTTTTTAGATTATATCATTTAAATAAGAAAAATGTGAAATCAAATGTTACTAGGAGAAAATATGTACAACACATTGTGCATAGACAGTAAAGAGGGGACGTGTAATTTTGATGTCATAGAAATTATGGAGTTCTCATCATAAAAATGAATTTTATATATCATTTTTATTATTAAAAATTATTAAAAATATAAAAATCACACTTATAGAGTAGTTTAATTACATTCACATAGAAAAATACTTCACTATTAATATGCAGAACTCACACAAATCTAGCTTTTGATAATAGTGTGTAGTACGAATGTAAATAATGAAAATAAGACATTTGCATCTGAAACAAGGCTATCAAACAATAAAGATGAACTTTGTTGGTAGAGACATTTAAATTACTCATTTAATGTATATTTTCCTTATGCCCTCTAGGAGAAAGGGCTTTAAATAATACCATATTTTCAATTTTCTGAAGAAAACCAATTGATTCTTCACTAATAAAAACCTAACTGCTGAAGTCAGAGTTGAGCATGTCTATGTGTCTCAGGGTTGGTCATCAGTTGTGTCCTAGTTAAGAAATGATGAAACTATAAGTTGATGGTCCTACTTGAAGGACTTATAGTTATTGGAGCCATGGGTAAACAAGCCAATAAGCCAATATGCCATGTAGCCACACTATGATTTTTTGTTTGTTTGTTTTTTGTTTTTTGGGTTTTTTTCTGTTATTATGGACCCAGAGTACCAGTTTAAATGACCATAGACTTACACCTCTCAAACCATGAAAAAAGTAAGCTTCCCACTTTTAAAGTTGGTTATTTTAGTACTTCGTTCCAGCAGCATAAAGCTGAATGAGACAGTTACAATTTCTTTATTATAATGTGTATCCAAAAATCTCTGTGCTGTGATCTAGAAAACACTCTGCCAAGGAATTTGCTCAATTATAACTAGGACACATTCAATTTTTTTTTTTTTTTTTTTTTTTTTTTTTTTTGCCTAGAGATGGTAAAACTTGAGGTTTGCCTTAGCAAAAGTTGAATCTAATTTGGAAGATATAATGATGTGACCCCTGGTTGTCATTTTATGTCAATAATGGCTCGATTATCCCCCCCATAACTCCATGCCTGAACCTCATAGAAATTGTAGCAAAATTGAATTCAGACATATTCAACTTAAAGGAGCCTCAGAAAAAAAGAAGCCCAGGAAGCAGGTGTCTTTGCTGATTATAAATTCCTGGTGTTAATGCTTATGATTTTACTTGAAGCTGTATTTTATTTATTTATTTTTATTTATTCAAAATTTCATTTTACATTCCAACCACAGTTTTTCCTCCCACCCTTCCTCCTGCCCCATCCCAGCCTCCCCCCTACCCTACCTCCTCCCAAGTAGAAAAGGCTCCCATGGGGAGTCACCACAGTTTGACATGTTAAGTTGGGGCAGAATTAAGCCCTCCCTTCTGTGTTAAGACTGAGCATGCCATCCCACCATAGGGAATGGGCTCTAACAAGCAAGCTCAAGCAACAGGGATAGATTTTGTTCCTACTGCCAGGGGCCCCTCAGATAGTTCAAGCTTCACAACTGTCTCCCACAAACAGAGGGCCTAGCTTGGTTGCATAGAGGCTCTAGAGCTGTTGGTTCATAGTTCATGAGTTTCTATATTCTTGGTTCAGGTGTCTCTGTCCAACATGATCTTGACTTCCTTTGCTCATACATTCCTTCCCTCCTCTCTTCTACTGGATTCCCGGAGCTTGGCCTGATGCTTGGTTGTTAATCTCTACATCTGGTTTCATCAATTACTGATAAAGGCTCTATGATGATAGTTGGGGTAATCACCAATCTGATTATAGGGGAAGGCCAGTTCAGGTACCCTCTTCACTATTGCTAGGATTCATAGCTGGGGTCATCCTTATAGTTTCCTGGGAATTTCCTAGCACCATTCTTCTTCTAGCCCCACAGTGGCTCTTTCTCTTTCAAGATATCTCATTCTTTGCTCGCCCACTCTGTCCCTCACCCCCCTCAACCATCCTACTCCCTTGTGTTCTCATTCTCCCTCCCCTCCCCTTACTGCTCCCTTACCCCCAGGTTTACGCAAGAGATCACATCTAATCTAATTGCCCTACCCAGGGTGATCCATGTGTCCCTCTTAGGGCCCTCCTTGTAACCTAGCTTCTCTGGAGCTGTGGATTGTAGCATGGTTATCCTTTACTTTATGGCTAATATCCACTTATGAGTGAGTACACACCATGTTTATCTTTCTGAGTCTGGGTTACCTCACTCAGGATGGTATTTTCTAGTTCCATCCATTTGCCTGTAAATTGCATTATGTCATTTTTCTTTCTTACTCCATTATGTAAATGTACCACATTTTCTTTATCCATTCTTTGGTTAAGGGGCATCTAGGTTGTTTCCAGGTTCTGGCTATTACGAATAATGCTGCTATGAACATTGTTGAGAAAATGTCCTTGTCGTACGATTGAGCATCCTTTGGGTAAGTGTCTAAGAATAGTATATCTGAGTCTTGACGTAGATTGATTCCCAAGTTTTTGAGAAACTGCCATACTGATGTCCAAAGCAGCTGTATTTTTAAGCATTCCAGTTTCTACTTACAATACAATGTAGATGAGGTAGACAAAGCTTTTGAAGGATATTTAAAGCACTCACTAGCTATTGGCAATAGTGTTAACTATGACAAATTGCAATGTCTGATTCCTCCTTAATTCAACAAATGCTTCTAAAATTTGGAAGCATTAGTCATTCTGTGGAGAATAAGTGAATGGGAGCTTTTCTTCCTCAAACTTATCTTCTTGAAATAATCATTATGTAGCTCATATCTGAAAGCCACAGAGTTTGTGTTAGGTTTTAATTATTTGCTCTCAAATTACTTCCATGTCTAAGCAAATAACAAAAGGTTTTAATGCACAAATATTTGCTAAACTGTTAAATTCTTAGGTAGTCTCTGTCTTGTTCAACTTGTATAAATATTTACCGTGTGTTGTGTGTACTTTGCTCAACAACTTGCAATTAAATTATTATTGTGAGACTAAACAAATTATTTTGACATTCATTAATCTTTAAATTATTAACCACTTTGTTTCCGCTGCATATATAATTTATAACTATGATTAAATATGTTTTAACAAATAAAGCCATCGTAAAGTATTATTATTTCTAATGGCCATATCTCTTCCCTACACATATTGGTTGAAGATGAATGGTTCCATTATTTGTATCTGCTGCATTAACACTACAGAATCTCATTTAAATGAATCAATTTTATAGGTAAATGACTAATTTCGCATTCATCCCTAATAGAAGGATTTTTTTTAAAGATTTGAAAACTTGCCTATTTTCTTAAAGAGATTTCTATGTGTCTGTTGTAGATAATCATTCCACATAGAACACTCTTTTTAAAAATTTATGTGTTCGTGTGTAGGATGTAAGTCTCGGGGAAGGAGAATGGAGCATGCCCTATATGTTTGTGTGTTTGTGGGGGGTGTGATGAATAGACCTCTGAATCAAATATCTTGTGTAACTATTTCCTGCTTTATTCTTTTGCAGTGGGGTCTTTCACTGAACCTGAATCTAGGCAGGCCTCAGCAATGCTCTTGGCCCCATCCCTTACATGGCTAGAAGTTGGCAATGAAGCACAGTCCTAGGCATGCCTTGATTTTTTTACATGGGTGCTAAGATCTGAACTCACATCCTCTTGCAAATGCTTTGACAGCATGTATAAGTGGTTACTTACAAGAATGTGCATCACTAAAAGGCACTTTTACTACCAAAAGGCCTACTTCAGTATCATGGTAGCTCATCCCTATCCCATTGTTGGGAGAGTGTACACTCAATAATAATTCTTTGCTGTCATATTGCCTTACGGAAGTGCTTTCTGAGATGATAAGTTTTGTTTTCAAATTGAGACTCATGGGCTTCCCTTCAGGAGGGAAAGTTCAAGTTAGAAGAAATCGCAACAAAATTTTTGTGATTTCTTAGTAACTGTCCCTATTGTCTTCCTACATCAATTCATTAGAAAGACAGTAGTGTTTTATCTTACTATTTTTTAACATAACTATTAAATTTCACTGTGTCAATTATGTTAGCAATTATGACTCTTTTGCCCTAAATATTGAGTCACTTTTTCCTGCAGTACAATAAACTGTGAAGTCTGCAATATTCTGGCAAGTTGATTATGTAGTCTACTGATCACTTCAGAATTACCTGATGTTCCTCAATGTTTTAGGGCAGCCTGTGTTTTCTGAATTTCCTGAAAGTGAGTCTGTGTTCCTTTGTGTGAATGTATCTTCAAGAAGAAAAATTAAATTTGAGTGACTGCTGATGATTCCCCTTTTATTTAACTAAAGTGATACCTCTGATATTATTCCACTAGAAAGTGACTTTTTTCCTAGTTATAAATAAAAAAAATGTTTTGCAAAGAGGTTGAAGTAAGGCAGCCATTCCTGACCAAAGTTGTTTCCTTGATTTTTTTGTTTTCTATACTAACAGCCTGTATATCTTTTTGAAAATTCATTATGATCTAATATTATTTTAGTTAACTTGTTGTTTATAATGGCCCAGTTTGGGATGAATCAAAACCTGTCCATATTGCTTCTGTGAACTTTGTTTAATGTCTCCATTACACTGAGATCTCTCAGGATTTCTTCCATGAGTCTAGACTATTCTTATAACTTATTCAGATTTAATGTATGCAGGAAAGCAAGACTTGGGTAGTAAATGTATATAGTTGTGAGGTTGGTGTTGTTTCCAGATCATTTTAGTAGATAATTAAGGATATTTTTTACAACTATGCACATGTACTTTATTACTTACACTAATACTTCTAATTTCAATCAAAAATTACATTGTCAATTCTTCATCTTTTCTGTTAATAACCTTCATTTTTTAAAAAAAATTATTTGGATATTTCTCACACATCTCTTCCTCTAGGAATTGTCCCTTTCACACACTAGGGTTTATTCATTATACATTAAGCCACCAATTTCACTAGGGTAATCCACACCTCCTTCTCAGCTCTGACAATCCTGTTAGACCAACCATCTACATGGACACTGTACAGACCAGGTCAATCTGTAAAAGCTCAGGTTGGTTATAAATTTACATTAGGAAACATACGTACCAACTTCAAAACAAAAGTCAATAGAATACCATATGGTATAAAGATAAAACCAAATCCAATAGGCTGTTTACCAGCCTCATGTGAGCACACAACATAGGACTGCACTCCACAGAACTAACAAAAAGGCAGTTTTTTTTTTTTTTTTTTTTTTTAAAAACGGTATGCTTCCATTCATTAATCTTAACAAGTATTTGGTGGCAATACAAAATACTAGCATTAGTAAAAATCGTGTATAAGAGAAAGTATCCTATTATCTTCATTTTTCACTGACTCTCCAAATACTCTTCTTTGAAAGAAAACGCACCATTTGCAGGTGAGCTGAGCACAGTGATGGCCTTCTCGAGGGTGGGAGTCCTCCATGGTAGTGGAGGACTCACTCATTCACTAATAGTACACACTGTGGTGTATCTGTCCAGGGGACTTCCTGGTGCTGTGGCTCCTGGTGAGTCACCCCACTATTACCAGTAATCCCCAGACCTCACTGGTTAATAATTCACTTGTGGGGAACTGACGTGGGATCTTAGAATCATTGCTTCTGATTCCCCCCATTGCCCAGCCTTGACTGGGAAAAGGATGGAGGACATTTTCCTTTTCTGCTCTAGAAAATTCGTCTTGATTTATTCCAAGGGAAATCTTCACACATGTGATTAAATAAGGGAACTATTTTAACTGAACATCTGCAAGTTGCTGTTCCTAAAAAAAAAAAAAAAAAAAAAAAAAAGTGGGGAGTGGATAAGATTCAAACACAGACAGGTGGGAGACAGGGTATCCATGCCACAGAAGGAAATCAGGCAAGTCTGAGTATTTAAAAAATGTAATTTTTTTTTATTAGTCAGCTCCACCCACTCTTAACCACACCCTCTACTTCAAAACCTTCCCACCACTATGCTGCAGGGTGAAATACCCAGTCTATTGTGATTCTAAGATGCCTGTTCACTCTGCCCTAGCCCTCTTGGAACAGCCTGGATTCCAAGGCCAGTCAGTCCTGTCTTAGGCATCCTACTGTGAATTGTCCACGCCACCTTTTCTGCCCTGCCATCGTGTAAAGACTGAAGGAGGCTTTTCTTGGGACAATGGCTCATGATAGCTAATGTTCACACTGGAGGTGACTCGGTAGTACATTCATGCTGAAGAAAAATTGTCCCTTGAGACAACTGAGTTACTATTTTATCAATTAATTAAAGCGCCGCGTCCTAGATTATATATAGCGCATGAGTTCTAAGGCTTTCATTATTAAGAACAATTGGAACTTTTGAAACATTTGATGCCCAATGCGGGGCACAAATTCTCAAGAAGAAACTGCTTGCCTGTCGCTCTGCAGCCACTGGCACAGGCCAGAGCTGCCTGTGGGGCTCCTGCTGGAGTCACCTCCCTGTGGGCTGCTTTATTCTCTGCTTTTCCTCTAAACCTCTAAATGAGTTTGAGAACTGGGTTTTGCTGCAGACTCTCTACCCTCTACTGCCTGGCTCTGCTTTCAGGCAGCTCCTGTGTGTGTTTTTCAGACAGCTGGCTCCCCCCCCCCATGTGGGCTGTGGGCTTCCCCTAGACTTCCTCTCTTGGGGCTCCTGCCCACAGCTCAGGGCTACAAGCTAGCAGCTGCAGCTGTCCTCAGGCAGGCTGTTCACTGCCTGTGTTCTCCGATCAGATGTGCTACACACACACACACACACACACACACATACACACACGCACACATACATGCATGCACGCACACATTTGATAGCTGTATCTCAAACTCAAGGCAAATTTCAACACATATAAGGGTGTTTATCTTTCTGAGTGAAAGGAATAACTGTTATTAGTATTATATGGTTTCATATGCCGTGCTGTAACTGACAGAATCTTGGTAGACTTGTATACATATCTCTCTGCTTGTAAATAAAGTGAAATATTAGATGTGTGTGTGTATGTGTGTGTGGGTGTGGGTGTGTCTGTGTCTGTGTGTGTTTAGAATTTGTCTCTAACACAGATATTTATTCTTCAAACTTGCCACAAGTCCACAGGGCTTTTGGATACTTCAGTCATCCAAAACAAGTGTCTGACATCTGGAGATAGGCTGTAAGAGGTTGCTCATAATATAGGATTAGCTATGGGGTCTTGATTTTAGGGTCATAATGAAATAGATTCTCTGGAGTCCAAGTTAACTGAAAAGAATCCAAGAACCCAGCAGTTCTTATATTCTGGAATAACTGTACAATAGGCTAGACAGAAATTGTCAGGCTGTCATTATAACACAGGCTGTTAACAACCACAATTAAGGCAGACTACATATCAATTATTATTTGTCTGGAACATCAGCTTCCCTAAGCATAAAAGGAAGTGAGGCAGCCTATGTTGCTGTCTCCTCTCCTTGGCTAATTAGTACTGTTTTTAATGGCTTCATCTGTCCAGGATCAATTGTCTAATAGGAACAGTGCTCTGTCAGTTAATAAGGTGAGGAACTACAGAATGCAATTATGTCTGGCTCCAAAATAGTGCTTCAAACACACTGAAACAATCATGTGACAGAATAAACAAACTAATAAGCCAAGGCAGGATCCTTTGTCTAATTTCCATGCATCGTGTTCCAGTAACATTTATGGGAAAAATTAAGATGGGAAAAATGAGAAGGGAAAAAAAAAGCAAATGGATGTTTAAAGACAGTCACAGAAACATCTCCCCACCCCCCACCCCACCACACACGCTCTGGAGACATCAGCTAAAGAAAAGACCAACAGAACTATGAATTATACATGGATGCTTAACAAATATTAGCATAGAAAATGTTGACGTGACAATAAACTCTATTTTCCCAAAAATGGTTTCTGAGAAAAAAAATAAAAATAAAAATAAAAACGAATCTGTCATTGTCCTCGTTGAAAATGAGCTGTGCTCATTTTCCAGGCACAGAATGAATCCCGTGAAGAAATGAGCACTGGGAGATTCGTTTGTATTCAACTGGCTTTTAGCAACCATTATCAAATTTTTATGGCACCCCTGATTTGAGTAAATGTGCTAAATGTTAGTCTGCATCGCAACGAGTTAGCAATAGTTGATTCACGCTTTGCTTACTAAAGTTACATGGAACCAGGGCTTGTGAAATGAATCAAGACACAGCCAGTCAGTGACAAGGCCAAAAAGCAGTTGTTTGGAGAGGAGAAGGAATGAGGCAAATGGGAAGGGGCATGGGCTGGAGCTCAGGGGCTGAATCCTGTCAATGAATATCAGCGTCAACCCTTACTAGCTTTTATAACAAGGACAACTTACTTTACATTGTTCAGTTTTTCCTTATCTGTAAAACGAAGGCGATAAATAGTCACAAGGAAAAACATTCTGCTAGAAATGAAGAGTCGTCGTATTATGAAAACTAGGATTTTAGCACTGTGTATTGCACAGAAACAACTCTTCCTGAGACTTTATGCTGATGATGTAAAGCAGGGCTAGTTCAGGGACTTTCAGGGTCCAGCTTTTCCTCTGGCTAGTTCCCCATTGTTAGTCATTGCTTTCCTAATTACATCAGAGTTTAACTTCCTGAAGCTTTCGCGAAGACATTCTGCATTTCTTTTAGTAGAGTACAAAGTAACACATGAGTGCTTATGATAATAGAATATCTGTTGACTGCATCTCCCTTGCAGAGTTCCTTTAAATAAAGCAAGAGAATCCCCTTCAAAATATGAAATTCAAGTTGTCCTTTAAAAGTCTAACTTGATTTTATCCTCCCTACCATGCATTTAGCACCAATGATCTGTCTTCCGGAGATACAAAGAGGCATCTCTCTGGGGTTCTCAGCTTTTGTAACATGGACACTGCATGGTTTTCTTCTACACTAATAAAAATAAGTCTGGCACAAAATCTAAAAGCCAGGATTCTTCCGAAACCATCTGTCTGTTTCATTTCTCCTCTAGTAAAGTACTGCAATCTACTTTAGCAGAAATTTCCAAGTAGCCTGTTAGGCAAGAATGGGCAAATATAAATGTAGCCACTAGTAAACTAGGTGCACTGTACTGCCTTGGCCCCTTCTCAAAACTCAGCTGAAGAAGCAGTTGTGTCTCCTACAGAACACAACTGGGCCTAGCAGGGAGGATGGACTAGAATAAAACTAAGTGCTTTTGGCCTCTGGACCAACTGTGAGAGCTAGTATTTTAAAGTGAAACTCTAGTTGTGACCCCTTCTAAGTTGGAATTTTAAAAATTAGGTCATTGTAAGAAATACATCAAATCAAAAGTGTTAAATGTAATGTATAGAATAGGCTGTTTCAAGGGATTCCCAGCCCCCCCCCAAAAAAAGGGTTATTTTCTAGAAATAGCAGTTTAGTTATCTCTGGAAACTTTGGTTTTTATGCCCAGTCAAGCTGTGAGTGGCTCTGTGGATTTGAGCTAGTCATTTAACCTCTCAGGTCCTTTGGGTACTTTTCTACAAAATGAGGAGGCTGGGCTCTGGCACCTTACAGCTCTCAAAGCCTATTCTATGGTTCCAGGATGCTGGGGGCAGACAATTCATTTCAGGTTTTTGTATAAATGGCATCCAGTGTCATGAAATAATGTATCAAGAGCAGCTGCAGGGTCTTTCTATCCTGTATCTGGTTTGAAGCCAGCAGATAAGGTTGCTTGAATTCATTTCTTTTTCTTTGGTGAGGGGATAGGTTTGATGACCTAATAGGCCTTTTCCATCTCTCATATCTTTGATGAGGCCACAGGCTTCTGAGTTGAGAACTGTAAAGAGTTACTGTAGAGAATTCTCCTTTGTAGTGATTTTTTTCCCTTTTTGATCATATTTGACAGTTTTGCAATTGTGCTTTGATTCAGTTTTGTCTACCACATAGCTCAGTATGATAGTGAGCACAGACTCTACTAAGATACAGGCACACATGTGTGGAAATTAAATACAAGACACAGCATCACATATATATATATATATATATATATATGTATATATATATATATATAAATTCAAAATAAACACACACACATACACTCACTCACACGTGTGTGTGTGTGTGTGTGTGTGTGTGTGTGTGTGTATGTTATAGTTAGCTATATCCCAGTGACACAAAGTTTGTTTTATGTCTTTATCTCATGGCCCAATTCACATGATATCCAGACCATGGTAAGAGACTTAACTTCCTCCATGTCAGCCCTGCCCTCTCTGGCCTGAGAACTGTGGCCCATGGCCCTTAACTTGAGACCTGGAGTCCCTTATTTTAGCTTCCACCACTCCACCTTGAGAACCTTGTCTCAGGTATCTTATTCTAGGATCCATGTGGAGACCATTTCTGACCAACCCAGGTTATATAATATTAGGGAATGAAGACAAGATATAGGATCCCACCCTTCAATCGGTGGAGACAAGAAACTAAAACCTCATGAATAGGAACTGCAAATATATCAGGTCACCACAATAAGATTACATTTATGAATTATGGGCATATAAAGAAACAAATTCCAGATCAAAGGCACCAGATATGCCTTCAATAAAGATCATACAAGAATGCTTCCCAAATCCTGAGAAAGAAACATCTATTCAGGTATAAGAGACACACAGAACACCAAATAAACAGGACCAGAAGAGAAACCCCAATGCCAGAGCATAGTTAAAGCATCAAGAATGTAGAACAAAGTAAGGGCATTGGATGACGTAAGCGGAAAGACTCTACTATATATAAAGGGGAACTCGGAAGTATAACAACTAGCTAAAGAGCTGTTAAAAATTGATTACTGGTGTGAGAGGGAGAGTCCATTTTCCTTAGTGATGTGAATCTTGATAAATTCATCATTTGCCAGGGAAGGCTCCATACCCAAGACTGGTCTCAAGGGGGGAAAAAAGAACACAAAATCTCAAAGCTTGGTTTAAAGGGAAGTAAGGGAGAATTAGGTGGTTATAGACAGAGTTGGGGCAAGGATGGGATATATTCAAAATGTATTGTATAAAATTCTGAGTGAATTAATATTTTTAAAAGATAAGAAAATACTGGGGTTTGGTATACTGAGTGAGTTAGCCACACAAACAAGGGAGTTTTGAAAGCAGCTGGAATAAGCAGTCGGTAACATTTGCAGTAAACCTGACAATTTGCATTAGGACAAGAAAGGTATCTTGAGCACAAGGCCCCAACTGCTGAAAGTTTCATCTCCTGAAAGCAAATTAATTTGGAAAGAAAGAGACTAAAGCATAATAATCTTCAATTAACCCCTTTTTCCTCAAAAGTGCTGGGTAGGGAAGTGTTTCCCTGGGCACTGAAGAGTCGGGTGCAACTGAGGTCCAAGCGGTCAGGGTCCAGTTCAAGCTGGCCTAAGATCATGGCAGCATTGGTCTGATGGTACTTGTTGATACGAAGTAATATGGTTGTAGGAGTTTGGAAGTCATACACTACTATCTTTCAGAGAGACACCAAGGTCAAATAATATGTAGTAGGTTTGGATCCCTTGAAAAAAGAATTTGGAATACTGCAGGGTAACTATGAAATTGAGTACTGCCTAGAGATGGAAAGTTCAAGATTTGTATGTGCCAGGTTTGGATATCTGCTGAGGAAAGCCTTAAGTGCAGCTGGTACCAAAATAAAAAAAGGCTAACTGAGTTGTAGGCAGCAGAGAAGGAGAGCTGGTGCTGTCACAGCCCTTTGGGAACCCATGAGCTTCCATCACAAGCTACAAATGCTCTCCATGAAGCTTCACTATTTTAGTGTTTGCCCTGTTGTGTTTCCGAACTTTGATCAGAAGTGCCTTCAACATTCCCATTAGGTAAAATAACAAAGGTTAGAGATTCAGTCTAATATGCTTTGCTCCTGTCTTCTCATGTTCAGTGCCGCCCTGAGGGAGTCTAATCACTACTATTCTTAATAGGCTAACTCCATCCCCATAGCATCTCTCACTGGTTGGACCCAAGCCCCCAAACCCCATTGTCCCCTCCCTTCTGTGCTCTCCAATGCCTGCTTCTACTTAATAGTCTACTTTTAAATACTTCAGCTTTCAATTAACTCACAAAGTAACAGGTTTTCAGATGGCAGTTTTACACACTTTCCATTCTGGTCCATTCTGTCCTACCTCCCTGCTCCCTGTTTGATTCATCCTTTTCCCTACTGGATCCTCCCATGCCCAGTACTCCTGCTTTGTCCTGTTATATTCTTCAACACCATACCTTAAGCCTCCTTTGTCACCCCAAAATCACGGTTTCTAATTTCCTGACCTTTACTTGTATATTTTTTTAAAACCAGGATACACACATTTAACGTAAGTTTTGTACTGTTTGGACTTGTGTATTTACAGCCACCTGGTGAAACAGCTGTATTCCAGGGGGCATGGATTCTTCCTCAACAGGCAAGAGCTTATGATACCCTAATGTGAGGAAAAGATTCATTTCATCTTGAGCAGCAAATTGCTCTTTTTATCAACATTCCCGGGGTGTTCCTTTCTATTTCAATCACCATCATCTTCATGACAGTGGCTCTTGCATCATCAACATCATTAAATAACTGTCATGCCATTCCAAATATTCATGCCAAATTGGGTGTTAAGCACTGTGAATACATTAAATGGACTCATATAATTATCTCTTTTGATTTTACCATCAGTGTTTTATAAGACTTGAACAGTCACAAATTCACAGAGGCGGAATGGCTTCCTTAATATCTAATTACTCTTAGAACTAGAATTAAAATAGCCATCTGGTGATGGGGTCTCCGTGACCATAAGGGCTATTGGAGTGTTGATTCATAAGAAGCAAGAAGCATGTGCAGTTCAACATGACTCTGTAGTCGGTGTTGGTGGAAGCTTCTAGAGTCTGACACTGAGTAGTTTATTTAAGGCATATTTAATTATGGCACAGTTTTGTAAAAAAATGTTTCCTGGTAACAATTGCCTCAAACCTATGCACACAATTAAGCTTAAGGTATGACTACATGAAAACTCTTTGTAGATCACATAGGACTTCTTCCGTAAAGATGTCTGCTATTGAATGAGAAATAGTTTTCAAGATAGGGTTTAAGAAGAATGACTGAGATAAATTTAAGAGTCTGGAAGAACCAGTCATGGCCTCAGTCTTGAAGCTAGCATAAAGATCATCAGGCTATAAACCACCTAGGTCCTGCTTGTAAGTCCCTGAGGAAGCCACATGTGGTGTGACCACACAGACAGTACAGAGATCACCAGGCTATACCCATTCCTTTTCCTTCTGGGTGGAAAATAGGCTGCACATCTCTTTCTATTAAAGAACAGCCCTGCATGTTTAATATTCCTGGTTTCCTAGTGTTTGTTTATCTATGAACAAGAGAACTTTGTGCTCTCAACAGTCAGGTTGGTTTCAAACTAGCCAACAAACCACTACATTAAATTCCCTCCATTTATCAGTATTTGTTATTTCAGGTTGGGGTACAGTTTAAAACTACATTATTCTGACTACAGGCATTAAAGTCATAAGGTTAAAGAACATAAAATTTCTTAGTAAGCTTTAAACGTATAGGTTAAAGCTCAGAAATTCATGATTGTGGAAACAGACTATTATCAGATTAATTACTTTCCTGAAATAAGAGAAGGTTGTGGAAAAGAACAAATTAATTTTCAAAAAACATGTTTTGTTGTTATAAAATAAACCAAACTTTTTAAGAGAAATTATAATGTTCAATTAATCTGAGTGCCCAAGCCTTCTGAGTGAGCAAATCACACTTATTTCTCATGGATCTCTGACCCACTGAAACTTCCAAGTCATAGTCAACTTTGTGAACTACTCTGAACATAACTCAGGGTCTTGCTTTCAAAAGAAATGTCTGTCTTTCCCTTCAGAATTAGAAAATAACATAAAATGGGAACCCTAAACACAACCATAAATTTTGTATGTCTACTTAATAAAATTGCTAATGTGACCACTTATATGAACATTCAGAGGCCCCTTATTTAGCTTCCCCCACAAGACTGGAAGGCCTAGAATACACTAGGTTCAATGCTTTACTTTTCATTGTTGAAGATCCAACCTGTAATAAGTTACTCTTTCTAGACTGTATTTTCGTTACATAGCCTGTACCGTGTCCCTATCGAATCACTAACAATAAGTTTGTACACGTTCATGCAATTAGATGAAAAAGGCTGATCTAAAGTGCAAGTGAGAAGAGGCTGGCAATATGACTGAGTGGTTTAGAATATGTACCGTTCATCCAGAGCATCTGCGTTCTCTTGAACATGGGTTTCCCTTATTTGTCATTACTAGATATGGAGGTGAAGCCACATGATGGTGTGACATTGGAGTCTTCTGCCCACCAGACTCCATTAGGTAGCAACTGAAGTATGCATAGCATATACATGGGAGATGAGTATTTCAAGACAAATGTTTTATCTTATTCCAATTCCAACCTTATAAACTCTTGAACAAAACTGCTGAGGTACCCTGAAATCATCATCATGGTTACCCATGACCTGTCTGCCTTGAGGAGGAATCAGCTACTTCTCAAAATCACAGATAACAAAAATCTCAACATCTTATATGTGTGTCTTAAGGCACAAAATTAGTGTTGGGTGTTTAACGAGATACTCCATAATGATTTAAGAAACTATGGTAATCATTTCTAAAACGTCAAAAATGGAATATGTACATCAATAGATACCAACTTTGAATAGCAGAGATTAATTTCTTGTTAGAATATTTACCATAAACAGAGAGGTCTGGAGTTCCTACAGCAGGTCATCATGACCTACACACACACACACACACACACACACACATACACACACACACACAGTGCACACTGTGACTTGAAAAAGAGAAGCTTCAAAAATAGTTCCTGTAATTCTTAATGTGTAAAAAGAATTCCTAATCACTAAATACACATATTTACCTGACACAGAAAGATTACACATATGGAAATAACTTTCATTAGCAATGCAGTATCTTAATATATTACCAAACAGCATTAGTGTCTAGACATCACACAAACTTAAACACTATACAAATGCAAATAACCTATTTGGAAAGCACTAAAATAACTACTTTTAGCCATGAATACAGTGAAAAATATTAATAATTTTCAGAGAAGAGTGCAATCTAGCAAGTTTTCTAACACTTCCATAAATGACATTCACACTACTTCAGATCCAGGCTGCTCTACTAGATATAGATCTTGGAATTATCACCTTGCTCAGCAAACAAAGATGACACATGCTCTGTTCATGAGTCTGTGCCCCTTTTTATAATCAAGGAATTTTTTTTAATTATACTTTTGTTTTCACCAAATTCTAGCATAATCAAAACCAGTGAACCTAGCTGTTGGCTCTGATATCAGCTTTGGCAGAAAATTCTTAACATACGTTTATCTGAAAGTACACGTGACGTGTATGTAAGTGACATCTGAAAGGAACATGTGAAACTTTAAGTTGCACAGCTGTTAAGTTGCACAGCTGTTTCATCAGCTTTTCTACAGGAAGAAAATCTGGTACCTTTTCCATTGATAATAATATATATGCCATAAAGCTTCAAAAACGTTGTTCAAATTGTCCACATGTGAGAATACACATAAAATGCAAAATAACTCTTTCCAACATATGAAATTAATCAAAGCACTCAACATATGGACAAAGGTGAGTACAGCAGATGACATTCTCCTTTCCCAAAAAAAAATTGCTTAGTCTCATTAGTTTCTTAATTTACATGTTACAGGAAAAAAACGAAGCCAAGTTGAAATTTACTCAACATCCTTTCTCTGCTTGTGTTGCTATGAGGAAAACAGACACACATAAAACACATATATGTGCTTTTTAAAAAGAGTTACATAAAAGTTTTGTACATGAATGATATATATATATATACATATATTTATAAATATACATATATGCCCACATGTATACAAATGGTAAATTTAAGAGAACCAGAATGTATTAGAATTAATGTTTCTATCTTCCCATTTTCAATGACAACTCCCTAAGCATTGACCACAAGGCTTTTCTGTTTCTTTGTTCACGGGAACACTCTATCAGTAGGAGTAGAGCTGTGACATAAAGGTACTATGAAACTAGATTTACTTTGTTGTTTTGATTTTCTTAAGTAATACGAAAATTACAGAAATGAGAAGGAATAGAACAAAGTAGAAGAAAATATTGAATAAATCAAATAAAAAAGCTTATACTCTCATTTCCGGAGGTATATTGCTTTCAATGCTTCCTCTTATGAATGATTATTGGGAAATATAATTCAAATGCGCAATAATATATTTTAGTATTAAAATGAGGAGGGGTCATAGATCATTATAATCTTATAGAGATAATATTAGTGCCTGTTTTATATTCAAATAAACTAACTGAAGCTATAAATGAAAATATTAAAAATGTGATGATAGAGACCACATAATAATTATCAGAGGAGTACTTTAAAGTGCTTTTGCCTCAAACTATGAAGATGGAAAAGCTGCTAATGTGTTTGCTGCACAATAAATATGTGTAAATATCTGGTATGTAGAATATCTGATATGCAATCCCTAAAGGGTTTTCATCCCACAGGTTGAGAACAGATTTAGTAGAGGCAAAGACCTAATTTTGATCTCTGGCCACCACATGTGTGTCATTTGTTGAGCATACTTACATATACAAATGTATACACATACATACATATATCACATACACAAAATCGGAGATAGTCATTATACATCATTTGTTATGGATCAGAAAGTAAATTTATGCAGATATATTTAGAGACAGTATGATCTTGATTTATGAAAATCTGCTTATCACAGGAAAACATAATCAGTATGTTTCTACAAAATTGATTCACTTTCTAGTTAATTAAAATTGATTCAGAAACCAATTATGAGACAACATCTCAAATTTATAGTGTTTTAGAAAAAATATAAACATGACAAAGTACATAGAGAAAATAGGACATCATGAGGTAATCTTAAATTCAGTGTTGGGCATAAATTAAACTCAAATGAAAAAGAATATCATTTCTGATACCAATGAACATATACTATAGAAAAATATAAAGAGAAGAGAGAGAAAAGACCGGAGATGTCTTATAAACAAAATGAGATTAAATAATAAAAGAATATTAAAAAAACACTAGATGCTATAAACACATTGTGGCTATGTGTTAAGACGGTAATTGTGTTATTAGATATAAACATAAATCTACTAAGGAAGAGGGGATCACAATTACTACTGAAACATGTTGATTTCGATAATGAATTATTACCCTGAGAAAACAAGAAGGACTTTTAGCATTTCTTCCTAAATTATGCATTGCCAGTATCTTTTTTGTTTAAATGATAGGAACCCAAATCAGTTCATTTTAAATAGGAAGAAAACACATTGGTTATACAACATGGAAGTTGTTCAGAAAATCACAGGGTATGTCTTCTTTCCCCACATTTTCTCTGCCATCTTGGCTCATTTTCCAAAGCTACATAGAGGCACATTGTGTAGTTGGGAAACACGGCTGTTAGAATCCCAGATCAGCAACATCAATAGAAAGAAAATGCTTCACTCTTCCTTCAACTGCCCAATATCCCCAAGAAAGAATTCTGAATAGGCATATGTGTACATAGTCATAATCATTTATGCAAGAAAGAAACAGTTGGCTTTGAACTTGATTACATGATTATTCCTCTCAATAAACATTGGAGCCAAGTAAGGAGTAAGCAGGCTGTAATTTCTTCATGTTTCTACAAGCCCATCCTCATAGACATGAGTTAATCCTAGATATTTTTAAGACTCCCTATAACAATGTTCACAAGAAATAATAAAGCTTTCTTACCTGACTATTAATGCCCATGTCCAGGCCATTGTATTTTCCCAGATAAAACTGTCAAGCTTTATCAAAGGTTACCTTCTTAGTTATTACTGAATTTTTATACTATTCTCCAACGTGCCCGAGAGATTAATTGGCATGTGAACTTATTAGCTACAGATTTCAAAGGGATGCTACTGAGGGCACACTTGATGGATATTTGAATCACATGATTATCAGCTACAAGATGAGAGCAGCAATTTGTAAATAAGTGAGTACAGTATGAGCAATTTTAAATAAGAGCAAAAGTACAAGGAAATGTGATTTGGTTCCCACATGTGGATTACACATCCACAGTTCGCACATATAATGGTAAACAGAAATCAAGGCTGGGAACAGTATCCTAAGAGATATCATGGGGGGGGGGTAAATGTTACTACTTACATTAAGATAGAATTAACACATTATGAAACCCAAGCAGCAGATGACAGGGTATCAGGCACTAGACTCACATTTTTGCCTCTTAAAAATCAAGAAACAGACAAACATGGAACAAACATATCCAGACTTTGATGTCTCCCTTCATAACATATCATACCTGCTCTCCGGAAGACAAATCTCCCGGTAACTGCAGTCGCTTGCTGTTTCCTACAACTTCTGAAACCACAGTCAAGCGGAAGCAAACTCAAGCAAGGGCCTTCACGATATCTAAGGTTTACTCAGAGAGTGGAGGTAACAAAGGAAGTAGTTAAGAGAGGCACCGCAAAGTTCGGGAAAGGAAACCATCTCCAGCAAAAGACCTCTGTGATTCTGCCCTCACCCCTTGGATCTATTGGCAAAAAATGCCATAAAACTGAGTAAAACTGTTAACCCCAGGTTCTCATAGGAACAATTCAATAAACTGCAAAGACAGGTAATTTTTAGAAACCTTCAAAGAGAAAGATTAGGTCATAAACATATTTTATTCTTGAAGGTTCTGATGCCTTTGAATCATAGAGATAATAGCAAACACTCAGGAGTGTGTAAGTCATGGAATACATTTTACAGGTGTGATTACATGTCATTTCTAGTTAATATGTAGAGTTAATGAAATGTCGATCTAAAACACAAAAAGATATTTTACTGTTTTTGATGAGGCTTTTTTAAAGAGAAATGACATGAATATTGAAGGTAGACGAGTTGAAAGACAAATGGTATTAACCGGAGTAGAGAGAGGAAAGGAAGTGCGGTGAGTGTGATTAAATTAAATATTATAAATGTTTGAAAGTGTCATGGGAAAGCCAAATACTATATGTAATTATTGTGTACTAGTTATAGTGAAAATTTTGGAAAAATAAGGGTCAAATATCCCCGATAACGCTTCTGAAAGATCACAGACTTATTAGCTTCCATACCAACTTTATCAGAGGGGGCTCCATGAGACAAAGCGTTGCTAATCACTAGCAGTATAAGTTGCAATCTAAGCAAGATTTAGGAAAGTTTTTGGAAAAATCTATATAAACAATCTGAAAAATGTATCTTCAAGTAATTTCAAGTTTCTAATTGTTTGCTAGTAAGTATTCAACTTAAATACCATATTAACAAAATCATGGAATTTTAATTATTCACCAAGCAAACACATTTTGATGTGTTACCAACATGGGTTAATATTAGTGTATGAGATATGGTCGTTTTAAAAGGTGATGCTTTGGTTACTAGAACCTTACACGCACAGGGTGCTAATATAGACAATAATGGGTCATGGTGACAGAAATAACAGGAGAAGCCATAAGAAGGGAGGAAGCTGTCCCACACCGGATATTCAGAATGGTTTCTCGGAGAAACTGACATTAGTGCATAATTTCTTAACTTACTATTTCACAATTACGTGCAAGACTGCAAACTGTACCTTAACCCTATTTCCCCCACTGGCATCCTTTCCTTTCCCCTTCTCCTTCCATAGGTTCTCTCCTTCTTCCCTGTATTTCCCCCCATCACCACTCTTACTGGCCTGTCTTTTGTGTGGCCCACTATATTTAATTAAAGTTGCCTAAATGCGCATATACAGGAGGCTATGTTCTTAAATCAGGGGCTCAGGCTGTGGCTACAGCACTAATGACTAAAGTTTAATAAGGATCAGGAGAAACAAATAGGCCGAATAGATGTTTATTCTGAGAGAAATAACGTGCACCATAGACAGATGGACACCAGCATGTTCCAGGTCCCAAAGATGCCTCTGTGTGTCCTCCTGTCCCCGTGCTGTAAGCAAGAGAGCTCCTTCCTCAGACTTAGTTCCCCCAGGTAACGTCCGCCCCTGTCCCCACCCCCAATGGGCATGGTCTGTGCCACAAGTGTGAGCAAAGTGAATATCTCACTACAACTAATGAATATGATCTGCCTCCTGCAGAAACCAGTAGCTGCATGTGACTACATAAGGAATGGTGAACTCTGAGCTTCTCTGTCTACCAAAGAGTGTTAGCCGGCTCACTTTGGCGTGGTCTGTGCTCCGATGGTAGCGGCGAGTATAATGTGGTATTGTGATAGACTGCATGCTCAGCTAGCATTGAAAAATACAAACAAACAAAAACCAGCCAGTCTCTATGGACTTCTTACCATGTGGAGTTGCTTCAGAAACAGACTAAAGGGCTCAATATTCTCGCCCTAGTCCACTGATAGATATATATATATATCCTTTTCCCCTTATTGAAAACACAAACTTTAATCCCACAGTATGTCCCGACTAGAGTTTCCCTGTCCTATACCCAAATTTCGCCCCATAGTCTCTCCCATCTGGATCCACATTGTGCACAGTTTGTGTCTCTCATTAGAAAACAGACAGGTTTCTAAGAGATAATAATAAAATAAAATATAATGGTACACAAAGACTAAAGCATCAGAATAGGGCAAAGCAAACAAACGGAAGGAAAGGAGCCCAAGAAAAGGCACAAAACTAGAGACAGCCTTGTTTATTTGCACCTCAAAACCCATGAAAACACTGAGCTGGAATCAATAACACATTCACATAGTGTAAAAATATAATATAATATAATATAATATAATATATAAATATATATATATACACACATACATATATATATATGTAGAAAGAGAGAGAGAGAGAGAGAGAGAGAGAGAGGACTGTGGCCATCAAATCTGGGGCATGCAGCATACCCTTAAGTGAGGTTCTCTTAGAGGAAAGTAAATTTCCATTTGCAAGTGCTTATCAATCAGAGAAGGCTTCTGGATTAGGGATGGGGTAACTGTCTACTTTCTCCTTTGAGTTCCAGGATGCCATCTAGTAAAAGTCACTCACTCACTGAATTATGTCTGGCCGTGGATTTCTGTATTTGTTCCCATCTGCTACAGAATGAAATGTCTCTGATGATGGCTGAGCAAGGCATTGATCTATAACCATAGCAGAATTTCATTAGAAGATATTTTATTACCAATTATAGAACAGTGATATTTGGGTTTACCCTAAGTCCCTGAACTTTGGTCTCATTTGGTCTCATGGTCACTCAGTCCAAGCAGTATTTGGTATGGGTTCTATCTCATGGACTGGACCTTAAGTCAAATCATTTGTGTGGGGTGTGTGTGTGTGTGTGTGTGTGTGTGTGTGTGTGTTTCCATTTGCCATGAAGAAGATTTTCAACTAGATACTGCTTTTTAGATAAATATTGTTTCAATTGTGTTTCTTGTCATGGAATGACTTATATTCTCTGTCAACTGTGAAGGAAAGTTTTGCTGGGTAGAGTAGACTTTGCTGATGTCTGTGGTCTCTTGGAGTCTACAGATCTTCTGCAGATGTATCTATTGAGATGTCAGATGATAGTTTAATGGGTCTGCCTTTATTTGTTGCTTGGTATTTTTCCCTCGAAGTTTTTAATATTCTTTTTTTTTTTCTGTATGTTTAGCGTTTGTGTGGAGAGTGAAAATTTCTTTTTTTGGTTCAATCTATTTGTGTTCTGTAAACTTCTTGTACTTTTATTGTCATGTACTTCTTCGTGTTGGGGACATTTTTTTCTATGATTTTGTTAAATATATTCTTTAGGGTTTTCAGCTGGGATTCTCCTCCTCCCAATATTTCTATTGTTCTTCAACTTGTCCTTTCACACTGTCCCAGATTTCTGGATATTTGGGGTCAGGATCTAAAGATTTAACATTTTCTTTGATGAACACATCCATTTCTTCTGTTCTGCCTTCAAAGCCTGAGGTTCTTTCTTCTGTGCATTTTTCCATAGGAGAAGCTTGCCTGTGTGACTCCTGTTTGAATTCCTGAACTTTGCATTTTCAGAATTCCCCCAGTCCAGGTTTTCTTCGCAGATTTTGCTCCTATTTTCATATCCTGAACAGTTTTACTCATTTTCTCCAAACGTTTGTGCTTTCCTGAGATTTTGTAAGGAATCTCCTAGCTCCCTCTTTAAGGGCCTCTATCACACTCACAGAAGACATTTTGAGAACTTTACCCTGTGCTGCAGCTGGGCTGGGATACTCAGGGCCTGTTGTGGTAGTTACCAATTGTGTTTTTTCACTAGTGTCTAGACAGCTGTGTTCTGGATGATTGCAATTCTAGTTGCTGACACATGGTTTTATCTTCCTTGAGTGAGTGTTTTTTGTTCCTTTGATTCTGTTGCTTTCTTGGGTTCTTACATGGTCGGTATTGCCTGGTAGGAAATTGTTGTGTGATTCTCATAGGTGTGACCACTGGAGTTCTGGGTAGTTTTGTTTCTCACTATTGGGAGCTGATAGTGTGGAATGCACATGGGCTGGACAGGGGCTTTGCAGATCCAGAGGAGGGAGGAAACCAGGTTGTCCCACTGAGATCTGCTTAGTTCCCAGGGAATCCAGTGCAGAGACTTAACAGTTCAGGATATGGAAGCAGAACCTTTCCCAGGAAATTTCTGGTATCTTTAAGACAGCTGGAACAAAATTTACATCTTGGTGACGCAGCAAAAGGCTATGGCTTTAGGTTAAAAGGCATGAGCATTTTTAGAAAACAACCAGAGGAACTTTAAAACGCTGAACCTCTGATATTACATCTGAAGCCTGTTAATCCCTGACTATGAAGCCTGTAAGAGAGGCACACCTGTGTGTATTTTACCAGGAAACTTAACTAATGAACTAATGAGCTACAGGTACTCTAGTCATCAAATGTCATCAGATCTGAGAGATGATGAGTAGAAGTGAGACAGCCTTTTCAGCTAAAGCAGCCCCAGGTTTTACTGAAAGGGGAAGGAAGGGGTGCCATCCATCCCCATGACAGGAAGTGAAGAGGGAACTGTGGGACCAGGTGAGAGGTCAAAACAGAATACTCCTGTGTCCAAAAGGAAAGTAATGGACTCAGCCGTGCTACCTGCAGTGCTACGCTAGGCTCAGGGAGGGCAATGGGAGTCACCGAGTGCGGGGTGTCTGAGTCCTCCACCAGGCTGGCACAGTCTCAGCTGCCGGCGTTGGTGAGGCTGGACCTCCGTGGCTTGGCATAGAGGAGGAGCCCGCACGGACACATTCTGATTTCCAGTGTCCAGGCTGACGACAGGCGGCATGGCCTCATCGGCGGCCAAGGGTCCAGACACCATCTTGCCAAATGACCGTCCTGCCCGCATTTGTAGTAGGCTCCTGGCAGGTTTGACTTGGGTTGAGCTCCAGCAGGATGGAGCCTCGTGGTGGCCGACTTCCCTTGTACCCTTGTGACCTCGGGGCAGCTGCTAAGGATTGGGCTTGGAGCATCACCTTCTGTTGCAGCCTCATCTGTCCGGAAGACTCTTCTTGGGCACTGAAAACTTTAAAAGCCATTTTTCACCCATTCCTGTGTGGGAGTTTTGGGGAGCCCTCCTCAGACTTGTTTTAAATTGCTTTCTAATATCTGGTTATGACCGGGGCATGAAATGGGGGGCTAGCACTGTGGCTCCCTCTGAGGAGGCTAGATCAAGTGTAGGTCACTGTGTATAGGGGGACAAGGAGGTGTCATGGGAGGATAGGGAGGGGCAGGCGGGGGAAGGGAAGGAAGGTGGGTAAGGAGGAGGGAGTAGTTACTTTTGTCCTGAAGGGGAAGAGGTGATGGGGGAGGAATAAGAGGAATTGGACACTGAATGGATCAGAGTCCTGTGGGAGGGGGTTGGGCAGCCAAGATTAGGGGGAGGGTAGTGGGGGAAGAGGCCAGTGTCTCAGGCAGCAAGGTCAGGGCAGAATTTTTAGGGTCCCAGTTCCCAGACAGGCAGGAATCTGGAAGTGCCTTGACCCTAGCCAATAAGACGGGTGCTGTGAGATACTGGGTACCGAGGGAGCGGAGGAAGCGCAGTGTCCAGAAACCGTGAACTTATGGGGGTTCTGTTCACTGGTCCCCATGCTTGCAAAACATTTCAAGATCATGAGAAATCTAAAAGTTCCCTGCAGTAGCCATCATGTCCCATTGCCAAGGGCATTATTGAGTCTAGGCCTTAGTGCACAGAGAAATCAGGCATTCAGGACATATGGTGTCAGAAAGCCCCAACTGAAAATGTTTGAAAGGCAACCCAAGGACATCTGAGGGTCTGGCCTGGAATGGCAGGTGCCCATTTCACAAATCTATGCTGGAACCAAAAGACTAGCACAATGTGTCTATTATGGCAGACCCTGAACAAAAACAGAGGGGCATGTGGGAGGTTCCCCTGAATAGAACATCTTCTGAAGAAGGGTTCCCACTGGACAAGGCAGGTCCTTGTCCCAGTAATAAGTCAGGGGCCTGGCATGGCCGTGTCTTTGGTAAGACACCGGCAAAATCACAATACCAATTGATGCTTAAGGGTCCAATGAGATGGCACCTGGAAAAGAATTGTCAAAGGACTCAATGACCTATATGTCTTTGATGACCTAAACAAGAGTGGTTGTGTTAGTGCAAAAGGAGAAGACAACAGGTTGTAGCCAACTCAGTAAGGAAGGCAAAGGGAGGAAGCGAAAATAACTCACAAGGCTGCACAACTGTACTGCTACATGTAATCGTGAAGAATGTGTCTACTACAGGGATGGCATAAGAAATAAAGGAGGTTTTGTAGATGCGCTTCCCTTCTGGTAATGTCATCACACTTATATATTGAGGACTTTAGCTACTTTCCTTAGACTGTAACAAAATACATGACAAAAACAATTTAAAGAATGATTTACTTAGTCAAGCTAATATTGGAGAGTGACAGTCTACCAGGGCAGAGACTTTAGAATCCTGAAGAAGACTGATTCTTACACTCTTGCATCAGCCGTTAAGTACCTAACCTCTCCAATTAGGGATAGGGTCTTGTGAGATTTACCCACTTCTATAGTGGCATGTCAACCAAGATGTCTTTATCGTACAGGTCTTGCTTACACACCCATATTGCTGAGATTTTATGGGTGAAACTTCCTTGTCATGTGTAGAAAGTACAGTTTCTCAGAAGATGCCCATTCCTGGGCCCTTACCATTTACATCCCCTCTGGTGAGCTCTTCTCTGAGTTCTCAGTGTAGAAGTTGTATTGTAGGTTGTATCAGCTGTGGCTGGGCATTCTACAGATAGTTATCCTCTGAATTTTGACCAGTGTGGATCTCTATAATGGTATCCATCTGCTGTAAAACAAATAAACAAATAAATAAATATAAATTAAAAAAAATTCTATCCTCTTGTGTCCATGACCTTACCAGCCATAAATAGTCAGCTAGGTTTATAGCACTAGATATGAACTCTCCCCTGTTGAGCAGGCCTTAAGTTAAATTAGGTAGCTGTTGGTTACCCCCAATATGAAGAGCCATTATTGTACCCTTGGGGATATCTTTCCATGCTGGTCATTGTTGCAGCTTGTAGATTGACCTGTTGATTGATTTTTCTCCCTCAGAAGTTTGCATAATACTTTCAGATACTATGAGAACTAATCCTGCTCAAGGAGACAGACTCCTACCTCAGCTGCAGTTTGGATCTTCCAAGGCCTGTCTCCAACTGTGTAGATTCTCCAGCAACGGAGCCTTACCTTCCAATTATGAAAGGTGATCAAGGGGAATGGCAATAGCCCGTGTTATTTTTAAAGTCTCTTCCATTGCTCTGATCAATAGCTTGAAGATCAGTTTCTCATACATGCTACTGGGGTTCTTGTTAAATAGTGTTGGCTCTTAATTTGCTATGTATATGTGTGGATGTACTATACTTGTGAATATTACATATGCAATGAGTAATCATAAAGTATCCTTTTCAAACATTCTTGGTGTCATTTATCCCCCTTTCCTCCGTCACCTTCTGTATCGGGTCCCCTCCTCCCTTCCCGGTTACCACCTCCATTTTTCCAGTTTCTCCAGCAATTGAAGGTTTTTCTTAGTGTTCCCCTCTGCTACACCTCCTTCTCTCGCCACCCACAACTTATTTTGTCTTCCCTGGTCTCAGGGGTAACTTCAGTTTATAGCCACACATTTAAGAGTCAGAGCTAGGAAGCAAGAAAACAAGATATTAGGCTTTCTGTGTCTGGGCTATCTCCCAAAGTACGGTATTTTCAACAAAGAATGTGACAAGATTGTAATCAAAAGATCTCTTGGACTATCTTTTAGTGAAAGTTTCTGAGTCTTGGAAATAAGCATGCACCAAGGAAGAATAGTTAGATTGAAACTTGATTGAATATTGGGTTTTTTTTTTTCACTTTATTGTGGTAGTAAAAGTCATGTCATGAAGACCCTATTTATTTTTCCATATAAGGATGCTCCTAATTAATCTGCCATTCAAGAGGCACGGTGTTATATAAGTGCCTGCGTGATTTCATGACATTGAATAAAGCCCACAAGCAGGTTCCCTTGGCCTAATTAATTTTTTTAAAGCCTTTCTCTCGGCAAGGTGCTGCCTACCTAGATGTTTCAATGAAGGGATATTAACGAAGCCACAATGCAGATGAATATATTGAAAGTGATGAAGAATTTATTACGAAGACAGCTATCATGGCTGTGCAGTATATGAAGCATTAAACCGCTGTAAGTAATGACAGAGTGTAGTTTAGGCAAGTAACAGGCAGCAGAGCTACAAAAAAGAGAGCTTGGAGATATATTATTTAGTAATAAAGTTCCCATAAAATTTGAAATATGAGCTGAAAAGATTAACATGGTCATACAAGTCATCTTTAATATGCACAGTCAAGTTCCGCCTTTAAGAAAAAGTAAACTGAATTTATGTCTCTGACAACATGCAAGTAAAAGCCCTTATTTACATGTTTCATGCAAATGACTGCAGACCTTTGCTTTGCAGTTACCAAAGTAATGTGGGCAGCATTTGAATTCATTACACTAACGTTGCATCAGGGCTGTATTAAGGGTTAGCATCTGTAGGTCATGCCACCAAGCAATAGACCACACTGACCTGTGTACTACTGACCCCAAATCTGTACACCTAAAGTTTTCTATTTGTCTTCTCTCCTTTTAACTGAATACGGATGTGTAGTTGTTCCCTTTGTATTAATACTTGGATGGTTTTGATTGTCTTCTTCCTTGTGTTGCCACATCTTGTTCCCTTCCACAAAAAATGGATAAAGGCCCCACAGTAGATGGCAAGCTTTGGTAGAGCTTGGCCCTCTTAAAAGCTTGACAGTGGATGTGGGTTGGGAGGTGGACGGGGGAGGAGAGGAGTGTGAGGGGACTGGGATTGACATGTCAAACAAGCTTGTTTCAAATTAAAATTTAAAAAAATTAAAGCTTGACAGTCTCTAATTCCTTAAGCACCTTGGCCAGAACTTCAAGATGTTTTGCTCATCTATTAGATCTAAGAGGAAAAAAAAACATAAAAAGACTAATTTCACAAAATCACTACAGCAATAAAATTGATATTGATCGTATTAAAGAGATCTATTCTGATCAGTTACTATTTTAATTATTACTAATACATTCTGGGTGTTATCCAAATTAATTGAAGCCAAGCAACACATTCTGCTCCTTGCCCTACTGTGTCTCAGCTTTTCTTTGGAAGCTAAGGGTCTGCAGGTTATATTGTATCTAATGAGGTATGTAATTAAATTGACAGCCATTAGGATTTGACTCAAATGGCTTATAACAATCCCTCCCTTTTATGACTTCTCAGAAGTGGGCATAAAATAGACCTATAGCCTGAAATGAAATTGAATTGTAAAAGAAAATAAGATAAATATTTGCAAAACAATTTTATTCTGAACTTGAGATATTTCCCATTTAAAGTCAATCACATGGAAGATGGGAGCAATATTGCCATTTTAAATAGAGTATTCACAAAAGGTTCAGTGAGAAAACACACCTAAGCAATGACCTGAAAGAAACAAAAATAAAAGCCACGAAAGACTTGGGGTGAAAGCAATTTAGGTAAAGTAATAGTCTGATGATAATACACTAAGTAGGAACATGAATACCAAAGAGAGTGATTCCGTGGGCGTTTCTCACCATGGGACAGACAATAAGCTGTTCGTTACACACAGGAAAATGTAGAATGCAAAGCAAGTCAATAAAACTTAACTTTTACTGTGCACTAGCATTTGCATAGGATATGCGATAAAACACTACTTAGTCTTCTTTGGCCTCCTTTTGAAACAATCGCTAGGGATCCTTTAGAATCATGTGTGTAGCTCCCCCAGCCCTCTGTCCTTAACCACTTTGTAAGGTAAATAAGGGAGGTGAGAAAGACAACAAATACTTGAATCACACGAAGCGGAAGAAAGAATAGCACATGAAGGGGGTTAATGGAAGATGGCAATGTTATAAGGTGCCCAGCTCTGGGTCCTGGAAAGATGCTTCTACTTCTGTGTTTCACACAGATGGGATTGTGTGTAAAATGGAGAGCTAGAGGATGGCTTGTGCTAGAGAATTCTAAACGTCATTTGTGCTTCAGTGAGATGATTACCATGTGGAAGACAGAGATTGTCGGGAGAGGAAATTGTTACCGGAGGGGAAATGTCAATAAAGTCATTGTTCTGACTCCTTGATTTTCATCTCATTGACAGAATAGATCTCCCAAATGGTTGGACGTAGACAAAAGCATAGTCTTTGACCCATCAAAGGCGAGACTGACAGCAACTCATTAGTCACACAGCCTGGGATGGAAGGACAGTACGTACCTTGGAGAACATCGTGGGGTGTGCATTTGTGAAGAGAGTGAGCCAATGGGAGCTGCAGAAGGCCGGCTTTGTAGTGTAACGAGAGTGAAATGCATGTGCTAATTTTCTGGAGCAGTTCAATTATGTAAACAATTTCTCAAGCTAGGTAGAAGGTGAAACTTGAACCAGGTCAGTGCAGCTAGGCTGACTGGTAAGTGCAGTTATGGTGTGTGTTTCAATACATCCCAACTTCAGTGTCTCTTCCCTTCGCTCCTCCAAGGCCCCTCAGCACGTGCGTGCATGTGTGTGCGCGCGCGCACACACACACACACATACACACTCCTCCATTCTCTCTCCCAGTGATCAGTTGAACAGAGCATAACAAGTTACTATAAGACTAGGCATAATTATCTATGTCAAGGCGAGGAAAGACAAACCACTAGGAGGAAAAGGATCCAGAAGAAGGCAAGTCAGAGACACCCCGTTCCCACTGTCCCAAGTCCCCCCCCCAAACACCAAACTAACAACCATGGCATGTTTGCAGAGGACTAGAGCAGGCCCAGACAGGAGTCCGTGGTGGCCACTTCAGGCTCTGTGAGTCCCTATAGGCCTTGCTGGGCCATGTTCCTTGAACCCTCTGGCTCCTACGCTTTTTCCTCTTCATCTTCCACAGGTTCCCTGAGCTCCACTGTAGGGGTGAGGGGACCCCAGTGAAGATCTCCAAGTTAGGCTCTCTCTCTGCCTAATGTCTGGCCGTGTGTCTCTGCATCTGCTCCCATCAGCTGTATGTTAGGTTTTGGGTATATACTTGAAATCAAACACTATACAATTTTAATAAACAAAGTAAATATATTAGGTAGTTACTGATGTGGAATACTGCAAGATATAGTGAGTGAATCAAACAAGATACAGGGCGTAAAGAGGTAGATGACGATTTTTTTTTTTTTTTACTTGCACAGACACTGAAAACAAACCTAAAGCCTATGATGAAAAACACATAAAGGAGAAAGATGCATGGTGAATAGAAAGTGTAGGCACTAAGTGGTCGCGGTGTGGGGTGGAGAATAATGCATTCACTGCATTTTAATAATCTCTTCTGTTTGTGCCTTGCGTAATCATTTTAGCTTACTTTACACCGTGGCGCAGAAATTCTGTTTTAATGAATTCCCACCAGCATGACTCCCTAAGCATGAGCTGTAAATGGGCAATGCCAGTAGATCTGCCAAAGCAGACGAGGGAATCTCCACAGTGGCTCAACCCCACGGAAGGAGCCACAGGCAACTGAAGAACACTGGGCATGGGAGAAGCACCTTCCCCAGGGAGAGCACAGCTATTGATTATCCGTATGAAATCTGAAAATAAACATCCAAGTAACATCTCGTGGACTGATCAGATTATATTTACAAATTATATTTGCATGCATATAAATTTATACATGTAACAACAATTAATGAACAAAGAGCCCAAGAATTTGGAGGATGGTATGAGAGGGATTTTTCCGGAATGAGGGAAGGGAAGGGAAAATGTAATTATATTACAATCTCAAAAAAAAAAAGAACAAAAAAACAAAAAGTGTAACTGAGACTATATCTTTGTTTCAATTCCCTTTGCCCTGATTTTAAAAAAAAAAAAAAAAAAAAACACTCTAACAAAAACAACTTAAATGAGGAAGGGTTATTTTGCTCACAACCCCACGGTATAGTCCATCAGTGCTGGGAGGAATGGGTAGCAACCAGTCATCTTACATACATAGTCAAGAGAAGAGAGGAACAAAGTCTTGCATTCCTCAAGGAGACTTCCCTCCTAGCTGACTCTAGGTTGCATCAAGCTAACAATTAGAACGAACCGCCTCACCCTGTGCAAGCGCTCCTCAGAGGCTCTGCGGAAAATCTGACATTCATATCCATCATCGTAACAGGGGAGACAGGACTGATCAAACTTAAAACAATCAAAGGCACAGGCTCATTACGGATTTACAAATGTTTTGTCCCCCTTCCCCCCCCCCAAGTCTCCTTAGCCTTGGCTTCATTTTCTGAGGCCTCCGTTACTGCTGTGTTAAGGGCAGTTTGAAAATATTAAATGCAGTGCTCCAGGAATGAATAATTCACAAACCTTAAGCTGCGAGTTGCTGTGAGTAGCATGATGAAATTGTGTACGGCCCCACTCCCTCCTGTCCGGGATGTGAACTCCTGGTTCACCCGGTTAACCGCACTGTACGTGCTGCTACCTGCCTGTATGGCAAGGGTGGTTAGCTCGGTCACCAGATCAGCAATCATGGCATCGCATTGTTTGTGCTTAATGGCCCTTACAGGCTTTGCTGGTGGCCCCAAAACACAAGAGAAATGAGACTAAAACATTCGGATCTGCTAACGAGGGGATGTAGAGGGCGCCCTTTAATTTCGAAGGACAGAGAGCCGCACTGACGTGACTCAGTGAGCACGTGTGTAAGCATGAAGCCCAGAGATGTCATCCCTCCCCACCAAGCATTTTGAAGCCAGGCCAACACCCCAACATCCACGAGGCCTTGGCAGGGATTCCCCAGAACAAGCTGGGCAGCCACGGTAGCTGATCAGCAAGCTGAATTTTTCTGAGAACTCATGACAAGCAGAACCGACACTGGTAAACATGGTGACGAGGACCCAGGACTCAGAAAAAGAAAGAACAGACCAACGTTGTAGTGCGTGTGACAAGGCTAGGCTTCACATAACAAAGAATGCACACACTTGGAAAAACAAGAACGAAATATTAACATTATGAGAAAGACAAAAGGGGGGTATACTGCTATTATTTTATTACGATGATAAAGCTAATTATTTTTCTTTTCCTATTCTATTAGTAGTAATTGTATTGGTTGCTTTCCTTGTTTCTCTGGCTAAATGCCTGACGAGAATCAACAAGGGGTAGAGGGTATAATTCAGCTCATCTGAGGGCACAATACACCATGATAAAGAAGGCATGGCAGCAGGGCATGAAGCAGCTGGCAGCATTCTGGCCACGCCCAGACAGAGATGGAGGATGGTGTTCTTTCTCTTCTTTATGTGGTTAAGGACATCATCGGATGGAATGGCGCGACCTACATTCAGAGTGGGTCGGTCTTCCCTCCGTAGGTAAAGTTGTTTTGAAACACCCTTACAGAAGGATGGAGATGGTTAGTTACACCCCGTGTGATTCTAAGTCCCATCAAGTTGAGGAAGTATTTATTGAGGGTATTTATTGCAATTTTTTACAATGCTAAATTCTTTTCCTTTAATTTTTTGTTATTTAATATTTTTGATTTTACATATCAAGCCCAGTTCCCTCACACTCCAATACCCCCCTCCCCACCCCCCATCCCATCTCCCATCCACTCCCCAGGGAGGGTGAGGCCTTCCATGAGGGATCACCAAAATCTGTCAAGTCATTTGGGATGGGGCCTAGGGAATGTACTCCCGAAGTCTGTTCATGCATCCTGGTTCTACTGTCTGAGGTCCCTTAGACTGCCCAGGCCTCCTAACTGAGACCCATGTTCAGGGGTCTGTGTGGGTCCTCTGCTGGTTTCCCAGCTGTCAGTCTGGGGGTCCATGAGCTCCCCCTTGTTCAGGTCAGCTGTCTCTGTGGCTTTCTCCAGCCTGGTCTTAACTTCTTTGCTCATCACTCCTCCCTCTCTGCAACTGGATTCTAGGAGTTTGGCTCAGAGTTTAGCTGTGGGTGTCTGCATCAGCTACTGGATGAAGGCTCTAGGATGGCATATAAGGTAGTCATCAATCTCATTATCAGGGAAGGGAATTTAAGGTAGACTAGGTTGTTAGTTGGGATCATCCTTGTAGATCTCTGGACATTTCCCTAGTGCCAGATTTCTCTTTAAACCTGTAATGGCTCCCTCTATTATGGTATCTCTTTTCTTGCTCTCCTCTATTCTTCCTCCGACTCAATCTTCTGCTCCCTCATGTCCTCCTCTCCCTTCCTCTTCTCCCTTCTCTTTCTCCTGACTCCCTTTCTCCTCTCCCTGTGCTCCCAAATTGCCCAGGAGATCTTGTCCCTTTCTCCTTCTCTATCTCCTGTCTGTCTACCATCTGTCTATCTATCACTCCCCTATCTATTACATACTTAAGTATCTGTTGGTCCTATGGCTTTCATACACTATAACGTTTGTGTGCTCCCAAAGATTTTAGGAGCTAAAATTTAGTTCTCGCTATTAACTATTAAGAAGATAAAAACCAAATTTGACTATGACTTTGAGAGGTGGGACATTTTATGGGTAATGAAAATGAGATGAAGTCAATATGCTATATCTCCGTGGCTGGCTGCTGCTGAAGTTGTAAGTAGGGGACTGACAAACATATGTGCATTCTTGCCACATGAGTCTCCATAATGCCATGGAACTTTCGTATCAAGAAGGACATAGCTAGATGTGATCCCTGATCTTGGACCAGAAATTAGCCAGAATAAACCTTTTCTTTATAAGGTCTTTATAAATTCATTATACTGTTTTGTCATACTGAGACAAAACAGATTAATACAGCAAGTACTTAACTGATGAACTCACACACTAACGACTTAAATCTTTTCATAATGTACTGGAGGCAAATATAGCCTTTATGTTGTCAGAAAATAATATTTTTATCGAACTACAGACCATCTTTTTTTTATCTTACAAGAGGAATTGTCTATGGTTTATTCTAGAGATATGCTTTAAAAGATTGCCTGGAATAAAATATTTCCATTTCTCTGGTTATAAGATATGAAGATATAAAAGATGCCCTTCAAGAATCATTCCCCACATCACAGGCCAGACACTTAGAACCTGTGTATCATAAGTATTCTTTAGATACCTTCAGAATAAAGTCTATAATGATTTATATTCTGACAAATTATGTATCTACTAGTAAAAGCAACACACATTTTATTCATTGAGTTTGCACAGAATTCTTGAATTAAAAACGTAAGAGTAAACATTTATGTTGAAATTCTCTATAATAGATGGTAAGTTGAGATTATAAAAACTAGGTTGCCTTTGGTCATAAATAGAAACTATAAATGCATATGCTGACCCCTCAAAGTCATCCAGTCTTGTCTTCCACACCTCATATTGTGGAGGACATGTTGCTGTATTTGATCAGGGCAGGAACACTAGTTTAAATCACAACCCAACAGTTACGGTGGTATCCGTTCATCCTCTGAAGCTCATAGGAAAGCAGAGAACTAAAGAGAATGTGTGTGCTGGTAGCAAGGAGTCAAATATCTCACTCTCTGTCCTGTTTCTTCCATAACTGCAGAGGTGAATGAAAGTAGGCAGAATGAGGCTTTGCTATGCCTTTTCCTGGGTACTTCAGGACAGAGTCCACTTAACAAAAGAGACCCATTCTCTCCCCCAGCTCATGTCACTGTCATTCTTTCCCAGAACTTTGAACCAGCTTCTGATACTAAATGTCAAACACCTCTTGGTCCTATACTTTGTCTTTCAAAAGTTTCAAAAGAGAGACAGAGCCTGAGGTTAGGATCACATGTGTATAAACCTCTACTGTCACTCAAATTCTGTGTAAAGCATGCACATGATATATTCCTAAATATTAAATGCATGCAGAGGACATTGCCTCTCGGTCTTACATTTGCTCATGTTATACATTCTGTCTCATATTTTCTCTAAACAAATAGAAAATGCTATAAATGTTATTTTCATAATTTAGCACTAACAAAGAATAACAGCATTCTTTTTGTATCTGCATAGTTTTGTGAGCAAGAATATTATGCTGTTTTCACATACAAATTACTTCTCATATTTATGTTTTATTGCCTTTCCTCTGCATGTTTAAAATTTATGTAATCTTAGTTGTTTCTTGCCTTGTTTCGTTACTGAAATGGATTAATTTGTATACTCTGCAGATAAGCTAACCACTGTGAGTCGTTCATGTTTTCAGGGTCTCCAGCTACAGGTTATACTGTTCCTCCTTTCCACTAGCTATTCTTTTTTGCTATAAATGTTTAAATTTCTTTATTTAACTCTCATTGAGATTTCTTATTTCTCCCTCATGAATGACTTTGCCAGACCACTAATATTATTTGAACTCATTTAAACTTCGTAACTGAAAATACTACGTATTCACAAATTTCATATTTGGTCACAAACCAAAAATCTCTACACGCACACTCACAATTACGTTTGAATTAGCTGGTTCTAGGTTAAAGGCCGTGACAACCACTGTCAGTGCTCAGCCTGTCAGAGTGAATAACCATCGTCCCTTACAAGCTTTCCATAACAGGCCTGTGGGGCCCTTTGTCTTTCAACCTCTGGTTTAACTGTAAACACAAGCTAAACCTTGAACTATGGGAAATTATTGATGATAAATAAATAATTTTAAAAGAACGAGAAATGAGTTTTTTTGTTTTGTTTTTTTTTGGGGGGGTCCGGTTTTCTTTTGTACTTGATTTTTCTATTTTCCCAGGGGTGGGGAGGGAAACCGTACCAATCTCACATCGATTGTACTTAGACAATTTCTCGTGTAAAAAGAAAATTTTCCCAGCAGTTCTGAAGGGGGCATACAATTTTAATATTCTAACTTTACCAAGTGCCCAAACAATAGATCCTCAAAACTATTAAATGAAAAACTACAGTATGAACTTGACGAAGTAGCATGTATAAATGTCACATAAAGCTTTGGTGATAAATTTCCTCATTTCTCATATGAAGAAACTGAAATTCGTTTTACACATTTTGTGGTGGTTAAACTAGAAATCAATGTGAACTCTTCCTATTCACACATGTATTATTTTGATACATTATGCCAAATTTTATGAATCTCAGTTCAGAACCAAACCAAAAGACACTTCAGTAGTGGTTTCTCCATCACCAACCAAGTTGTTTTGTCCTAATAGATATTTTATTATGTTACTCAACTTCTGTATCTTTTTTTTTTTTAATGGACAAAGGTATCAACTTAGAAAATGCTGAAAAGGAGACCTTGCTTCTAAAGGTTTTGCTTATAAGAGTGTTTGTTTGTAACCCGCAATAAAATTTGCCTGGGAGTGTCAGACACTTCTAAGCATCATGGTGAACTTCCGTGTCTAGGTGAACCTCTTCTGTGTACCAGTCATGACTGAAGCAACCTTGACTCTGTGGTTGGTGAGACCGCCACGGCTATTCCCTTCTTAGGCTAAGCAGGAAGCGCTGCAGCTTCTTTTCAAAACGCGTTACTGGGGAGAGGTATAGTTTGAATATTAAAATCTAAAGACACGCTAAAATAGGCGATCTTCAATGTGCTTTAGAGAAGAGAGAATCCCCTCTGGGACGCCTCTGCTACTTTCATTCTGTATACACATTACCTTATATTTGACTTTTTTTTTTCTTAGAGCCTTTACACTTTATCATGTGTCTCAGGAGTAGATTCAACTGACAAGACTCATGGATTTTTTTTTTTTTTTTAAAGATCTGAAGAAGAAAAAGGTCTGCACTATTTACTTGGAAAGGGAAACTCTCTGAAGGACACGTCTGTCTACCATGCATAACTCCTTTTACCGTCCCCTTCAGCACCGATCTGTGCACTAACTCGGCCTCTTAAAGGAGTCAAGCAAGACTTCGGGGGAAGCAAAGTGAATCTTCGGACAGAAAGAACATGAGGAAACTTCATGAAAGCTGCGTGCCGTCACCGTTAGGTATGAAAAGAAACCTCACACCAAGTATAGCGAATACAGATTTTAGCAATGGGGACTTTCCCTGGGTCAGCCCTGGGGCATGAAACCACCTAGTAGGAAAAAGAAAAATACCCTGAGAAAAAAGAACCCTGCCTTTAGATGGAGAAAACTCTTCAAAAAGTGTTTTCTCTCTAGAATAAAAATTGATTGAACACGGAAGATCTGATGAAGGCCCTGGATGCCATATAAATCTTTTAGTTTCTCTAAAACACCAAGTTTACTCTAAGGTGACCCTACCGTAGGAAACGTGCTTCCAAGTACTCAATCGCTTCATTCCTTGTGCTCAGAAGGTAGGAAACCAAGGTCTTTGTAGAGTGTGCTGAGACAATGTGCAGGTAAACTCCAAGCACAACTCTCAGAAATCGTGAAAAATAACCGATTTTCAATGTCATCTCTTTTATTACATACCAAAGTACAGTGTGTGAGCAAGGAAAATTATTAAAAATTATGGCTGCAGACTCTCACCACGCTATTAGATTTTAGAAGTGATTCGTCTTCGAAACCCCCCAAATAACCAATGTTCTGAGAATATAAATGCTAAAATGAATTGAAAGCCTCCCTATGGATGCATCTCCACTCCAGTTCAGTTTTTGCGGGGTCCTAAGAGAACAAACTCTACTTGTATAACTTTTGCACAACAGCTGCTCCCTCTAACACAATATACCAAGCTTGGACACACTCATTCAGGGCGTGTCACCGGTACACAGTCCGCTTGCATCTCCCTTGCTAGTGTAAATGCCCATGGATGTCTGTGTTAGTCTATTCAGACTGCCTTAACAAAATAGCACAAGCTGAATGGACTGAAGAATAGAAATTCACTTTCTTAAAGTTCCTGAGACCGAAAATCCAAGATTGAGATGCCCTGACATTTGCTTCTGGCGTGGTACCCTTAAGGCTGGGAGGCACCTTTACATGGTGGCGAAAAGTAATCTTTCTTCTATAGGCACTCCGATGAAGGGGAGCTTTCAAACTTCTCCGCCTCTCTCTGCATCCCTCCATCTCCCACCCTACATCCTTCCTTCTACCTCTACCGTTCTTCTCTCCTTCCTTTTTCATCCTTTTGTTCTTTGTGTGTGCGTGCATGTGTGCGTGCATGTGTGTGTATGTGTGTGTGTGTGTGCGTGCGTGTGTGTTGGGAGGTACAGGGGACTAACACAAGTTAGCATGTAGATTAGCTTGGCCTCCACTACACAGCTGTCTATCTCAGCCTCGAGAGTACTGGACTTACAAGCCTGTTCCACAGACATGTTCCAATCATGTTCTTTCTCTCTATTGTACATGCTCACTATTTAACTGAATTAATGCTATACCCCTATTTTGACCTTAATCCCCAATTCACTATCGAGTTGGTAACAACGTCTCTTTCACTGTTACTTCTGCAAAATTCCCACCTTTTAATTTAAAATAACCCCTCTTTCTCTTTGCATGTTGTTTCTCTTTCCATCTCGATCTCTCCCTTTAGCCAGTATTTCAGAGTCCACCATTTTGTCTAGTACCCATGACAAAGTATCATTTCTCTCAGCATCTTCTGTAGAAAACGCGCCATTCTCTTCCCTGTCAATCACTTAGAGATTAAGCAACCCTGTACATGCCACTGGAACACAAGACATGGGGTGTGTTAGTAATGGCCAGATGCAAGGGAAGGACACTGCCTCTTACCAAGACACTCTCCATACCGATGATGTCCGTCATTTGCTCAGTGTCTATTGACAAGAATTAAGTGTATTAGTTCACCTACTATGATTATTTTGGACATTAAAAATAGAGACAATTACATGAGTAGACATTTTATTGTGGCACATTGCCCATCAACTCCTAAATCACAGAAATATTTTTAATGTATGTGCAGTGCAGAGATAATTTGTCTGTATGTCCTGTGAAACCATTTTTTTTTTTTTTTGAGAATTCATTTCGGTTGTTGTTACTACACCGGCTCTTTATACTCTTTCCAGGTAGTTTCACTTCGGTGTATGAGCATGTGAGTGCCACCCGATTTCCCTTTCCCATTGGAACATGCTCCCGCTTGATGTCACTGAGCCTCCAGCCACACATTCAAGTGTCTAGATCTACAGCAGAACTCTTTAACATTCCAACTATTGCCCTCATCTGTGTGCTTTCAACTTGTGGGAAACTCAGGACCCAAGGCAATCTTATTGTCATCTTACCGCCACTAAAATTACAGCCCCCACCGATTGCTTTATTCCTATGTTTCATGAATAGTGCTCAGTGAGCATGCACCTTCCACAGCATTTGATGCTATTGTTAAAAAAAAAATCAAACTGCCTTAGTCATGACACCTTGATCTGCATTCCCATTTTCTACCTCTGAGCAATCACATCAGTCTTCGACTGGGCACTTTCTTTCTTTACCCAGTAAGAATATAAGGTCATCACAACTGCTGCTGTCTTCTGCTTGGTGCGGATGATCTTATCCAACGCTCATTACAGCCTCCGTTTCCATCAACACTCACACTTAACCATGAACTAACTGTTCTATGTCCCCTGTGCTCACCACGTAGACACTGCACAAGTCAGAGGCTAAAGACATGAAAAGAACTCTGAAAGCTGCTCCTCCCCTCTTCTCTCTATCACATGGTCAGGAAAAGTATTTTTTTTTTCAAGACAGGGTTTCTCTCTGTAGCTCTGGCTGTCCTGATACTTGTTCTTTAGACCAGGCTGGCCTGGAACTCAGACATCTGCCTGCCTCTGCCTCCTGAGTGCTGGAATTAAAGGCGTGCACCACCACCAGCCAGCAAAAATATACGATTTACAGAGCTGGAGAGATGTCTCAGCAGTTAAAAGCACTTCTTGTTTTCCAAAGGACCTAGTACCCTGACACATATGACAGAAAATTCACAGTCCTTTGAAATGCCAGCTCTGGGGATTATGACACAATTTCTTCACCTCTGCAAACACACACGCACACACACACACACACACACACACACACACACACACAATTCCTCAGTGTACATCCATAGTAAACATAACTCTGTGTCTGTGGATCACAGAGTCAAGGTTCTAAATCCATCTAAAACGACAATCATCTGGTCATCCTATGTAACACACACATTCCTGAGGACTTTTAGGACCTGCTGAATCCGAATTCACAAAGTATAAAGTAAGTACTTGGGTGATTTTGTACAAATAGCATAAAACTGTTTAATGACCATAGTTATGGGCATAATGGACATAAGTGAATAATACCTTCCAGTTCACAAAGTTACAGAATACTGCCCTCTATTACCTCCATTTTGTCACAGGATGAATTAGAGCAGGTAATTCAGACATCCAAACTTGATAATGATTCCATTTTGCATTTTTAAATAGATAAAAATCAGGGCAAAAACTTTCCAAAATAAGAGGTATCACATTTTCACCATATGGCCTTACTTAGAGAAAGAAATGTTAAATAATTGCAAAAGTATCTAACCTGGAAAATGGAACACAGGACTTGGGGTCGCTGTGCCATATGTTGGATGCAAGCCTTGTGTGGTTTTAGGACTTCTGCAAATGCCTCTCTTTAAAATACTCCTGTGTAACTTATTTTATTTAAAAAAAAACAAACTAACAAACAAATGGACATTATTTTTCTTGTAGGAAATATGACACTGTACTTTCAGTTCAACCTCTTTTGATATCGTATTCTCCCTCCGTTTGCCAACATACAGTCTGTGCTACAACAGAAAGGGAGAAAAAGATCCCTTGCAATTCTTTTCCTCCCTTCTAGATTGGTCTTTAAGATGGGTGGGCCCTTAGCTTGGCTTAATTGGAAGTCCCACTCATCCAAATCCTGCGGGAACAAACTCCTCACTGCTGAAGCTTGATTGTGGCCCCGCACAGGGCCGCCTCCTCCCTCTTCTGTTTCTAGTTCTGTTTTTATGAGTATTAAGTGGCACACACCTACTGGATTACTTTGGGGTATGTGTTTACCTTCACTGTTTTGGAGTTCCTCTGCGATTTAGTGGCCTGGCTGCTTCTGGTGTACAAGCTTATTGCATGCCATGTAGCAGAGGGCGCTTTGATAATATTACATATATGGAGAACCCATTTCCAGTTGCGATATTCTAAACTTCTTTATTTTATGACTCCAGATTACCTCTTGTTTCCTAAAAAACTTCTAGGAGTATAGAGATTGTCTTCAAAATGTAAACCAGACTCCTCATAAACTAGGATTCTCACCAGGCTTATGCACAGTTTCTCTTATAAATCTTTCCAGTAACTCCCCTTTCTTATTTGCCAATGTCAAACTTTTCTTCTTGATTATTTCTAGTATCATTACTCTTAATTAGCCTACTCATATCATCCCATTGCATTGTGGGCTTGGCATTTCAGTTACATCCTTACACCTTACTGTGTTTATCTGTGGAGCCTAGATGATTCTCAGTGTCTAGTGTTGATTTTCTCACTGTGAGTCAAAAGAGAAGATGCTGATGAACAAATTTTAAGTGAACCTAATAATGATAGGATATTGTTGGGAACAGACTAATTTTGAGCCCAGAGAGCAGCATCCAAGCCAGCTACTTATGGCAGACACAAATCCATGGTTTGCCTTTACCTGGCTTGGCCTGTACCTGGAAGTGCTCTGAGCTTTGGTCATTGCTTGCTGATTGATGACCCCTTGGTGGATCTGGTCAAGATACGCCGTCAAAAGTTTAGATTTTCAAACAGGATTCTAAAAACTTTCCTTTTCAAAGAAGGAAAATAAAGCAAACCAGATGACAAGGATTTCAAATGGTACAGTGTTCTGGTTGTCAGATTTAAATAGAGATTTCCTGCACACTGAGAGGCTCTCTGGTGCCAATTTCACATTTTGTTCTTTCGTCTCTCGCAGAAGCGTGCTGTGCCAGAGCTGACAGGTCCACAGTGCTCCCCATGCTCCATGGGCACAGGGAACATTCTGTTTTCCCTCATGTTTCTGTGTATCTCTGGGTAAAAGCCCTATTCACAGTGAAAAGTGCTGGGATTAATTATCAGCAAAGATTCTTCCATTTCCTGGGTACCCACATTGGGATCTGGTTTAGTTAGCAGTGCCTACAGAATAGATGATATATTGAAATGAAAAATCTATCACCAATATGGCCAGAGGTATTAAGGGAGTTGGCCACTCTGACCACAGGAGATGCCTCTGATTTAGAACCTTAACCATGAGCACAACGATGATGATGATGGAGGATCTTACGGCACATAAGGAAATCAGAAGGCATATTAATCCACCTTTGGCATCGCTGCCGATTTAAAAGAATGATTAGCCTTCCTTTCCACTTGATCCCACCTGGCATGGGTTTTATGCCACTCCAAATGCTAGCAGGCTCCATGCTTATGGCTTCCATTAAGTAGCGCTTAGCATCCATGAAAGCTTTCTTCATGAAGTAATTACTTTTGAGACCATAGACATTTCAGATGGGAAGGGAGAAAAGGCAAGGAGGCACAAGTAAGGGGAACTAGGAAAAAAATAAGAAAATATAAAAAAGTCAAAGCAGCTTGATTCAAAGGGTACTTGAAAAATATGGGATTAATACTCATTTTCTCTGCTTTAAATACGCACTCTTCTCTAGGTGTTAAGAGTTGTGACGACTCATTATTTAACGAACTGTAAAAGCCTCTAAAAAATGACAGTATAGACAGCAGTCTCAGGATAAACAGACACTTAAGCCTAAGAAACCAACCCTTACTGAATACTTTATGTCTCCTTCTCTATGTGTGCATAAGAGAGACACAGACTATACTAAAAGTTGAAGATTACAAAATCTAGATCCTAAGTAATGCTTTGCTTCAGAAAAGTGGGTGCATCTTATAGTCTTAGAGATTCCCCTGGGAACTCTGTTCTTCTAAAGAAGAGTGTAATTACCAAACTACTGATTTGTTTGTCTCTGTGTTTTACCTCATTAACAACATCCAGACAGGCTTTTCTTCACATTATTTGGCTTGGAATTCACACCTTCCTGGATAGATTGCTTCCTGTTCTTCTTTTCAAACCCATTCCCAGGTTACTGGGCACAGCATGATCCTTGGATAAACTACAAACAGATCTGGAATGATCAGAAGCAAAATGTAGGTTGTTGCCAGCACTAGTGGTAGTCTACCAAAAGCAGAGTAAATGATGTCATCAGGACTAAGTAGAACATCTTCCTGATACACTGGGACTCAGACAAAGTAGACAAAGGATAGGAAGAGCCAAGGGCAAACTCAAACAAAGGACAGCATTTAATTATTTTGTAATTATTAAGACAATGAGTTTGATCCTATTCCATGAATACATAATGTAAAATTCCTCAAGGTGACACAACAACATAGTGGAATTTACAGAGCCCCAATATTCCCTAAATCACACTCTGCCTCTTATACTGCCCTGCCTGCAAAGTGTAATGAAAGGAGCTCCTGACCCAAATCAGTTATATGCATATTAGAATCAGACCTTGTGTAGATGAACATTCATTCTCTGAAATGAAGTTTCTCCAGAAGCTATCATCAGGGGCTACTGAGATGGATCAACAGGTTAAGGTATTTAGTGTCAACTGTGATGACCTATGTTTGATTCCCAGAAGTCATAAAATAGAAGGAGAGAACTGAGTTCTACAACTTTCACTCTGACTCCCACTTGGGCATGTAGCTGTACAACATGCATCCATGCATACATCACACACACACATACACACACACAGAGAGAGAGAGAGAGAGAGAGAGAGAGAGATTAATTAAATAAGTGTTAAAAATTAAAAATCATCTTTACAAAAGAACCAGGACCCTTCAGCATCATGTGCAATATTTTGCTCTGCAAAATATGTATTAACTAGAAGGAGAATAATGTTTCCCAGGGAAAATTGGAAAATTTCAACCTATGTATATATAGGAGAGTGCTACAAATTCTTGCTGAATTTATTAATGTAGAGAAATTCTACGCCACCCCCTTATATCCAAAGGCATGTTAGCACAAGATGAAGTTATGAGATCCCCACCTACTTAAGAGTCTATTGTATGAACCATCACAGTGCACCAAATCCAAGCAACAATGAGAAACTGAGTTTCCTCAGTAGACCGATTGTGTCTCTTATGATGAAGTTTCCTGCAACTGATTCTTGTGGCTCAAATGTGAAGACTAATTTTCAAGAACTGATACCGAATCCTTCCACTGGAAAATTGTCTTAAGACATTGCATTAGAAAAATCTCCTGTCTTGGGCCAATGAGGTGGCTCAGTGTATAAAGGCATTAGTCCCCAAGCCTGATAAGCTGAGTGTGATCTCTCAGACACAGAAAGCAGCAGGAAAGAACTGACTGTTGCATGTTTGCCTCTGACCTCCACAGAGGAGCTATGCCTCCCCCTGCATATATAAATAAATGTACTCTTTTTAAAACTGTCTTGTATTTCGGCTTCAGTGACGCTCAATGACAGGGTGCCTAAAGGGCATAAAGAAGGCCCAAAGTCCAATCCCCAGCACTAAAAGTTAGCAACCTCCTCTGCATCTACTCTTTAGTGTTAACACTCTACACTTCGGGGGGGGAAGGGGAATCCTGATTATTGATGTACTGATGTGCAATCTAGTGTCACATGGGAATAGTGACCCTTTGATACACCCAGGTCACAGCCCTTGTTGAGAGAATTCATTCGGAATGGGAGCCAAAGCATACAGAGGAATGGTGCTCACTTGCCTATTTGCTCTCGCTCATGCTTAGCCAGCCATCTTAATTAAACTTGGGAAGACCGCAATTTGTATCATAGCCTATTCAGAAAGGGAGAGGAGGCTGGCTTTCCCACAAATGCTCTAATCGATGTCAGCTGTGGAGAGAAACACGCACAGTCGCCTTATAGCTAGGTGGTGACCGATCTGTACTCTCTCACGAACTAGCACTGTGGAAAACGTTGACTGTGGAGATTTGCATGCTGTTTGGCAGAGGAAGCAAGTAAAGCAGACTCATTGACGCTGCTTAGCTAGTGCAGCTAATGCGCTTCCAGAGTTCCAAACAGAAGGGATGGGAAAAGAACTTCGAATTTCAGGAAAAACTGAAATGCTTCTACCCTGGTTTCATGGTCTGCATGGGTAACAAATGTAATTGCTCCTTGTCAAAACAAAAGTCAACCTTTTGCAGGGGAATAAAACCTAATTAAGACAACTAGAGTGAGCACATTATACTAAAGGCATTTGCTTCATTCCTTGGCTTTAACTGTACAAACTCTAACCATAGTTTCCAGAGTGGCCATTGTTGTTTACCAAGAGCACTCCCACAGTAATCTGTAAAGTTAGTGGCTGCAATGATGTCTCAGAAAGTGTATGTGTTCCGTGAGCATGATGGGGTGGGGGCTGGGAGATAAAGGGAATGAGAGCTTCTTCTCACTTGGAGCTTGTAGGGAGCCTTGTCTTCCCATGGGTTGTCTTTTTCCCTTGCCTTGTATTTCCTAACATGGATTTTATAATATCTAATAAGATAGAACAGAAAAATGTCCAAAACATGGATTAAAAATAGTTCAGTAAAGTCTTCCTGTCCAGAATTGAAATAAGCTGGAAGTATAAGGAAACATAACATTTCTGAAGTAAGTTAATGAAGAATAGATTCTTTTAAATTGTGCCTACACACTTATTGAGTGGTCTACAAATGACTCTGCTTCACATTTTAAAGAGGAGAATGGAGTAAAATCTCTGTTTCGTACTAAAATATGTTTAATAATAGTTTACTTTGTTTTGTTTTACTTTTAACTCTTCCTGATCAAGGCCCCAGCTCATGATGCACTAGAGCAATTTTTTCCAAGATCCCTCTCTCCGGACATCGGTACCCTTAGTGGATACTGCAGCTGCAGATGGCATCAACCACTATGTACATTATGATTTTCCTGTAAATATATGTCCGCGGTAAGATTTATTGTATACATTAAGGTCAGCGAGAGAGCAACAATCAAAACAAAATATGTCTCAACAACATATTTTATTAAAGGTACCTGAACGTGGTCTGAACGCATCTGATTGTGCCAGTTTCAACAGTCTTCTGTCGATGACTTGAGATGACATACTGCCTACTTGATGAGACCGAGGCACATGGTGTAGGCTTTATAACAAAGTTAGACTGTGAATGGGAAATTACTTAATATAGCATTACAGTACTATAACAGCTGATCTGAAACCAATCACGCTATTGACTGATAAGAAGAGGAGAGGTAGCGTGGACAGTGTAGACATACTGCATGAAAAGATGGTTGATGTCTCAAGATAAATGAAGCCAGAGGTAGTAAGGCATCATCATGCTGATCACAATGGGTTACTATTTTCAAAAACACATATAAGTTATTTATTTATGGAATTTTCCCTGTAATGTTTTCTGATTACTTGATTGTAAGAAGTTACGGGAAGTAAAACTGTAGATATCAAATAACTTCTATAACAGATGTATACGTTTTTGAAAAAGTGGAACTAGAATGTTCCATTACTGCTGAAAAGATCACCCAGCAAAAGTTCCAGTATACTCATAAATGAATCAGCACCCACTCCCCCAAAAAATAGGTTTGCTAAGGATAAATAACAAATAATGTGGCTTTCAGATATAACTCAGATGTCATCAGCAATTGCTTTGTAATGATGGGTATTTTAATTGTTCACAATTTTTCAAACCCTTATGGAGTAGTGTCATGGATAGTAAAATCTTTCCTAAACTCAATACCTGTGTTTTTATGTTGCATAAACACAGAAATTGCTCTGGAATATCTGGTAAACTTGATAGGAAATCCAGATGTCAGCAATTTGCTGTGTAAGATTTCAAGTGGCCCACACAGTTAACCTTCATCAGGAACTGTACTTGTGGGCCAAACCACAGGGGCTCTTCCATCCATCTCACTCACCAGGGATAATGTGAGTGAGAATCTGAGGTCAGTCAGATGGGGACCACAATGCACAGATTTTTTTGCTGCCAAGAAATAGTCCCTGGCAGTTCTTGGTATTGAAAAAAAATAACCCTTTAGGACCCAAGAAGGATCCCATTTTAAGTTTTAGAGAAAGAATTATATGGTTAAACCTTTGATTAAATGCAATCTGTGTGTGAGCATCATGTAATTTCAGGATATCAGGTTGAGACATGAGGATTACAGCAAGTTCAAGGCCAGTTCTGGTGTACCTGGTGAGGTCAAGGCCAGCCAGCACTGCACAGTGATATCCTTTCTAAATCAAAAGAAAGAAAACTTGGTTCTTCCTATCTCTTGAACTGTGTACACAGATATAAGGGCTTTTATGACTTAACAATAGAATATTAGATTTTACATAGGAGATATTTTATAGACACATTTTGCATAGAAGATAAAGGAAACTATTTCTTTGAAAGACATGGAGAAGGTCCAGAGAGACTGTAAAAGCAAGAACAGGAATTTTGTTATGAGACTATGTCTCTTAGAAGTTTCAGAGGCTACACCCATGAACTCTCATCAGTGTGAAAGCAAAAGCTCTTGGGACTTCAAGCCTGGCCAATCAACTATGAGAAACTAGGGTATGCAAATAATGGGAAAGATGGTTTTCTTCAGGAAGAGTCCATCAGTTGGTTATCCAATAATTTAACAAAAAGTGGCCCACCCTGAAATCATGAACATATTGGCAACATTATACAAACTGGACAGGTTGTATTTCTATATTTATGAGAGAAAGTGTGTGTAGGAACAATTAAAGAAAAATAAGCAACAAATTAGAGAGAGCAAGGAGGTTCATAAGGCAAATTGGAGAGAAGAAAATGAAGGATGTAGTTATAATTTCAAAAAAAAAAGGTATTACTTAATAAGAGAAGTTTGTAGGTGGTAAGTCTTTGATTCTCGAAGAAGCAACAACTCGATAGAATGTAGAGAACGGAGATGCAGAATGACAGACACTCAATGCCCTCTCTGGTGTTTGAACATGATGACAATATTACATTAACTACTAGATTTTCCAAAATTACCAACGTCATTACTGTTCAGGAGCCTTCCTTTATTGCCTCTTGACTCAATGCCAACCCTCTCATGCCCATTACTTTTCCTCTGTTGTCCTCAGCAGTCGTTTACTTTGTATACTAACTATTGTAGCGGTTTGTTAGCTTATGGGCCAGCATTGAAGGCTACATACCCCGACCTTTCTTTGTGTTACCCTTCCACTGCACCCTAGCTTGTATGACTTGTTTCAGCAACAACAACATGTCGACAAATGTGGCATGAAAGATCTTGAACATTAAGTCTAGCCTAATGGAAGCACTTCCTCGGACAGTAGCTGGTTACAATACACAGCCCACCCCCACCCCACCCTATCCCAGAACATCCACAGCCTCTTAGGTAACCTCAAAGCAAAGCAGAACACACCTTCACGCTCAGAAGTCTCCAAGCCAAAGTGCTAATTCATCGTAAACAGTGTCTTTAAGGTCACCAAACATATTATCCCATGCTTTCACATCCTCAAGTGTATCATAGGAACCTGCAACCTTACAATATTATTCTATGGAATTAATCATTCTATGTATTTGGTCTGAATTTTTTAGTTTGTTTCTCTTAAGGGAGAGAATACACGATAGATACATTACCTGCTATTAACCCTAAGTAGGTCTTCTTGTACAGTCTCACTCCTCAGAGTTTCAGTTACCAGGGAACAATCACGGCTCAAACTATTAAATAGACAACTTTAAAATAGAAGTGTTTCATAACACAGTGTAAAAAAAATGGCCATTGTATTAAGAGCTTGACATTTGAAAACATCCTGGTCTTTGGCAATATTAGTCACATTTTGACAAGATATTTTATTTAAACATTTAGCCTGTGTAGAATCAAAATGAGAAAGAATTTTCTTGAAGTATTATTAATAAACATTATGGCTTTGAGGTTTAACTGTTGAGAATAAAGGTATTTTTGCCTACCAAATATCTGTATACTATTTATAATTTTTAGTGGTTTAACATAGATGTTTTAATTTCAAAGATTTTCTTTTCAATAATCTAAAATGGGAAAATTCGTGGTCCCATTAAAAATGAAGCCAATCTTTGTATGTATGCATGCATGTGTGTATGTATGTATATATAGGTAGATACAGTATATATATATATATATATATGCATATATATATATATATATGAGTTAGGTACATTAATTTTATTTTGCCTTTGGACGATTACATATTTCACATTTTACCAACCTAAATTCCCCAAAGAGCAGAGACCAGACTCCTCTGCATGGAATTAATATTTGTTTCTTCATACCACACCACGTACTCTCAGAATGCGTGTACCTTGGTATATGTTTGACTATAAACAGTTACAGAAGCAAACTATTCAGACTGAGAGAATAAATGACATTTGAAATAGAGTGTGACCGGCAGAGTAGAAGGGGCTTGGAAATCCCTGACTATCGAAGGAATCTGCCCACCCCAATCTGCTGATGGTGAACACTTGCCTGCAAACCAAGTGTCTTTTTAGTTTGTAGTTGTGGAAAGTGCTTCAACAAACATTGTTCCAAAGAAAAGAGGGATTTTATAACTAAAATGTTCAGTTTAATTAACAGTTCTTGTTGGATGAAAATGTGTGAACCAAAGTTTTCAAACATCTAAATGGTCTTACTTCTCCATTTGTTTTTTTGTATGAAACAAACAAATGATGATTATAACTTTCACAGTTAAAGGAACTACTGTGTGTATATTTGTTGTTGTTATTTGTTTGTTTGGGAGGGAGTTATAAAGTCAGAATTCATCAAGCTTTCCTTCATTATCTAAGGTTTTTAGCACAAAATAAGCTGTTCTTTATTTAAAGCTAAACAACTTAAAAATCTTTAATGGTGATTACTTCGCTGGGTTAGATAGAGAAAGGTTAAATGGACCAACGCTGACCTGTAGGAAATGGGCCTTTAGTAACTTGCCAGGGACAGAGTCTCCTTTGAGCAAGACTTGAAGTGGAATTTGGATTCTGATATGGACCATTAAACCACAGTCCTCCTTCCTTTCTCAAAGCCACAGGAAATGAGCATGCCACCTGAGCTTTGAGGTTCTGCAACAGGGCTGTATTTCCATCCTTCGTGCCTTTCAATTCCCTGAGCCCTCACTTCAGTCCCAGCGGCGAGACAATGAGTCCAGTGTGGTAAGAAGGGCAGCGAGCATACGCTTGCAGCCAACATGCTCTGAGAATAAACAAGATGTTTTACACAACTGTTAGTTCTGAGGGCTTTGTTTAAAAGGAGGGCTCATCTCGGAAACAGCTTTGTCAGCAATAGTTTTGTACGGTAGTTTGTCTACATAACCAAAATGTGTATAGCAAACCAAGTTCAGTCTCCACTGCAGAAAGTTACTACTTCTCTCGGAATGGAGAACTAGTCCTAGACAGAAGGAGGAAGAGGGAAATTTGTGTAGCTTATGCCCTCCTTAATCTACCATTTTGTTTGTTTACTGTTTCCTCAGAAAATTACAGGATTTTTACATCATTTGATCAACTCTTTAAGTGGATTGTCTTTGTGCTTTGTAGAGATTAATTACTATATTCCATTAAATGCCAGGCACGCTTTAAGGGGTCTTGAAGTGATGTGGGGGTACTTGTTCCCACGCTAAGGGCACTCCCCTTTGCTTCCCACTGATGTATCTGTGGGTGTTCCATGCCTCTTCTTTGCTTTGAGAATTTTAGAAGGGTGAACGCAAACATTTTTCCTTATGGAGAATATCAGAAATAGATTTGGCCATTGCTCACCGCTGTTAGAAGCATGGTTTCCATTTACTCAAACTTATGTTTATTAGGAGAGTGCTAGAATAAATGAGTGAACTCTTCCGGCAATCTGTGGGTCGGCTTTCTTATTATTTGACTTATATTCAGAGCATCACCCAACACCAGGCCTTTGCCAGAGATGCAGCCTAATCCTTAGCCAGAATCTACCAACATTCAGGGGTTCTCACCATGACAGCAACAACTTGCTCTTGAATATTATTACCGTTGGCCATTTGTAGGCCTTGCCTTGATTCAATGCTGAAAAGGGTCCATTTCAGCAGAAAGAAGGAGAGGCCGCCATGTCAAGGAGGCACAGATGGACCGTGAAGAGACAATGTAAGCTGGCAGTTATAGACACTCCTTTCTTCATGTCTACAGGGAAAGAGAAACCAGCAAAGCAGCCATCCCTGCGGCAGAATCTAGGATGTCTCAAGAAGTTTTCCATGTCAGATGCCCAACAAATTATGGGAAAGAGTAATCTAAATTTACTCTATAAAAGTGTGTTTTTTTAAACAACTTTCTCTACATGCTGCCTGCCCTCAGCTGTTCTCAAACAGAAGAATTAACATTGACCAGCAATTCTCAAAGTCTTTACCACCAACCCCCAAACCAAGAGAAACATTAAGTTTGATGAACCACTCAGGCAAGACAAATATCTTCCCTATTTTTCTTCATTATCAAGAGCCCATTTAACAGGTGCCTACTAAGGATGGAGAGAAAATAAAGATTGTAAACTTCAGGTTTTACACAAGCACCTGATTTCAGGATGGTTTTTTGAATTTTGAATTAAATACAAAAGTTATTTGGTGTCTGTTTAAGGAAATACGCAGATAAAGACAGATCCTCCCCCCACCCCACCAGCGTGTCCATTACAAGAATTAGTGCAAGCACTAAGTCTTCAGTGCACTCAGATTTTAAGGGATGCTGAAATGCATTCTTGTTCTGAAGGGTCATTACTACATGGGGGGCAGACGTGTCCTCTGCCCTGGAGTGAAGAGTAATTAATCCAATTAGATGATAAACTTCTGTAAAGAAAAGGACACAGCTCATCACAAGATCATCTACTCTGTCAAACAGCACTAAGGGAAAAAAATAAACTCTCAGCAAGAGAAATATGGACGGGAAATTTGTGAAGGTATCATAACCCATACATGGACAGAAACAGACTTTTACGACTCAGTGACAGAGGTGTGTGGGAAAATTAGGCATTTCGGTAAACAGATTACAGATGATGGTATGAAGTAAAGCCACTCCCACGTTTTCTTTATCCACTCTTCAGTAGAGGGACATCTAGCTTGATCCTAGGTTATGGCTATTGTGAATAAAGCTGCTACAAACGTAGTTAAGCAAGTGTCCTTGTGGTATGATTAAACATCCTTTGAGTATATGTCCAAGAGTGGTATCACTAGGTATTGAGGTAGATTGATTCCCTGTTTTCTGAGAAACCTATATTGATTTCCAAAGTAGCTGTACAAGTTTGCACTCCCACCAGCAATGGAGGAGTGTTCCCCTTGCTCCACACCCTCTCCAGCATAAGCTGTCATTTGCGTTTTTGATCATAGCAATTCTGACAGGTGTAAGATGTAATCTGAGAGCTGCTTTGATTTATATTTTCCTGATGCTGAACATTTCTTTAGTGTTTCTCTGCCATTTGCGAATCTTCTGTTGAGAATTCTCAGTTTAGGTCTATACCCCATTTTTAATTGAATTATTTGGTTTTATTAATGTCTATCCTCTTGGATTCTTTATCTATGTTGGAAACCAGCCCTCTGTCAAATGTGGGTTTGGTGAAGATCTTTTCCCGTTCTCCATGCTGCCATTTTGTCCTATTGACAGTGTCCTTTGCCTTACAAAACGTTTTCGGTTGCATGAGTTCCCATTCATTATCGATCTGTGTCTATGCTACTTGTGTTTTATTCAGGAATTTTAATAAAAAAATGTAACTACTCAGAATATTTTTCGACGAAATGTTTTGACTAATGCTGATAGTTGACAGTTACAGTGAAAAAATGGGGGCAAGAGAGACATGACTGCCCACCTCCCTTCATTCTCTCAACCCAAATTAATTACTAGTCAGAATACAACCCATTCTCCATCACCAAAACCAAGCTTCCCCATCACCTCCATTCCCTACATCAATAGTTACTGAGTAATAACTTTTTGATAGTAGCAGGAGATATGAAGGAAGGAATAATAATTACAGTATACAACACTTAATGGCATGTATGTTTAGCTTAAGGTAGAACCGAATTACAATTTAAATAATTTTTAAAGATACATATTTTAAGTTTATTCTTAAAAATACTTTTGTAAGGCCAACGCTTGCTTAAGTTTCATATTCAGATAATGTGTTTAGTTGGTATAAATGAAGCTCAACTATTGTTCTTATTTAGAAGCAATAAAAAAAGGCTCTGTGCTTCTTTAACCAATCTTATAAAAATAGTAAACGTTTAAATTTTTAAAATATGTACAAATCATCAGCTTTATTAATTAGTTACGCTAATCTGAATTCTTCCCACCATGCATTTTTGCCTGGTAACTATGCGACTGACTAGGTCATTGGTTTCTTGAAAATGCTTCATTCTCTACCTCAACCTAAGCAAGTCATAGAGCATATCATAAGAGGTGATCAAGAAGAGACTTGAGGTCAGATGGTGAAAACAGAGAGTAACACTTCATTTCATGAAAACTTGAAAGCAACATTTCACAGTCTGCTATTGTGACCTACGTTGTATCTCATGACCCTTAGGTTATAGATGAATGGATTCTTGCTTGAGGGGAAAAAAAAACAATGCACAGTATGTGCATTTTAAAATTCCATCTCTGTAGGGCATAGTCATTATTTAAAAAAAAAAATAGTAAGAATAACAGTCCCCTGAACCTTAGTGACTATGTTATGAAGGATAGCAGTTATTCTCCTACAAAGAGAGTAGATTAAAACGGAATGACATTTAAAATCAATAATTCTTCAAGTGGAAAATGGATGATGTTTATATAAGGGACTGCTATGGATGTACACATTAGGAATATGGGGAACTTCAGAATCACTACTTCCAGTTAGTACAGACTGAGTGTGGGTAGCTAAGAAGGACGGTAGTGCCATGGTTTCAGTGAGAATGGCCCCCAAATGTGCGTGTTTGGGTACTTGGTCCACGTTGACGAAACCGCTTGGGTATGATTAGAAGGAGTGGCCATATTGAAGAAAGTGTTTCACAGGGGCCAGCTTTGAGTATAAAAGCCTCGCCATCCTCGGCACAAAGCTCTATCTGCTTTCTGTTTGTTGATTGTTTTATGAGTGCTGAGCCTCTACTCCTGCAACATGCCTACCTGCCTGCCTGCTGCCATGTCCCTGCCCATGGTGGTGATGGACTTTGGAAATGTAAGCGCCAAGTGAACTCTTCCATCTATAAGTTGCCTGTGCCATGGTGTTTTATTATAGTAACAGATAAGTGGCATTATAATACAGACCTTTCAATTCTAAGATAGCACTGACTTTCAGGCATATTTCCCAATAAAAATGAAACAAAGGACTCATGATAACACAGCAGCCATGCTAACATTATCTTTACCATCCAATATTTATTGAGTACCTAGTCTATGTAAAGTAGTTAGCTAAAGATTTTGTCCCCAATTTACAGATGGAGAAGCTAAAATGTAGGGGGGGAAATCACATAACTTCTTTACAGCCAGATAATTAGTGGCCTAAGTTGAACATAGATCACTTCAGACACCAGTTGACATTTTGTCAGAAATGGGGTGTGCTATGTAAAGATCTAGGAGTTAGTTATACCTTAACCAGACGATGAGGATGGAGCCAGACCCTAAAGGCAACAGTTGTTGATACCCTGCCGCTTAGTGACAACCCCTTTCGGACCCCAGCTAAAGACATCCCAGTTCGTAGGGGGAAATCCAGACTGGCAGCTCATGCCAGCCCACACTTGCAAAGTCATCTGAGTTACCGACACCCTCCCTGAACACAGTGTTAAAACATCTACGCTATGTAAGAACTGCATTACGTCTCATGTTGATGTTCTAGAGACTTGACTCATAAAATCTAATCACTTGGAAAACTGCCTTGACTCCTATCGTTTAAAACAGCTATAGGAGAGGAAATCTTGGTGCAAACTTCCTCAAATTTCATATTTGGTGCAAATATATACGCCAAGTGTCATCTCCAGTCCAATGTGCAGTCACGGAACTCGCTTAGTCAGGCGCCAGCATGCAAGGTCAAAGGGGGTTCTTCTTCTTTCCACAAACTCCTGGGCAAATGTGGTGGTGGGAATTCAAAGGACTATCTTAATGGCACGTGGCAGTCAGTTTCTAAACTTCTTAGAGATTTTAATCACGACATGCCCCCTACCCTTTCCTCCCTCCAATCCCTCCCATAAACTCCTTGCTCTTTTTCAAACTCATGCCTTGTTTTTCAGTGTTACACACATGCACATGCAAACTCCAAAAACACAACTCTCTAAAGACCAGGAACTTCGATTTACACAGCTGTTCTGCCAAAAGATACTTAAAATCAAATCATGAAGCTGGGCTAGTGTTTTACATTGGACCACAATGGACTCGGTGTGTGTGTGTGTGTATGTGTGTGTGTGTTTTCATTCTTTGGTGTGAAATTATTTATTTCCTGCATTATTGTGGGTATAGTTAAACTCCTTAGTATGGAGTTTTCCTTCTAGTACTTTGTATAGGACTGAAGTTGTGGATAGATGTTTAACGAGAAAAGCAAATCAGTAATTCTATGCTTTGATAAACTATGTTCTTCTCATGATAAAATTTTTAAACATGTATATCCCAGAGTAAAAACACAGTTCCCAATTATACATACATATAGCAGTTTTAGGGGAGAGTATTAAGATTACATTGTTATTAATGCATTGATATTTCTGTGCATGAGATTGTTTGTGTTTATGTTATCATTACTGGTTCTGTGACACATTTATTTGGATTCTGTTTGGAACTCAATTGTTCCTTCCTGGAAAAGAACAAAGGAGACTTAAGGAAGCTCACAAAACTCTCCAGGCTCAGGAAACTTACAGCACTCAAGAGGTCTCTTTCCAAGACTATGTAAGCAGTAAACAACTGTGGGTATGTGAGTATACTGTAGTGGAGCTGCCAGCGAGCTATGCACTAGATCAGTGATCCATCATTATGAGTTCTCACACATGGTTCTCTATATGCTTCTGCCTTGAGTCACTCATTTTCCTCAGCAAGCACTGTGGTTTGCTAGACTTGTGTGGATTTATTTCTGTGGTCTGTCATGGGTACCCTCTGGGTGAATAAATCTTTCCCCACATCTTTCCAGGAAAGGTCGTTCAGAAGGGGGCACATGGAAGATTTCTGTGTCTTTAATCTGGTTAGACAATTAAGAGATGATTTTTGCCTATCTGCTTAGTTAGTATATGCTTTTTGTTTCTCTTCTGAAGGAAAAGCAGCCTGTCTGCCCTTTAATCACCATCTGTTTAAAAGTTTTTATCTGGCAAACGTAAAGGAAGGGTGTGCATTGGGAACTCTACTATATCTTCTGACATTCTTTATGGGAAGGTAGTTCTCCAGCTGTCATTACATTTACCACAAGAAAATTGGAAATGATTTGTTTGGAGACATGTAGCTATTTCTAGAAACAAGATGTTTGGACAACTTAAGAAAAAGGTTTATTATCTGACTGAACCAAATATACTGCAATTACATAACAATCAGTATAATTTTTTGCTCTATGCACTCAAGTTATTAATACACATAACACATGCATCCATAATATGCTCATTCTCCAAAATTATACAAGAAGTTTTTCCAGCCAAGTTTGTGAAAAGTGATGTTTGAAAATTAAGGTCAAGAACTGATTGGACTATAGCAATGTTTCTGATTGCTTCCATGTTTCTTCTAGCCTCTGAAATGCAAGCCAATCTTGTACTTCCACAGAGTCCCATGTCTTCGTTTGTCAGTACTCATAATACTTGAAGATATTAGTTAAATATCTGTTTTCTATGTCAAAAAAATTCACCCATTAGAACTGATAACTCTTTATTTTCTTCTGTATGTTTAGTGATCCAAATGCGCATTTGACAAATAGTGAACGTGTAAATGTGAGAGTGGATGGATGAACTAACACCAAGAAAACCAACCTATCCGGATTGTGATTGAAATATAAAACGGAGGTTGAGAGTTTTGAAACAATCCTGTGTTTAACAAAACTTTTACATTCAAGAGTTTATCTAATTTTGTTATGTAAAACGTTGTGGGCATAGAGCTAAGAAGGAATAGTTTAAATTATCTCAGGATTAGCCAGGGGGAGGATCCCAAAACTAAATGACAAGAAGTAAGTTATATTTCTCTACTGTATTTAAGAAATAGTATCTGACTATATTTGGCTGGAAAATTATTATTGATATGATAATTAGCTCCATAATTCACCATAGGACCAGTGAAGCCTCTTATATGTATTTTGAGTAAAAACTCGAAATGAAATAATACACACATTTTTCTAGAACATCCCAATTTCATACTTAGACAAAAATGATAGGATTTTCATAAACTGTGAGATTTTTATTGTGTAAACTTGCAATTTGGTATTTTTAGTGCTAAAGACGCATCCTAGCATTTTATTTTTGCATTTTAAGGACATTTGGGGCATAAAGTATGCCATTTTTCACCGTGGGCATAAAAATGCAATGAGAATGTGACCATACAATACTTCAAATATAACCTGAACAAATATTGTAATATTCAACAGGAGATACCAATGCTTCTCAACACTGCTCAGCATTTGCGCATATTTTTATAGAACTGTTTGTTTGAGATGTTTGCTTCTTTAAACTTTAGAATAAACATACTCAATGTGTCTGCATTCATGAATTTCTTATGCACAGGAAAAGCTTTAATTAGGCACAGTTAGAAGTCTGAAGTGTCAGGAGCAGCTTAGGCTACACAGTTCAGAGGTTTCTTCCCTACTTGTTTTGCAATAATGGCGCAAACACTGAATAAAAGGTTGAAAAGAAGACAAAGGGCCTTCGCCAGCCTATCATCGGGTCTATTAACCCATTACCCCTGTGTTCAGTGTATTTCCCCTAGATGGAGGATGTGTCCATTTTCCACCAAAGTCCCGTAAGTCTGGTAGAGTCGTCTCACATGGATTTTACCTCTGAAACTGTCTTTCTGCACTATACCATCAATGTCATCTTCTATATTTGATATCCTTAAAAATACACATGTATTTATGTATTTTAAAGGCATATAGTAATGTCTAATGCTGAGAACACACACACACACACACACACACACACAGAGAGAGAGAGAGAGAGAGAGAGAGAGAGAGAGAGAGAGAGAGAACTTTCCTTAAATTCTCTGTTCAGACTATTTCGATGCTTTTTGCTAACTACCTCCGTAAGCAACCTGAAAATCTGTCTCCATAGAGGAGGTTTTCCTTGAGTACACAAGCTAAGACTCTCTCAATTACTTTCTGCTGTGTGTCAGAATACTTTCCATTGTTTTAACTTTTAAACAGTTTCTGAGCTTTTCAATAACAATTTCCCAATTGCCAAAAGTTCTGGTGAAAAAAAAAAAAAGAAAAGAAAAGCCCCTGATGTCGCTACATGGCTTGCTCTGTGTAAGCTGCGTCCTCTGGTTCCCTTTCCATTTCTAATGTCTCATTGCCCTGTACTGGTGGATCCAACAGACTTTTCTTTCTTTCTTTTTTGTTTTCTTTATTCTACTCACATCTTGCCCACAGCCTCTCTCCCTCCCCTCCCCATGCTTTCCTCCCTCTACTCCAGATCCATGCTTCTGTTTCTCTTTAGAAAAAAAAGACGAGCTCTCTGGGATAGGAACCAAAGAGGGCATACAGGAACCAATAAGACTAGCTATGAACCTTCATATCAAGGTTGGACAAGGCAACCCAGGAGGAGGAGGATTTCCAGGAGAAGACAAAAGAGGCAGACACACCCCCACTCGCAAAGTCAGGATCCCACAAGGACCCCAAGCTAAAACAGGCACAGCATGTATGCCCGGACATAGCACAGACCAAGGCTCAGTGATGGCTGCTTCAATTTCCCTGAGCCCCTGTGAGCCATGATTAGCTGTGGACCTTGCTCTCCCCGGTGTGCTAGACTCCTCTGGCTGCCACAACCCTTCCTCCCTGTCTTCGGGGGGGGGGGGGCGTCCCCTGAGTTCCACCTAATGCTTGTCTGTGGCTCTTAGCATTATGCATTTACTTAATCCTTGTTTCTTCCCCATAGTTTAATGTCTCTTTGAAGAAAACCCTTTCAGCTCCTTTGTCCCTCGCTGCATCCTGAGTTCATGCGAAGAGCAAAGCAAACAGCAATTCCTCAGTAAACAGTTCCAGAATGAGCACACACCCACAAACCCTAGCTCTTGGCGGGGGAAATCAACAATATTTGGACCCTGCAACTGAAAGTCTGTCCGGAGTACTGGGGTCAAACTTGGAAAAATGCTGTGTGCCACGTTGGAATTTTATATTCTTTATCTCTGCTTTCGCCCAGGTACGGAAGATCCACCTGCCCTCTCAAAGGGGAACCCACTCGGTATTTTCTCTCTGAACAAAACCTACAGCTTAGCAACCCTGCCAATAGTTGCTCAGCTTTTTAACATCTTCATCTTACTTGATTTACAACCTATGATTTTACCTATAGAGGCTCAAAGGGATTATCAGCTTCTTTATATAGCCATTGACCCATTGTTTCAAAGCTAGAGTACCCCCAGGTACCGATCTGATCTTGTTTATGTCTCCCTTGTTTATTTGAGGTCCTTGTCTCGGACCACCACCCACCATAAGCTCCACTCCACACAACCCTTTTCCCATACATCTAGTCTGTTCTAGCTAAAAATGCATGTTATCGGGCCACTTTCTACTTACAGCAAGAGGACAGTTGTATCAGGTTCTAAATTTTGTATTCTTCCTCAAAATATCATAGTCCCAACAAAAGTATCAACTCAAGGGAACGTTTATTTCATTTCATGTGTTCTAAACATTTAATATGGGCAATTCTGTTTGCACCATAATTATTTTTAATATAGACAAAAAGAAACCGACAGAGAATGATTATCCCACGCTAATTACAAAGACGCAAACAACACTGAAAAGAATGTGAAGCCTGGAGATAGCACACAAATGTCCCATAATTCTAAGTGAAAAGAAATTGATACGGCATGGGGGGAGGGGCTGAACACCAGTTAGCCTTGATCCATCGACCTGTCCCCCTTCCCTTCCAATCCTAGGAGAACCTTGTATCTCAGGCAAGGGGAAGAACCTCCCAGACCCTCTTCTAAAAGATTCTTATTATTTACTCTAACTGTTAAAGGCCTGGGACTGGAAATGACAAGATTCAAAAGGAAAGCTTATTGGAAGGCAGAATCTTCTCCATCCTCTCAATATGCTTTCTAACAGTGGTTTAAAGCCAATTGCAAGAACGTCAAATCTGTGCGATTTTCGTGTTCATCCTGGGGGAAAACCCTAATTTGTATGAAACAAAACATGTCATTAAAGCACTGAGTTCATCATCTCGTGACCATGTGAAAGGTTTGAGATGAAGTTCATATGACAGTGCATTGATACAGTCACTCAATGAGTCAGCAACCAGATACACTTGGGTGGCCAAAGTGTGCCCATGGATGCATAGACTGCACATGGACTTCTGAATGAAGATCAACAAAGGAACCAACAGCCAATAGAACAGTGCCCCCTAGAACTCTAAAACTATTTCAGTTTTTCCCAAAGCATAACAGTATCAGAAAATGAATTTGATATCGTTTACTCTGAAATAAAAGTGAGCACCACTGAATCTGTGTTCTGAGACATTAGCATTCAGACCTTTTGCTATTATTTACTATATGCCATGCAATTCTAAATTAATTATAATGAATAGGGTTGTACTAGTCCTGACGCAGAGACCACATCAATTTGAGGACAATTTCTTTTCAATGCGTTCATCACCCATTGATATGAAACATGAAAATCTCCCTCTTAAAGAAACAATCTGTGTTATCTATATGTTCTCTGTCATGGTAGAAAGATTATGGCAGCTACTAATAACTGGTGTTTACATGAGTGCTCTTTATGCAAATATTTGGACAGTCTCAGTCAAAGTGTGTAAATGAAAAGAATACAAGCCAGACCAGGCAATGAGCAGTGGTCTTGTGCAGCTGGAGATGATAAAAACAGGCATCGAAGCTCTTTTATTGTTAGTTTTCAGCACAAAATAGCAATAAAGCCACAGGTGTCCAGTCTATGGCTAGGCTGCTGCTACCAAATCACCAGCGAACCTTCTTTTTTCTGCTTTTCATCTTCTGTAATAGCATTATTTAAAATGCAAACCAATTTAGCTTTTTATGAACTATAAAATAATTGGATATATAGCATTGGAATGACTTTCTTGGAATATACCTTTTAAGCCAAAATTGTTACTTGCAGACAGCGTCTGACAAATGACAATCTAACCATCTATTACTCATTTCAAGTGGCCAAGGAGAAGGTCAAGCTATGCCAAGCTGAACCCTCCCTTCCTTCAAGTAATTTTCTCATTAAAGGCTCAAACATAACCTGCTAACTTCAGTGGCAGAGCACAAGAGCAGAGCAACCTGTTTAAAATGGTATTCCTGCTGTGAGCACTTCCAAAAGAGGGGGTGAGAAATCTCAATTGGACAAAAAAAAAAAAAAAAAAAAAAAAAAAAAAAGCAAAGAGGAAGAACAATACCATTTCTAATGAACCCTAATCACAGATGGTATAGGCAACTATTTGTACACAGCATCTATAAGATAAAATTTGGAATAAAAGACTTAAGAGAAAATTATAAATATTGCAAGTATCTTTGCCCGTGGGAAAGAGAGTCAGATTTTTTTAAACTCAAATCTTGGACCAAATATTTACTAATATAGATGCCATGTTGTGTTTCACTAACTTTTTTATCATTATATGCCACCAACAATGGGGGCAAACCACAGAGCAAATCCACACTGAAATCCACCAGGTTGGATATGAGGTACCTTAGTAAGACCTTTTCCTTTTGAGTGATACTTTCTCTTGTCACCATAACCCCTCTGCAGTATAATTCTGTCCTGCAGACTGCTGCTTTCCCCAGAGACCGCGTTTCCAAAACTTAACCCATTTCAAAATGAATGAGGCCAAACACAAAGCTATCACCACAATCGCCAGTTCCCTTCATGGCACTGAACATCTCTGCACAGGAGCCTCGTGAGGACAGGAAAGATGGCCATGGCCTTGCCCATTATTCCTTCTCCGTGATCTAATACACCGTAATGAGTTACTGGAAGATGCTTAACATGTATTTGTTGAATGAAAAAAAAAAATAATTCACAAGAACTACTGTGCAGATGCAGCATTTGTTTATTTCACATATTTACAGTATTTTCAAAGACAATAAAACCAATAATTTAAAAAAAAACCAATTAAACCTTTATCTTAAACTTCTGAATCATAGCTACAGCAACAACAAATCTTTTTGTGTTGTTTCTATGGCAACTTCTGTGAATACAGTGAGATTTTTGATACTGGTAATGAGATAGATATAATTATTTTTCTATTATAAATTTTAAAATAAGGGAGGCTACAAGGTCAAGATTTCTGCTCACAGCTTGTAAATGTGAACCCAATTTTCTCTGGTACAGTGTGAAAATCGTGTATTACATTAAATTAAGTTGCTGAAAGTAAAGAAAAAAGTTTCAACACTGGTAACTTAAAGACAGCATGCTATGGCAGCTATTGTATAATGTTTTGGGAAACTCGGGCTCAACTCGTCTCATTTTTGTAACCAAAGCATTTATTTTCCATGTCCTTTGTCAGATGGAAATCACTTAGGCTAAGGTACTTAGTTTCGTCAATCCTAGAAAGCAAATGCAAGAAACTTAAGAGTGAAAAAAAAGAAAAAAAATGTCCCATGCTGGACAAACTGTTAAGAAAAGATAGCAAACGGCACTGTGGATGTGGATAGCCATTTGGACACTACAATCCAAGAGGAGCCAGAGAGACCCAGTGGCAGTTGTCAAGAATGTATTAGCACGATGTAGCTTGATCCATTTAGAAAGAAAAATGTAGCAACTTAATCATTGCATATCATCTACTGTAACAACTCTGCTCTGGCAGGGGAGGATTTTGCCATGGATTACATCTCTGCTCAGGTCCCTGGACCGGAACAACTCTGCTTTGCTAGGGGAAGTTTCCCCCATTCTGCATTTGGCTCAGGCACTCAACAACTCAGGGAAAGTTGTTGCTTCTCTGCTCCTCCCTACTCTATTGAAAGAAAGTGATCATCGAAACCTCATCCAAAGGTTTATTTGGAAGAAGGAAACCAGGAGAGCGGCTGCCTCTCCCAGGATGGAAAAGGCATCTCCCAAACTGAACAGGTACAGGGCTTATATAGGGCTTCTTATGGATGGAATTTTTCCAGGCTGAAGATTTCAATCCCTGAGCTTGGACAAGCTCAGAAACTGACTGGATTTCTCGCTCAAGGATAGATTGGTTTCATGCTCAGGGATTGGTGGGTTGTTGTGTTGAGTTGGTCACAGGCAGAGTAAGTTTCTTTGGTTCTGATTTCAAGGCCGAAGTGTTTCTTTCACTGGTACTTTTTAATCTTCTCGCTCTGGTTTCAGGACCAGGTTGTGTTTCATTGGCTGGCCTTTCAACCCTACAAAGAGCACTGTTCTAACTGGGAATAATAACAAAGAACACAGCACCTGAGGTTAGAAAAACAGCAGCATTATCAACCATGTAATTATTAACTTCCTTCTTAGAAATTTAGCTTTTAGTTTTGTTTTCTTTTCTTTATAAAGCTCAGTCCCACCTACATGAATTATACTTCTCGGCTTTAGAAACAACTGGGATTCTTCCTACACAGTCCTCTGGGAAAGCTTTAATTGGTGTTGCTATGACACATTGAATTATCAAGTACTGTTACTGTAATTCCACAACTTTCTAATTTTAGAGGCCTTATCATGAGAGCCAATGTTTTACAATGAAGCTGAGACTTAAAAAAAAAAAAAAGAAGAAGAAAAGCATCCATTACACAATAAACAAGGAATAATGAGATGCAAGGCTCAATTAACTTATCGTCCAGGATCAAAAGACGGATGTCAGGTCCTCCTACCATGAAGCATTGATGATTTTATGTTTATGAGTGCATAAAAGTAGCTTGAATCAGCAACTGACTTGTGAAGCATGGCTAGTTACTTGTGTTAATCTATCATTAATTATTAAAGCCTTTACGATATATCTCCATTGTACTGTGGAGCATAATGAAACCATTCCAAGATTCGATTCTATCAATAAACAGCTAAACAGTGGTAAAGACTTTTTGCTAAACTAAGCAGAGACTTATGACGTCATAATGGATCTATGTCTGCCAGCCATGTTTGTCCCTTGCCCACCATGGGATCTGCCATGATTTCACTTCGTACCGTATTATAACAAATTCCAGGATCTGGAAACAAATAATGTATGTGCATGCTGTGAATATATGTTTCTCTTATTGGTTGATGAATAAATGCTGATTGGCCAGAAGCCAGGTGGGAAATATAGGTGGAGGCTACCAGATTAGGAGAATACTGGGAAGAGGACGGTCGAGGGGAGTCGCTGGAGAAACGCCTTGTAGCTATAAGGAAGGTAGGATACCAGGGCATTCTCCAGCCATCAAAACCACATGGAGATACACAGATTGATAGAAATGGGGTGATAGTTAAGAGAGACCTAGCCAATAAAAACCTGAGCCATCCTCTAAACTGTTTATAATTAATATAAGCCTCTGTGTATTATTTGTGACTAAGTGGCCATGGGACCTGGCTGGAAAGAAACATCATTTTCATTGATATGTTATTGTACTGTTTAGGTTTATATGTTATTGGACTGCTTAACACATTTGTATATAATTGTATAAACTATGTAATTTTCTGCCAGTAGGTATTTGGATATCCAAAAAAAAAATAGTTTTTTTTTATTTATATAGTGTAGACATGTTTATTTATAGTAAAATCATGTTTAACAGCTTCTAATAGGATTATTACTAATACACAAAATTTTATATATTCAATGTAACAATCTATCATAATTATTTTACACTCTGGTTTAATAGAAAAAACTCTCCTGCAAAGTGGAGACTTGAAGTTTTTTCTAGCAACACTGTGTTGTTAAATTTCTTAAACTTTTCCAAATGATTAAGGGTAAATTTATAGTTATAGTTTTAATGTGTTTCTGTGGTTTCTAACAAAGTTAGTAATACTTTTTATGTCTATTCATTACCAGGTTTTGTTCATTTCATAATTTGTAGATTTATTGACATAATGCTAATTTTCTATGGTTTCTTTTACATCCTCTTTTGGGATATTTTCCCCAAAATTATAAATTGGAATTTTTTTAAGGTAGAACTTTTTAAAATGTCTTTAAAAGAAAAAAAATACATCAACAATGAACCAATTTATAATTATAGCATACACCGGAAAAAAAGCAAACAAAAATTCTAAGGGCTTTTTAATTCCTAGTATAGTATATCATTGTTGAGACTTGGGGACACTAAATCATCATTCCCACATAGTCTCAGTTTTCAAAATCAAGATAATTTTACACATTATATTAACAATCTTCACAGTCAAAAATTTGCATAACTTAGATTGCTGCTAGAATAATAAAATCCACTACATTTAGGGGCATTTATAAAGAACTACATCTCAGAGGAATAGTCAATGAAAGAGACAATTTAAAATTCAGGCTTCCCAGCAAGGCAATGACTCCTCATGGAGTCATATGTGAACACTGTCCATTTAAGGACATTATTTCACAATGAAAATGTTAAGCAGACCCCCTTTCCTGGTCTCTACATGGGACCACACACCTCCTGCTGCTTTGCCAGAGGCCAGGTGGATTTTGGGAAGTGTAGAGGTCTTGTACACCACAAAAACACACACTGGAGACAACTTACTGTACCCAAAGCCTCCTTTGTCATCAGAACCCCTGGCCTTTTAAGCTAGAAGACCAGACAAAAAATAGAAGCCAAAGGACACTGTCAGGAGGGACAAAACCGCAGCCTACAGAATGGTAAGAGATCTGCACTAACCCCATTTCTGATAGAGGGCTGATTTCCAAACTATACAATGAACTCAAGAAGCTAGACATCAAAAAAAAAAAAAAAAAAAAACCAAATAATCCAATTAAAAATGGTATACAGATATAAACAGAGAATTCTCAACAGAAGAATCTCAAATTGCCAAGAAACAATTAAAGACACGTTTAACATCCTTAGCCATCAGGGAAATGCAAATCAAAATGGCTTTGAGATTCCATCTTGCACCTGTCAGAATGGCTAAGGTCAAAAACACAAGTTACAACACTTGCTGAGAGGATGTGGAGAAAGGGGAGCACTCCTCCAACTGCTGGTGGGAGTGCAAATTTGCCCAGCCACTTTGGAAATCAATAAGGCACTCCCTCAGAAAATTGAGACAGGACCTATCTCAAGACCCAACTATACCACTCAGATACACACCCAAAGGATGCTCTACACACTGCAAAGACACTTTCTCAATTATATTGATGGTAGCTTTATTCTTATTAGACAGAAACTGGACAACCAAGATGTCCATCCACTGCAGAATGGATGAAGAAAATTTGATACATTCACACAGTGGAGTATTACTCATCTGTTAAAAAAACAACAACATGAAATGTTCCAGCCAATGTATGAAATTAGAAAAGATAAACCTGAGTGAGATAAACCAGACCCCAAAAGACAAGCTTGATATGTACTCATTTACAGCTGGCTATTAGCCATAAAGTAAAGGATCACCTTGCTACAGTCCAGATCCAAAGAAGCTAAATCACAAGGAAAGCTCAAGAGGGGACACGTGAATCTCACTTTGAAAGGAAGATATAATAGGCATCACAGGTGGGCAAGGTGGGCGTGGTCTGCATGAAGGCGGGCATGAAAACAGGTGGCATTGGATGAGCGGAGAATGGAGGTAGAGAGTACAAGAAAGTCAACAGGGTCATCACTAGGATGAGCTAGAAACCTAGTGCCATGGAAACTCTCGGGAAAATATGAGGGTGGCCCTAGCTAAGACGCCTAGGAACAGGAGATACAGAGCCTGAATTGGCCATCTCCTATAACCACGCAAGACATACAGTGGAAGGATTTAGACCCCAACCTAGCCACATAACTTTTGACCTACAATTTGCCCTGCCTAAAAGATATGTTAGTACAAAGGCAGTGAAAACTTTAGAAGGCCAGCTTCTAACAATTTTGCTCAGGGTTCAAAAAAGGAGCCACAAATAAATGAAGGAACTAAAATCTGAGGGAAAACAGAATCTACTTACAGCATGATCTTTCTATCCATGTCTCTTTATTATTACTCTTCCTCTTGCAGTTTCCAGTTATGTATCATTTCAACCAGCAATTTTCCAGCACTAGTAGAGTTCGAGAGCTGGATTTCTTTTGCACCATAAAAGACAGATAAGGATCTTCACACAGGGGGAGTCCTGGTTGTCAGCACAAAGGTGAGACATACCATGAACTCTTTAAGGGGTTAGAAGGTTAATTAAGATTGAATCATCAGGGAATTCTAGAAACGGTGACTAGTGTGCTACACTACGTTTTTTTTAAGTGGTTAGATTAAAAGCTAAGAGTGTATATTCAGTAAAAATCTCAAGGCAAAGATTGTCTATTAACTCAGCAGCCATTTTATCCCAGCATGCATAGGGAGTATCAGGTAACCAGGCAACTCAGCAAATAACAGGGAAATGCCGAATTCAACCTTTGTATTGATTTAAAATCCTCCACACAGAGTTCATGGCTCTGGTGGGGACATGACGACTGTATAATTACTGGGAGATCTCGTGGCTTATAGCACAGAGGTAGCACACAAATTATGGAAATTGCCAACAAATGACTGGTTCATCTTAAGACTCATTCTATGAGAGGGAGGCCACTCCCGACCTGCTGGGAGGGCCAGGACTTAGAGGCCAGACTGCCCAGAAACCAAGAACAAAACCAAACATGACTGGCAACAAAGAGGGGAAAGAAGCCAGTGAGATAATTCCTGATGATACTCTTCTCTACTCATAGAGTTTGCCTAGATCAACTGTCATCAGAGAGGCTTCACCTACAGTGAGAGACCCACAGCCAACCATTAGGTGGACCCTGGCAACCCTGGGGAAGAGGATGGAGGAAGGATCATGGGAGCCAGGCAGATCAAGGGCTGTGGTCATGTGTGAGGAGCAGCAGATGGCAGTTGACTTCAGGGCATCAGCCCACCAGCAAGCAACTTGGATGGATGAATCTCAGGAAGTCAAGGCCCTGAGCCCAGAGACTCCAGAACGCCTGTTTTGTTTCTGCTGTGCCTTCACGTTGGCTGCTGTCATCTTTCTCTGGATTCTGGCATGGTATGAATGGACGTGGGGAGATTCCCCGCCGCCTGTAATGTAGTGTGTTTATCTCACGGAAACATCCCATTCTAGTGGGCATTTTCACCTGTGTAGTATTGCAAAGATGATCTCTTCCTAAGCTGCACTAACTGATAATGATAACGTTAGTTTAAAATCAGTTTTGATGACTAAAAGATAAAACAAAGAAGTGTCGTGTAGCTAGAACACATGAGTTTCTATTGAGACCCACTTATACTGTGGCTTATATTGATGATTAAGACAGACAGCTGAGTCCCAGGTTCCCAGCTGGTTTAAACCCTCTTAACCTTAACATTGAGAGATGTGCTCACAGGTTTCAGAACACAACATAGCTGAAGCAAAGCTTTCAAATTAACTTAAAATTAGACGTAGATGTTTTTGTGAAATAGCTTTGAGTCGGGGGACAAGAAAATGATCTAAAATTTTAGAAAGGCACATATTTTGAGTGAGGAACTGTTTAAGGTCAGGAAACAACAGCAAAGTGTCCTGGTTATCATTAGCTGGCATTCTTTATTTGCTAGGATTGGTTGACGACCAAAGGTGACAATTGTTTATTATATCTATTTCTGCCCTCCATCACCTGATATAAGAAACTATTGATGAGTGGGTATGCATACTAAATATTTAAGGTGGAGCTGACCATTCTTCATATATATAAAAGTTAAGGTTTGTGATTCCACTTTGATTTCGTGTTAAGATTACCTTTCAAGATATGTTATAAAGCGATTGATCGGGCATCAATATATGCGGATTCTTGGGATAATTTGGTTCTTTTTAGCTGTAGTATGTAAAATATTTAATCATATAAGAGATATGGGAAACATGTTGTTTTTACTTGTATTCATTGTCATCATTAACTTGAAAAATAGAATGTAACCACACTGTAATTCTTACGTTGCCTGAAAGATTTTGCTGGGGATTTATAAGCTGCAAGGGAAAGAATAAATATAGAGGTAGAAGGTGTTAGAAGGAAAACATCAGGAATAAAGATAGAGTTGGAAGTAAATCATCAAGAATGAGAGAATTGGAAGGGAACGCCAAGAACACCACAAAAAGTCCCACAGAATCAACTGACCTACATTCATAGGGGCTCACAGAGACTAAACTGCCAACCAGAGAACTTTCATGGGACTGAATGATGACATCCACACATAGGTTACAGTTATATAGCTTGGTCTTCTTGTGGGACACCTAACAGAGGAAGCAAGGGCTGTGTTTTTCTCTGTTACCTGTTTTCGGGGATCCTTTCATCATACTGGGTTGCTTCATCTAGCCTATGATTCAGTTGGGAAAAAAATATTAATTAATTTTGAAAATTATGCCCCAACTTTTAAAAAGGAAAATGAGTGTTGCAGATATCTTTGTTGGGGTGTTTCTCTTCTCTGTTTTGGTGTAATCCTAAATACTTAGCATCTCATTGCTTAGAAATATCATTGTTTCATCCTATTTTGGAGGTGTTGTTAAAATACATAAATCTTTATCAACAAACATCAATTTCCAATAATGTATAGGTACTGCCTTTAATATGGAAAACTACATTTCAGTTTATCATATTCTTTTATAGATGATACTACTTTCAACTCCAAATTAATTTATTTGGACTTGTAGAAGATTCGATTCTATTTGGTTATCTTTTAAATCCTCTTGGTATTTGCTTTCATTTTTTAAACAAAGTATGCATGTATATATTTATACATACAACTGTGTGTATATATAAATAGATACAAATTTGGAAATTCTCCTTGCATATAGATTGTATCTATAATCCATGGTTTCAGTACCCGAGCTTGAAGTGACTATTTGTAGTGTTTCTGTTTCAATTTTACTGTAGTTATATATGCATTGTTTTTATTAACTAGGCTAGAGATGAATATGAAGGGCTAAGCTAAAATGATCCCTTTTAGAGTGGGTTCTCTAGGTTTCTGGTTTCATTAGACTATTCCCACAGACTGTAATTACTAATATTTAACTTTGAGGTTTTCAATTCCTCTGAGGTCCCACATTTTACAAATCAAAATCCTGGACTTATGTGAGGCAAGAAATCATAATACACTCTGAGAAGCTACTTTCCACCAATACCCCCAGACCTGTTGCTATTGCCAAAATAGGCAACTTCCCATGCCTATCAGTTTTTTCTTTGGTTGGTTGGGTTGGTTGGTAGATGTTTGTTGGCTAGTTGGTGTTCTGTTGCTTTTGCTGATGTTATGACCTCAACCCAGGGCCTTTTTTTCTGCATCTCCAGTCCTTATTTTATTGAAGCAAAGTTTTTGACATAGCCTAGGCTGGTGCTTAAGTTAGGGTTTCATTGTTGTGGGAGAGACACCATTACCATAGCAACTCTTATAGAGGAAAAACGTTTAACTAGGGCTGCCTTATAGTTCAATGGTTTTGTCCTTTATCACCAAGGGTGCTACATCTGGATCAGGAGGCAGCAGGAAAGGAGAGACGCTGGTCCTGGCTTGAGCATCTGAAATCTCAATGCCTATCTCCAGTGACACACGACTTACAACAAAGCCACTCCTACTCAACAAGGCCACACCTCCTGATGGTGCCCCTCCCTGGTTACCAAGCATTCAAATCTATGAGTCTATGGATAACATCCTTATTCAAACTACCACACCTAGCTTTAAACTAATAATCCTCTTGTTTTCCCTTTCCAAGTTCAAGGATTATAGAGTTCTTATCAAATTAGGCTAGCCATGATTTCTGGTAATATTTTCAGTTTGAAGTAGAGGCCTTCCCGGAAGCAAGATTAAGAGCAGATTGTCTTTTAGATGTAGTTTCTCCTATTTCCGTACACCAAAGACTCAATGTACCAATTCCTATTCAGCTTCAGCACATTTCTTCTCACCAAGCGAAAAGAGGAGCCCTAGATTTATATCACTTCACAGTTAAGTTCCTCTGAATCATGGAGGGATCCCTTGCCTCTATATATGCAGAGTGAATCTGAAAGAAATAAAACTGTGCTTTTAATGCAGTTATACTCCAAAAACTAAGTTCTGTATGAAAACTGTGTGTCTATGTATATGCCAATGTTCTCTAATATTTGTTTATGTTATTGAAAATTTAGATTAAATGAAAAAAATAAACAAAAATAGATAACTTCTAAAATTTCTCACTACTTTAAATAGAAAGAATAATATAAAATTAACATCCAAGTCTGAACTGCACAGATATTGTATTAAATTCTGTTACATGTGCTTTGATTTTATTTTGGAATAATACATGTTAACAAAGTTAATAACTTCGAATCAGAGTAATTGAAGAGTAGGGAATTATTCATGCATTCTTTCAATTAATATAAGCTGACTCAAAATTAAGTATTAAATTCCATGCTTAACACTAGAGATTCAAGATAAATTATATGATTTAAAACAGTTATGTTGAGGTCAATACTGGAACTATGCCTTTTAAAATAATATTTTACTATGACTATGTTATTGATGATTCAATCTAGTTCTATAAACATTTATTGAGCACCAAGTAAAAATCTTACAGTGAAAATAAAGCAGGATAAAATGGTATAATTTTGAGAAACCTCCTTTATTACCTACCAACATTGTATATCTAAAAAGAATTTACTCATCTGAGCATATTACCCCTGACTTGCACCTCAGTTTTGATTATGTATTAATCCTTGACAGAAAGATCAATATATTGTGAATCCGTTTATATACTCTCAATATTGTTAGATAAAATATAATTATGGAATTACCATTACCTAATGAAGTACAAGATAGAACTTAGATACTTAGTGATGAGCTATGTCTCTCTCATTTCCTGCATTATGCTGGGCAAGTAGATATAATAATATTTCTTTGCATATGAATGAAATATATTTTAAATTTGTTGAAGAATCTGGATAAAGCCAATGAAAAGAATTATTATCCTCCTTGGTAGACAGTGGCAGGTATACTTTAACTAGTAGCCTTCATATCAAAGTCCTTGGACTTTCTCCAACTGCTTTAGCAATTGGTCATTTTAATTGTATGGCCCATTAGCTGAAATCTGCATCAAAAGACTATCATGCAAGACTCTTGCCAATTCTGATCCATTCCTTGTAAATCGAAGACTTCCTGTTCATTGTGAAATAAAACTAAATATATTAAGTCAAAGTGTTTCGGTTCACTAAATGAGCAATCTCAAGTTAATCATTGTATGGCATGCAAAAATTAATTCCACAGACAATGCCTCCAATACTTTCAGAAAATTTCATAATGCAAAACTAGTTCTGTTGAAGGTCTGGACACCTTCAGGAAGTGGAAAACCCTGCATCAATCACTGACATTCTGTTTTCTGTGATGTATGTGCTGGACCACAATGTTGACGCATGTCTCAGTCTAACTGACAATAATCATGAGTGTGGTTCTAAATAGAAAAGTGAGTCAAAGCCAACTCCATGTTAAACAGGAAGGTGTCAGGACTGAAGCATCATGGCTCATTAATGGAAGCTATTTTGCAGTATTTGAAAAATCACAATTCTTAGTCAAATGTGTTTAGATAACCAGATACTAAATAGATCAATTCCACATTTATTCCTTTACACAGTCCAATATTTATGTTTTTGAGCACCTGTTATCATTTCCAAGCTGCCACATCAAGATAAGCAACAGATACCCTATGCCCTCAAGGCATTTGTGACCTCGCCTCTGCTAATACTTTTTCAACAGATTTAATGAAAATTTATTAAGTGTTATTGTCTATCTGAAACTTTATTTTTCTGTTTTCTTCCAAATGGTACAACAAAATAATTACTCAGAATTCCTGCTGAAATCCAAGGCCATGTGTTTCTATGTCTCAAATTTTATTGATTTTGTCTAAATCATACATGTTTTCACAAATTACCTGGGTAAGAATTGAGTACGTGTTAAGAATTGAGTATGTGTTAACAGATTCAAAAGTTGTCCTGTTAAGAATTGAGTATGTGTTAACAGATTCAAAAGTTGTAACTACTAACTTTCTCTTTCGGAGAAAATGGTAACATTAAGTATCTGTTTCCCACCTTCCTTCATTTATAAATTGCACTCCCAGCCTTACAAAATCACCAAGACAATTCTAAATGTATGGCTGAATTCTTATGGTAGCTATCTGCTCTTTGTTTTGGGATGGCTCCTAGGTTTCTCTAAATGATGTTTTACTCAACCTTAGGTTCCTAGTTTTTTTCCCTTTTTCTGTTTCTGTGATCAAATGCCCCAGCAAAAGCTTCATAAAGGAGAAAATGTCTAATTTGCTTGCAGTATCTGCCTTCATCGTTGTATTTCAAGATACAAGAACTTGAGGCATCTAGCCACATTACATCCGCAACAAAGAGCAGAGAAACCATGCATGTCAGTGCTCAGCTTGTCCTACAGGCAGGGAAAGACCCTGTGCTTAATCGTGGTGACCAGGGTCCTTCCTACAATTAAGATGGGTCGTCACAAATAATTTAACCTAATGATGAGAAACTCCACAATCCCATATAAGTGTGACGAGAAGGCTGCCTCCTGTGTGCCGGCTTGACAAGTAATCCACCTGCTGTCAACGTGATAATTAAATGAATCACATTTTACCCATAGTCCTCCACCCCTAAGTTCAGGACTATTTTGCTATATAACATACGTTCAAATGCAGCTTTAAAAAGTCCCCAGAGTACTTGTTAGTTTCCACACCTTCAAAGTTCAAAGTCTCATATCTCCAACAAAAGGATAAATAAATAAATAAATAAATAAATAAATAAATAAAACAAGTTACATACTTCTTACAAACTAATGGCAGAGAAAAAAAAAGTTACACCAAAAGAAAGCAAAAATCCTTCAACTTCACATCTGCTATCTGGGGCTCTCTCTGGAATCGTCTAGACTCCCAAGAGAGACTTTGGTACTTGGTAGCTTTATCCATCAAGCTCTGCTCTGGCTGGCTCCACATCAGGCCTGAAGTTTTCCTAGGGTGACAATTCATGGCACCAATATCCTTGTCTCCAATGTAACCGAAGCGTCATCTTCACAGGTTCATACAGTGACTTCTCCCCACTCAATGCAGGGAATCTGATATCCTGGCCGGTACTACCTGGCCTCAGTGGCTCTGTCTCGCATCAACTGTTCCTTCCAAACCAATACCAGATGGAAATGTCCACATTCCGTTCTCAGTTTGAGATGTATCATGGACCCACTAGAACACAACTATACCAGCTTGTGTGTGCTAACTCTAGCTAGAGGAGTGCTTTAGTAGGCAGTTACTTTCAAGGGGCAGGAAACCCATTCTGCAGCCTAGGTTTCTATTGTTTCAGATGAGCCTAAGTTGTCACAAGACAGAACCATATCATAGGTGTGTGGGATTTGACCTCAGGAAGTCCGTCTATTGCCCCCAGCACAGCAGAGGAGACGTCTCTTTACCAGGCTCAAGGACTGTTTCGTCACATAGAGGTTGGACTATTGCCCACTAGCCCAAGGCACAGGAGCCCAACAAGGCCAGGTTTGGAGACAGATCGTGAGCGGTGACCAGTAGGATGGGAAAGAGAACCTCTGAGACCGTGTTAGTGAACAGCTTGTTTATTCCAAGGGGACAAGTAACAGTTACACCCTAGGAAGAATATCCAGTTGGGTCCATTGGTTGGGGCAAGAACATGCATCAAGGGTGCTTCATTTGCATACTCATGGGCAGCAGGGACCAGGAGAAAGATCCTTATAAGGACATAGAGGGGAAAAAAAGGAAAGTCCAGCCTGGGATGTTTTGTGCATCAGGTAAGAAGCAGCCAGCCCCTGCAGCCTTGGAGACACACGCGCTTATCAGCTGCTGTGGGCACGGGGCACTACCACTCTCTGCTCTGATCAAGAAGGGAAGCAGACAGACTCCTGCCGCTGCTGTCCGGGTTCCTGCATGCTTCCATCCTTGTGAGCTTCAGGCCCCTCCTGAATCTCTTCAGTCTTACTGATCTCTTTAACATTTGCAGATGCTTTCTAAGTGAGGGGCCTGCCCCATTCAAACCGCACAGTGCCTTCACTCAAGGTCTCGGGACACAGGTAGAATAATAATACTCTTCGCCAAAATGCCACCAATAGCCCTTATCGGTTCCTGATAAAAGTCCTCACTCCCCTCGACACCTCATGAGCTGTCCCTCTAAGGCCAGTGTTTTCGTTTAGTATTCTTGTCTTCCATGCCCTTCCCCCAGCCTACAATGACCCACAGAGCTCTGTGTATAGCATTTAATGGCGTTTCCTGCCCAAAGTTCCAAAATTGTCATTCATCCTGCAAACAGTTCTAAATGCCTAAAAGTTATATGGAGGTGCTCAGAGCAACAGAATCACTTCCTGGCACTGATTTCTGTCTGGGTTTCTTGTCCTGTTTCTTTAATAAAATGTCCCCACAAAACCACCTTAAGAAAAGAAGGTCTGATGTGAATCATAATCCCACTTTACAAACACGGGAGGGGGAGGGGGGACAGAAGGCAGCAGGAAGTTGAAGCTGTTGGTCTCATTACCGCCCCAGTCAGGAGCAGAGGTAAATGAGTGAATGCATACCAACTACTAACCCTCAGCTTGCTTGCTCCAAAACCCGATCAGGGAAGCGTCCTCTCCAGAATGAAGAGGAATCTTCCTATGTCGACTATTACTATCCATCCCATATGGTTTCATATCATTTGAACATTACCTCATTTCCATAAATGACAGTGGGCATTTGAGTAGCCCTACTTTTCAATTCTACATTAATGCCCTTAGCTTGAATGCATGATCATGTCTTAATTGTCTTGATGCCTTGAGAAAATAACAAATAAACGAAATCTTAAAACTTTGATATTTCCCATGCATCTTTCTTATTGCCATTTCTAAGCATCCACAGCATTTTCTTACACCGTTTGGGGTTATCCTATTTTATATCTTAGATTAAATATGAAGACTATCACTTGTATCAATTCTCTTAAAGTTATATCTTACTGGATTTTTTTCTGCCTTACTGAACTACACACACGCACACACACACACACACACACACACACGCACGCACACACACACACACACACACGCACGCACGCACGCACGATCTTTTTTTTTTATTATTATTTCTCATTAGAATCAGTCGCATTTGTAGAGTTTGATATTCATTTCAAAAGACTCGTGGTCCCTTAGCTCATCCTCCCTTTTAGTGGGTCAAGCATTGGAATCAAATCTCTCGTGGTAGAAGCTTTAAAGATGAGAAAAACTACTTAAGTCAAATCATTTTATACAACTCTGGCTGGCTGGAAAGAGAAATGAAGCCGTTTCCTGGAATGAGCTGTTTAGATAGGATAAGCTCTATGGAGTTCAATCTACTTCCTAATCCTATTAGTCCCAGGGAAAAGAGATAAAAGGACCATTAGAGTGGTGTGGATACGCCCTGGCCTGGTTGCTGCAAGCCAGCTTCTGACAGTGGTGACTTCTCTGTGATCTGCAGAAGATGCTGGTGAGGAAGAGTTCCAACAAGGATGAGCTGCACAGGCAGCCACAGAGACAAAGGGGCAGAATTCTACTCACATGCTTCTTAAACAGGAACCCAAATTTACTCGTTCAAACATATTACAAGGAGCTGGAAGAAATGTCTGCTATCCTCAAAAGGAGATAAGGATTATTATTATCTATATCATCATCGTAATTTAGTTTTACGGTCCTGTCTCTGAGCCTCTGAAACTAGGAAATAATTGTTTCAAAGTGTGTGTGTGTGTGTGTGTGTGTGTGTGTGTAAAATGAAAAACAAAGGAATAGCCCTTTTATACTGCATGAATTAAGCTTTGCTTCTATTTTCTTGTTTTTCCTTAGAAGTTAGATCCAAAGCATATCTCCTTGTCCCCTTTAGTCTCTTCCTTTGCCAGTTTGCATTTCTGTCCCTCCAACAACCTCCACTTCTGTCTTGGGCCGTTCATCTTTCATCTTCTTCAGATGTGGATTAATTTACCTCCTCGTATATTACATCCAGTGGTCATCCTTCATGCCATCCTTGAACTGACAAGAGGAAGCTAAATAAGAGAACATCCCATTTGTTATTTGGATGTATCATCAGAAAATGACAACAAAATTATTAGATGGCACATTCCTGTTACACATTTCACACTTTTCAAATACTTTTCTATGTATTCCACACTGAGTGTTAGTATTTCTCAGGCTTTTAATGACAATGAAGTGTGTAATATTCAAAATGGAGAAAGAAGTTGTCACATGGCATTTCCTGATATTGTTATGGCAATGACAAACAGGAGAAAGGATTCCATCCAAGTTCAACTTGAAATTCTAAATAACTTATTAGGGTTACTTACAATACTTTCTTGTTCTTGAATGGCCAAGCACCCCACCTCCAGCATGGATGACTTATGAACAGTCAGAACATTGAACCAGTCCCCAATTAACTTTCTACCTTCTATATAACTTTAGCATCCTTCAGGATCATGTGCCGTCAGTGCAGGCATTGTGTTTGGAATCTCAGGGCAAGGCATGGTGGGCCTTGCTTCACATTCATTCATTGAGGAAATACTAACACAGTTCCATACCATAGACCTCAGGGCCTCTGTATTGAATCTGCTATTTCTTTGTCAATGACTGTGATCCATCGTCTCCTTTGTATGACCTAGCAGCTCCATTTTCATGATGCAGAGAAGTATGGCAATCAAGAAGTAAATAGCTATATTTCAATACAAGGCATATGCAGTCAATAAGAAATCTCCCACACCAATACACTGATAACATACATCCACAAATATGTATATAATCAAGTGCAGAGAATGTAAATACATGCATTTTCCAGAAACTAGGAGTTAAGGATTCAGGATAAAAAAAAACCAAGTAAGACACCAGCTAAGATGAGATGTAAGCAGATGTGCTCTTTATAGTATTCTATTTGCAGCTGTAAGGATTCTTAGAGTCTTACACCCAGAGTTTCATATACGCCTGATGAATGAACCCAAGCTGAGTGTGGTCTCATCAAGTTTATGTTAACTCATGTGGGGGTTTGATGGTCTACAGTGATGGTATTTAACAGCATTTCTATTGATTTCCAACGCATGTTCACATGCCTATTTTGTATCCAAACTCTCTATACCTATCTCCATTTCTGATCAATTTGGATGCAACTCCTTCTAACTTTATTTTCTTTTGATGTCTGTGACCTACCCATCACTATGAATCCTATGATGGATTTAAAAAAAATTGATTTCTACCAATGCACAGATCCATAGCTAAACACTGGGCTGAGCTCTGGGAATCCTGTGTCTAAAGGATTGTATGAGCTAGAAGGGTCAAGGCCATCTCAAGAGAACCCACAGAAACAGCTAACCTGGGCTAATAGGAGCTCACAGACTCTGGACCAACAGTGACACTTGTGTAACTTGCTGTATTTGTGGGACTCCCAGCAGTGGGATCAGGGCCTGCCCCTAACACTTAAGCTGGCTTTTGGAAACCTATACTGGGATGCCTTGCCCAGCCTTCATACAAAGGGAGGAGCTTAGTCCTACCTCAACTTGATATGCCATGCTTCGTTGACACCCATGGGAGGCGTGCCCCTTTCTGAACAGAAACTGAAGAGGAGTGGATGAGGTAAAGGCAGGGGCCAGGCAGAGAGGAGACAGGGGAGGAGTGGATGAGGTAAAGGCAGGGGCCAGGCAGAGAGGGGGAGGGAAACTGCAGTCTGATTGTAAAATAAAATAAAAAATAATTAATAGAAAACAGAAATTTGTTTCTAAAGGGGAAAGACTTATCTGACCTTGAGGTTTCAGAAGTCTGTGTTCCCTTGGTCCCATTCTCTGGGTGTATGCAAAGAAAGGACAACGTAGTAAGGAACACATTCAAAGCAAAGTTGCCCGCTTCCCCCTGGCCAGAAAGCAGAGCAAAGAGAGAGCAGACACAATTTCAAAATCACCCCCAAGACCCTGACCCCAGTGATTTTACTTACTCCAGCTCTACTCACTCTCTTTGACTCCCAAGCTTCTCTAGTAATGCCATCACCTTAAGGGAAACCTCTAATGCATGCACTTTTCAGACAATGAAGATCCAAACCGCAAAACTCACACTCTGTATGGTTGCCCTAAAATATTTTTAAAGGTTTAGCCAAACCACTTTTCACAAGCTAACCAGTGAGTTTTTAAACCAACAGAGTCCTCATTTCATGAATGATTTCTTCATAGATATAAAAGATTCAGTTCGCCTTCTGTACGGTAGGGTTTTGAGTTTAGGCTTGAGGACACAGGCTATTTCTAGGATATTTGTAGCAAGTATATTTCGGGTAGGCTTTGCAGTTTGATGTTAGCTACACAGGCCATGAGTAAGAACTGTAACCCTGCTTGTACCTTTAGGGGGAAACCCTTCCAAGCTTCACCATAGAGTATGTTAGTGACTACGCTCTTCTTATGTGGCTTTTATAGTGCAATCCCCCTTGATAATTAATCACAGCACAAATTAATTTGCATTTTTAAATTACCCTTGCTCACAAAATATCAATAAAATTTTACTACGGTGAATAACATTCTTTGAGCTCAGTTTACTATTTTATTGTTAAGAGCATTGCGTGTACATTCATCAAAATCTTTTTCCTTTTTTGTCTTTTCTTCTGATCCTCTTCTCTTTCTTCCATCCCTTTCCCCTCTCTTTATTTTCTGCCTTTGCTTTTCCGAGCACAATGACAAAAAGATGGTGGGTTTGTCAAATGACTCTGCAAACTTTTCTGACAATGATCCTGTGAATTGATGGTATAATCCTCCAGTGTGGTTTCACCTTACTGGGGAGTGGGGCAGGCGTCTGGTCTCCCCGGTCTCTCCATGCTGACTCCTCCTTACCACTTCCTCTTTCCTCCTTGTCTCCTAGTCCCGCCTATCTTCCTTTCCTATTGGCCAACAGTGCTTTATTCATTAACCAGTATGAGAAACATATATACAGAATGGCATCTCTCATCACCAGTCAGGTCCTAAACATTCATTTGTGAGATGCTTTGAGTTAGTGGTTCACTCTACTTATCAGTTAATAATTAATATGCTCAGACTTTCTACTAACCAGTTGGTTTTAGCACATTGTATATTTCTAATAATTTATTGATTTCTTTGATAATATGATTAATTTTTACTTTTTAACTGTAATCTTCTAAGATCTTTCGATCTCTGAGATATAAGTCACAATAAATCCATTGTATTTCTGATTTTGTCTTCTCTCTTTACCATAGGCTATGTAAGGGTTCCATCAACTTTATATTTCCAACACAGCAAGTCTTAGCATCCTTGATTGTTCCTAGAATTCTCCTGGTCTACATTTAACTTATACTATGAATTTTTATAATCTTCTTTCTTAATACAAATTTAGGTTATATTTGTTATTTTTTCTGTTCCATTGTGGGACAAAGCCAGGTGTAAGGTTAATATTTTTATTTCTTGTTCATGTAGTTATACATCACAACAAAATCATCCTATTCTCTCTGCTCCAACTGTACTTGTGAATGTTATGCTTTTATTTATCCTCAATTGTTATGTCTTCTTTAGCTTATTTGTGGCTGGAATTGTATTTATTTCAACATGTTTATGACTTTTCTTATTTTCTTTCTGTTACTAGTTTCTAGATGTCTATCATTGTGGTGGCATGTTATACTTGAATTTCAATCTTCTTGAATTGTTTTTATTTTGTGTGCAATTATTTTCCTAGAACAAATTATCTGCTTTAGAAGATTCTATAAACACAAATTAGAAGCATATTCATACTCTCATTCTTAGCTTATTCTGTATATATCTGTTAATCCATTTGGTCTGTAGTGATGTTCAGTCTGGTAATTTCTGTAGATTTCTACCTGGGCAAACAATCCTTTGTAGAAAATGGAGTATTGGTATTCCCTAGTATTCCTCTATTGCTCTGTCTCTCCTTGAGTCTATTGTCTTTTGCATTTTACATCTTGATGCTCTGATATTGAGAACACACGCATATGTATATATACATATATGTATATGTATACATATATATATTGATTTGATAGTGTACTCTTAATAATTTGCCCCTTTATCATTACAAAGTAAACTTTTGTCTCATCCCATTTTTTCATCTAAAGCTTGTGTTTACTATGGCTCTTATACAAAGCCTCAAGCTGTAAATATCTATGTTAAGCTGACAATAACTGAACTTCAGCTACATACAAAATTCTACCTTTAAGTTTTTCGCTCACTATATTTTTGACCATTGATGTCACAGTTTACAACCTTTATTTTGTATTTTTATAAATACATTATTTAGGCATGGTTGTTTTTTATTATCCTTGTCTTAAAATTAAGCCTGCTCTTAACAGTATATTTAAAATGAAAGAAATTTTAACCTAGGCAAGAAGATGTTATTAATAAAATCTCTAGAGTGACCCAGTGTTATTAACAGTGCCTCTTTTACACACTTTTCCTCACATCAGTTTCAATGCCTCATCTACTTTTACCTGGTCTTCATGAGCAACAAACTTTCAAAGATAAGTGAATCTTAGATACAGGCAATGGAAAAATACAAACCAGAGTGTACACTTCTAAGATTTTTCCCCAAAGAATAGAGAATGGAAAAGTAATTTGGGGAACCAATTTATTTTTCTTAAAATAAATACCAGTGTGTTTCATGTCTTTAATCCTGATGGTTTACATTATTTTAGGGTGAGCACTCAAAACAAAACAAAACAAAAACCCTAATGGACACAGTATTATTCATAGAAAAATTTGAAAGAAAGAAAATCTTAGGATTAATGTCCTTAATCTTTATTTCTGACAGGCACTGTTCACGTTTGGATTGTCTGGTCAACATTTGGGTCTGATTCGTAGTTTCCAAATCATGGTGTGTAGTGTTCTGAGTCAGTTCCCTGGGAGAGATTTAGGGGTAACTTTTCCACAGGTTTTCTCAATTAGATTCATCCAGCTCTTTGCCCACATCACCCACATCTGCTCATAAGAAATGAGTAATGGAACCCACATGTGCTGACTTGTGATCCATTTCAGCCTTTGCAGGTGCAAATGCAAGTTTTAAGGTGCAAAGCAGAGCCACAAACGTTGCAGACTTGTCCAGCAAGCTCTGGGCTTTGGTCACATCTAAACAACTCCTTAGCGCCACAATCACACGGTATTTCTCACCCGTTGTAGATGCTGCAGATTGAACTGGTACATATCAGCCAATGAGACGTTATTTACAGAAAATAAAACGCAGCTGACTGTCTTCATATCTGATATTTGCTAAAGTATTCTTCTCATATATTAACCCAAAGTTTATATTAGTGGTTTTCAAGTCCAGTTTTACCAAATAAAATAGAAAATAAGATACTTTTATTTGTATAAATTAATCAATCTAGAGGAGCTACACTGATACTTCTACTATAATCAGAACATATTCTTGCAGCTGTATTTTATTTCTAGCAGAAAAATTAAGTGAACCCTTGATTGCAAGGAGCAATAAAGCCTCTTATGGAACAATAATACTAAGAAGCAGAAAATCCCCAATTGCTTATTTTCTGTCTGAGTATGCATTTAAAAGACCCTTTGAGCAGACCTACATCCCTAATTTCATTCTTGTGAATTAAGATTCTTTGAGTTATACACCTTAGTAGCGATTAAGACATTATTTCATCTTTTCATTAACTAGGATAAGTGTGTACAAGTGTCATTTGTTGTTTAAGTTGCTGCCGGTCCTAGAGTTCTGGGAAGCTGGGTTGTAAGCTTTGTTTCCGCGGATACACATCTCTACAATAACCTCTTGCAACTAGACATCTTCCAGGGAGTTGATTAAACATGATAGTATCTTTGTCTTCTGGTGCCCAACTACATTTTAATTTTGTCTATTTTTCTTGCTTAGAAAGAGTACGTTCATTTCTACTCTGATAGAAAAGGATGCGTAGCCCACCTGGTTGATGATCTAGGCAAACTGGGTGGTAGCAAACAACACAACACCCATGTTACAGAATGACGCATACTTGCTTTCATTTCCCGGGGCAAATATTAAAGTTTCTCAATCTTGGGTAAAACTGAATACACATACCTTTGACAGAGGGATACTGATAAAAAAGCAGAATTGTCCAGAGAGTTTTGTTTTGGAAATTATTCTGTGATAATGGAGGTGGGGGGGTCCAAAGTCAATGAAAAGGGGAAACCTTTCTCTTACGTTTCATGTCTGAATGTGTGTATCTTCTCCTCGAGCCCAAGGTAGAAAGAGGGAGGGAAGCTGCTGTTGTGCGCCTCTCCCTGATTAACACCTTGTGCTCAGCCTTCCTTGTTCTGATTACCCAAACCCTGCCCAGTTTTCAAAGTGCAGTTCAAATCCTGCCTCCTTGTAAAACATTCTTTGACCATTTCGTCTGGAAGCAATCTATCTTCCTTTAAACTTCCACGAGCCTTATTTTCCACTCATTTAGGACGTATTCTTTACTGTCCGGTAAATTTAGTGTTTTTCAGAAACGCTGAAGCCATGGTAGAGACATTTTATAACTTTGTACACAAAAGAAAATTTTATTTTTAAAGTAAAATAGGCCTATGACTTTTTATTACCCTTTATGGATCTCAAATCTAGTTTGTTAGATTACACACTACATCATTACAGCAAAATGAAACTCTGAGGTAATGCTTACTGTAGACCAGATATTGTTTGGAGGGCACTGAATTAAATAAACGCCTAAATACTTTACAAGTATTACATTTTTTTAATAATAGAGGTTTCATGTATACATGTAGATTTGTGCATTTTTCTAAGCATCCATGTATTTATGTACATGGATAAATGTATGCACCACATATACACACATGTTAACTTAAGTATAAATAAACTTATTTGATTAATTAAATTAAACAATGATTATTCAAACATTTAATATGAATTGCTAAGATTATATATATATATGTTACTAGTATATATATATATATATATGTATATATATATATATATATATGTTACTGAATTCATGCTATGCTTTTACTCTTGTAACAGGGGAAGGGACTGGTTTATGAAAAGGGAATCAGTAATATTTACTGTTTTCCATCTTTAAGTGAGAAAGGAAAATTTAGGACAATTTAGGAAAGTTTAGCTTGAATACACAGCTAAACTTTGTGTCTCTCTAAGATTGGGACACTTTTCTTTTTAATCCAATAGACACATACAAGTTTGTTTGGAAGGAAAGAATCGTGATAGCCAGAAAAACAAGTCCAAAGCCACATTTGACCATATTCTAGTCCACACCAATCCCTGGTTGGCTGGAACCAGCACGCTCCCCTCAGAGTTAGTTTCTGCATCTGGAGATGAGGACTTCAAGCTTGATTGACAGCAGAATTTCGTTTCTGATTTTCAAAACTGTTGTTATCTCTCATCAGCTTCCAAAATAGTATTACTTGACTTTAATGAAATCCTGAAATTGTTTTCACTCACTGGTAATTGATAAAGATAAAAAGAATTGCTGGGTGGTGGTGGTGCACGCCTTTAATCCCAGCACTAGGAAAGCAGAGGCAGGCAGATCTCTATGAGTTTGAGGTCAACCTGGTCTACAGAGCAAGTTCCAGGATAGAGTCCAAAGCAATACAGAGAAACCCTGATTCGAACCCTTCTCCCCCCCAGAAAAGATAAAAAGATTAAAATTATCTGACCAATAATTACAAATATTTTGGCCTTATGTAGATACAGATTTTTCATGAATTGCTGTCATTGTAAACATCCTAGAGTTTGACCATGGAAACAAAAATCTGAAATCAATACATCTAATTTTTTGTAATTCTATGACATTAACCTAAGTGCTCAACAACGTGACCATAATTGTAGAACACTACTCTCAGGGAAATAAGTCAAATGTGGAGAAGTATTTCTTGTTCTTATTTACATGGAAATTCTAAAACTTTGAGCTCATGGAGGCAGAAAATAAAATGGTGATTGCTGAAATCTGGAAATAAGGAGATAAAAGTCCAAATTGCAAGACCTCAGTTGGACAGATGGAAGACTGGTGTTTCTGAGAACTGCTGGAGAGCTTGGCAAATGCAGCTAATAGCTGAGCTGTATACGATTCTGTATCACTGGGCAGGAGTTCTTCAGTCATTCATTAAGATAAAATACGTTAAGTGTATAAGGTAGAGAAAAGGTTCATTGGTTTGACTTGGTCATATCACGCTATATGAAAGAAATAAAATCATTTCGCATGTCTTAAGTTTGTATGGCAATGATTAGTTATATGTACTTCAAGATTTTAAGCAAATAAGTATATTTTAAGTAAATACGCAGAATAAAGCCATGCATCTGAATTCTTAGAAAAATTTAGTGTATTCTAGACACTGAGTAGTTTGCCCTCTCTTCATGTGCCTTTCAAATATCTAGTAAGTGTACTTCTTACTGTATGACTCACTCAAATCTGGTCATGTTTAAATCATTGTGAGCCCATATTACTGCGTTGCTACTCCAACGTTTCCATTCATTCATAGAGGAGGACTTTGATTGACATCTGTCTTTTAAGATCAACCCTTAGCTCCACCAGCATTCCCATGTGATAGATGGCTGAGGGGAGAGAGACAGAGGTAGGAGAGGAGGACAATGCTGACATATGGAAAAGTGTCCAGAAACCAATGTACTTGGATGGTGCATTATAAACACTTTATGATGCTATGGATCAACTCAAAGGATTGGAAAACCACAAAAACTATACACATACACACACAAAAATAATCTTTATATTTCACAGAATGCAAATCACAAAGGCCATTTAGCCGCACACACTCTGCTCTTGAATTTATACTTGTGGTGATCAGAAACCCTTATATAACATTTTGATATATTTTCTAGTCCTAAAGCATTTTTTGACATTTTATTCACTAATATTTGAGGCCTTTGAGTAGACACTAGCTAATTAATAACTGTTTCTAGATGTCCCTAGATTTCTCACTTAATTTGAGTTATAGATACTTCTAAAAATGCATTTTATATTTATTTTTATATTTATTTAACTCCCTGTAAATCTGCTGAAGACACGGGCATGTGATGCTTGGAGATTCTCACATAGCAGTGAATTCATTTCATTTCAAACATTATATCCCATTTACCGATGAGAAATACAGGACCACAGCTTTGATGGCTGTGACTGGCAGACCTTAAGCAAGATTTACTATGTTGTCAAATTAGATTCTAAAGCTTACACTCTATAAAACACGAAAACATTTTTGAGATGACATCAGAGGACATTTTTTTGTATTTCTATAACATTTCCCTTTTATAACAGTTTTATTAACCATCTGCTAAACCCATGTCTTTCAAAGTTATTCAGAACCAATTTAACTGTTGCAGTTAGATAGTTTCCTTGCTGTAAAAGGGGGGAGATGAATTAGTAGTTGGATATTGGGAAGGTAACACAATAATTGAATAAAAAGAGGCACAACGTATTTCATATAGGGAAAGCTTGAAGAACTGTTACCAGGCTTACCAAAGGGACCTCAACGCTCTCTTGCTTTACATAAACGGCATACATATTCAACCGTCTTTGCTGGATGCTCTTTTTTTTTTTTTTTTTTTTAATGTAATTCAGGGAGCAAATGAGAATTCAAATCAGAAATATTTCCTGCCCTTTAGTGCCATCATGAGGCCAAAACAACAAAGTACTAAGAAAGTCAAGTCCATGGGTTAAACTAAAGTTATATTTTCTTTTCACCCAGGGAATGGACATCTATTTCAGAAATATAATTACCTTCTCAATTAACTGAAATCCTCCAACCAAAAATTCACAACAAATATTTCTACCTACAAAATGTACCTTGAAGTCTTATGCAACTATGCAATCAAAGTTTTGTGAATTTGTGTTCAATGCAAAATTTATGTCGAGAAGTTACACAGTCATACACCCGAAGCTTTTTAGAAATAAAATTTTAGAGTGTTGTAAACTAACGATATTTTATATTTATGTATGTATCCATTTATATTTTCATTCTATTGTATCAAATTATAACAAGCAATGCAGCATAACATAGTACCTGAGGCTTCTAAGAGTAGCAATATCCCAACAGCAAAGTATGCCATTGGGGAATGAAACTTAGTACCAGATGAAGGCTGTCAATCAAAATGACTGATTGACAGCTAAGGACTTTGGACTTCAGTGAATCAAAGCATTAGAATCAATCAAGTGAATACATATTTGATTAAAAATCTTCACCACAAACCACAGCCAAAAGTTTAAATATTTCATTAAAACTCTCAACCAAATATGCATTTTCCCCTGGTACCTGACTTTACCAAGAAATAATCAGGTTCTTTCCACTCTTAGTCGTCCTTTAGAAGTATTATCAGTTGAGTTCAACGTGTCCATTATTTGTCTCTTTTTCTGCAGTTCACTAAGAATAGATAAAATTTGCTCATGTGCAGAAAAATTTAACTCTAAAATGATATCTTTTCATTGTTTCTTCAGTCTGCCTTCTCCTGACTGGCTTTCAAATTCTGTGATGAGTATCTGCTACTTTGCCTTCACAGCATCCAGAAACTAAATACTCTGGCAAGTTTTCATCTGTAAAACAGGAGCTTTCTACAAGGGATGGAAAGTTGCACTATGCATATGTCTTACTTGCCTTGGCTTTCCTTGAAAGGCCACAGAGGAGAGAAAGAATAAAACTGTTGAACAAATATTTATCTGCCTTTACTCTTATTCTGTCTAGTCTTATTAGTGTCCTTAACATGTGTACACTCTCTCTCTCTCTCTCTCTCTCTCTCTCTCTCTCTCTCTCTCTCACACACACACACACACACACACACACACACACACACACACACGTGTGTGTGTTCCAGAGTTATCCAAAACAGACACTATCAATTTCAGTTATAACCAAGGCAGCACAAACTCTGCTCTTCTCCTCCTATCTCAGAGACAGACTTGAAGTAGAGACAATAACTCGCTCGTAGTTAGGGACATGTGACCTCCTTGTGTGACTTGCCCTCCAGCACTCTCAAAAGAATCACAATGCTCACTGCACATATTGCTATACGTGGTCCCTGTAACACTGCTCAGGATAGACCATTTCCTTCCATTTCTATGTCAAGGAAGTAGAGCACAAGTTATGTCTCCCTTGAGAAGAAGAGTATGAAAGACCCCTTTCACCAATGGGAGTGGGGTCAGCACAAAGAGGACGGTTTCTGCCCTTTAAAAAAAAAATGCTCTCAGGTTTGAAACAACCACTTCTAATGGAAGCTTATAAGCCCCATAAAGAGAGCCAATTGTTTGACTATAACCTCTTTCTAGCAATGTAAGACTATTCTGATATATAATACTGTAAATTCAAACATTTAAATATCATCTCATTGTAATTCTACACATCTCACATAACAATATTTCCATTGCAATATTTTGTCTTACTTCACTGCATTACTTAAGTTTGTATAGAAAATTAAAAGCAGTAGGATGGATATATATGTGTAAATATATTATATATGGATGGATATATATTTAATATACATGTATTTTTGTGTAGCAAATATCTGTGTATGAATGTCATGATTATGCTTTTGACTGTACTTTGTCTACACATAAAATAATCACTGACTTTTATTTTGAGAGATTCAAGTAGCACATTGTAAGACTCACATAAGTACAGATATTTTCTAAATATAGGCAATTCGCCATAACATATTTCATTACATTAGAAAACAAACACCAAGCTGACCCTATACATTATCAATTCACTAAACGAAAACCACAAGCCCTACTTATTCTTTGCATATCTAACTTGTGTTCTGCTACACCGGAGGATAAGAAAGGAAGCATGCTAAGTGCTTTTGGGGTGTCAGCCAGCACGGTCAGCAGTTTGTGCTAGTAGGCAATCCACATTTATATTCTCTGACCTGACACATGGTAGCTAGAACGCTGTGTGTGTGTGTGTGTGTGTGTGTGTGTGTGTGTGTGTGTGTGTGTGTGATTCATTTGGTCCCAGGAGTACTTTTAGAAGTTCTTTTGTAGTTTCACAGTTGTTTAGCCTTCGTGTACCTTATTGTACAAACTCAGTGATAATGAAAGCTTAAGTAATCCGTTGGATCATCGTGCCCTGAGACAAGTTTAATCTCATTAAAATTGCATACAAAGCTCTTTAAGATCTTCCCTTCTAGCGCTCATCTCTCGCTGTTCCTTCTTTCCCAATTTTAATGCTTCGTTATCAATTACACACAGATCTCAAGACGTGCCACGTTAATTACTTGGAACGTGTTGTTCCTTCTGGCTGGAATGGCCTCATCCGCCTTACTTCTTCTGGATCAGTTCTTCCCGCTCTCCGACACCCTTGAAAACTGTCGATGCCTTTAGGAAGTCCCCTGTGTACAGTTGTCATCCCTCCATAGATCATTGTGCAGTAGGATTACTCATTAATGCATAACACTTCCCAATGAGCGTCTTAAAGGAGCATACTGCAGGTGGACCATCGTGCTTGTGCGTGATGGGTGTAGACAATGTGAAATGTCTCTTTCTAGCTCCCAAAACGCTGCATGTGAGCTGAAAGTGAGATGATACACGATGAAAGTCATTTTCACGGTTGGCTATGGTACAATATTCAAATTTGTGAATTAAGAAAAATACTCGTTGATGGCTTAGAAAGGTTAGTGAGGTTACAAATCCTCCGACTCTAGCATTAACACCTCAGGCAAAGCAAAAGATGGTGAGTTTGGTCATGTGATTTTTTGCTCTATTTTCCTTGATGCAACTTTAAGCAGGCATTGTTTTAACAGGTCAGTAACTATCCATGAAGGCACTGACAAACCTTCCTCCGAAATCCACAAGTAGGGTGGTGACACATTCTTCCGAATCAAGAAACATTCACTGTTCTGCTAGACCTTCATCTGTCTTTACTAACACTTCCTAAAGTTAGCAGTCAGTTCTCTCAGTGATCACAGTCAAGTTTTTAAAGCATTTCTTTTTTTTCTTATACCTACACTTTAGCTGTATAAAATCTCACAGCTGTTTGTGAAAGAACGTAGGTCTATAACCATGACTGGTGTTACCAACAAAGACTATGCAAATGTTTGTGGTCTGCCCTGCCTCCTGAAGCCATGCTTATATCCTTAGGCAGTGCTGTCACAAGAAAACATGTATAAATCCATGATCCATGCTGAAAGGAAATGGCGAGGAAGCTACTTATGTATTGGTAGAGACGACCACAGAATGTCAGTTGAGAAAGAGGGACATAGAAGGCTTCTGTGACAACTCCTACCGAACTCCCTCCTCTCCCCACTGCCCCAAAACAGTAACAACCTAGACATAAAGCTGTAGAAGAAAACTCTTAACAATTGTGATAAATATGCTGGAGTGTAGCTATGAAAATACTGATGGCTTCTTGAGACCTGCCTGGAAAGGGTGGAGGACTCAGTTTTCTTTAACGGACTGTCCACTGCGAGTTTGACCATGCTTCAGGGAGTATATGGGCAACACAACTTGATTGGATTTCTTTCCTTCTTCTTCTCTTCTTCCTCTTCCTCTTTCTCTTCCTCCTCATCTTTCTTCTTCTTCTTCTTCTTCTTCTTCTTCTTCTTCTTCTTCTTCTTCTTCTTCTTCTTCTTCTTCGTCTTCTTCCTCCTCCTCCTCCTCCTCTTCTTCTTCCTCTTCTTCTTCTTCTGAGGTAGGGAAGTTACATGGGGGGAGGGGCATACCGGGGAGAATTGAGAAATAAGCGTGATAAGGGTACATGACATGAAATTCCCAAAAAATAAAAACTTAAAGTAGGAAAAAATGATACATTGAAGGCAAATGTACAAAACTAGAAAATATCATCCTGAGTGTGGTAATTTGAATCCAGAAAGACAAACATGATACGTACTCATTTATAAGTGGATATTAGCTGTTAAGTACAGGATAATCATGCTATAATCCACTGACCCAGAGAGGCTAAATAACAAGGAGGCTTAAGGGTGGACACATGCATCTCCCTGGGAAGTGGAAATAGAATAGATTTTGAGGGTGGACTGGGTTGGATGTGGATGAGAACATGAGGAATGGGAAGTTTAGAAGAAGAGTGTATTGAAAGAGATTCCTGGAACTGGGTGGCTTTGGGGGGGATGATGTAGAAACCTCGTACACTGTAAACTTCCTGGAATTTATGAGAATGACCCTAGTAAATTCTCCTTGTAATGGGGGATAAGGAGCCCAAACCAGTCATCTTCTATAACCAGGCAAGGCTTCTAAAAGTGAGACTGGAACATCAACACAACCACAAAACCTTCAGCTTACCATATATTCCTGCCTACAAGATGTTCTGGGTTAATAGAGGGAGGGTGGCCAAGCAATGACTGGCCCAGCTTGAGGCCCACACCTGGTATTGCCTGAATGGCCAGCAACTGGAGGAAGGATACCAAGAAAAACACAGAGCTGTTATCTAGTTCAGTTTCTTTTTTAAAAGTCTTGAAGTTTTTATTATACAGGTCCTTGATTCACTTATTTTTCTATTGTTTTTATTATATGTCTGTTTATTTCTATTTTATTTATTTCAGACCTGGGATTGATTACTTATTGCCATATACTCCTTTGGAATGTAATTTCTTCTTTTTACTCCAGAGTTTTCAGGTGTGTTTTCAATTGAAATCTCTCCAATTATTTTATGTAGACATTTAGTGCTGTGAACTTACCTCTTAAAATAGTTTACACAGTGTTCCATAAGTTTTAGTATGTTTTGGGTTCATCTTCACTCTATTCTATAAAGTTGTTTATCTCTTTCTTAATTTCTGTCTTGACTCATTTTTTCAATCAGTAGAGAATCGTTAGGTTTCCATGAGTTTTTAAGCTGTCTGTTGTTGATGGATATACAGCTGTAATCTGTGGTGGTCAGATAGTGTGCAGGTGGGTATTTCAATTTTCTTGTACTGTTGAGACTTGCTTTGTTTCTGACTATGTGGTCAATTTCGTAGAAAGTTCCATACAGTGCTGAGAAAGAGGCATATCATTTTGTGTTTGGGTGCAATGCTCTGTAAATATCTGGTAAGCCATGCTGTTTTATAGCTCCAGCATTTCTCTCTTAGCTTTTGTCTTGCAATACAGGCACAATTGAGGTCAGAGCAAAGGACAGTTCAGGAATAAAGAGTGTTATTTCAACATGAAAACCAGGGTAATTTGGCAATAAGAAAAACACTGTTCCCAAGTACTTAATACTCTTTAAAAGAATACAAAATACTGAAGAACCAAGTAGGAAGTGATGAGTAATAGAAAATCTGCTGCAATGGTATCTTTTCTGTCCTTCCCTCTCTTATGACAAAAGAATGAGAAGAACATGCTTTCAGGTGTATAGACTCTGATCAGGCTTACTTAAAATCTTATCCTTGTTAAAATGGAGAGACAACCTGCCAAGAGTGAAAAAAATTTGAGATTGATCACATCCTGAGCCACAAGTTTTCCTCAACCAAACAACAGTGTAAATCATGCAAAGTATGTTCTGTAGCCATAATGGACCACAATTAGTCAGTAATAGGAAAATATAGCCAAAGACATCTAGAAGTCAGTTAGCACACTTCTAAATAAATCATGACTAAACAAAAAAAAATCAAAACTGGAATTTAAGACTTTTTATATGAATGAAAATAAGAATACAGTATGTTAAAAGTCCATGGAATTCTGCTAATGCTATGATTACAAGGAAGTAAACAGTTGTGAAAACTTGTTTTTAAACCAGAGGGCCTTAAAAAAAGGAAAATTTCTTCTATACTATGCAAACAGACAATACAAAGCAAGTTAAACTCAATGCACTGGGAAAAATATTAAGATGAGTTCAATGCAATCAGAAAGAAATAATAGAAAAACCATGCAATGAAAAATTTTAAAATAGTAATTGAAAATAATAAAATTGTTGAGACAATCTGGGAAGAGTTTAGAAAATCAAGCTCAGAACATTGAATGGTTTTCTGCTCTGCACAGAAACAAGACAGGATGAGAATATTGGAAAAAATTATCAAGACGGACATTTATAATATTAAATACCCCCTCTAAATCTATTTCTAGATCCCTGTTTATAACTTAAGTTCCCCCATTGTACGGACCAGTTATATAATAGGAGACAGAGAGATATATGACACATAAATGGAAAATAGATGATATGTCATCAAAGATTATATGTCATAAAGGAGTGGTTGCACAGATGGGTGGTAGATAGATAGATGATATAAATAGATAAGTGGATAGATAGATGATAAAGAGATTCAACTCCTTGCTTTTATCTTTTATCAGTGGCCATATATCATAAACATCATAATATATATATATATATGCAAGTTCCTAATTTGGAAAGTACAGCTAGCTAAAATTTTAGCAGTCATCTGAGTTGAAATCCAATGCTGATAAGAGATAAACATTTCCAGGTCCTTCTCTCAACTCTGCTCTAATAAAAATAAAATGGCTGAGTGAAAAGTTTTTAAAGTAGAATCAGCTATTCCTATACACCCCTAATTATCTGCAGTTTTTAACCTCAGGGCTCTAATTCTAAAACATTAATATAAGCCTTTATCCAGATTCTCAATACACTATAAAATGTACAATGAACTTGCACTTGAGGTATCATACTCATATTTACACCAAACAGTCCATTAACTGGAACCATCCTTCAGCAGGGACCCAGGCATTAACAAAACCATAAGCAAGCATTTGTCACCAAGTGTGAATCAAAGATTCACATGCCTACGCACTGCAGAAGTAAGATTGCCAACAAGTGTAGTCCATAAAATTGTGAGGATTCTGAGTCTCCCTGCATTAATAACTTGTATGTGTGATGGGAATATACAAAATATTAAGATAAGACTGAACACACACCAAAAAGCCCATGCATGGTCAGTATGTGTTCAGATTTGACACAGAATACAGCTTTAGTAAAGCAAATAATCTACCACGTGAATGTTATTAGCCATCTGTCCCATTAGTAGTAGTAGTAATTACAAGTCCTTGAGAATTTTAACTTAATTGATTTTGTGATTTAATTTTATAGAAGGTCATAAGGATTCCATCTCTGACTTCAGTTGTATTTAAGTCAATACTAAAGAAACCAGAAGAATCGTTAACTCTGTTCGTAAGAGTTTCGTAAATTAGTTAGGTATTATGGTAACAGCCTGAAGTGGCAGCACCTGGGAGGCAGAGGCAGGGGGATGCCTGTAACTTCGCCTTGGGATGTGGGAAAGAATCCACCTAATACATGAAACAACATGTTAAATCCTTCATAGGGAATTCGGGGACAACAGACTGCAAGCTGTCCAGTACTTGTGTGTCTGAAATCTAAAACAAAATGTCTGGTGCATGGCTACAGGGAAAGGTGGGTAGAAAAGACAGCATAACCTTGCATAAAGCCTGAGGACCAGCAGTTTAAGGACAGTCTGGTCAAATCCTGTATTTTATGGGGAAGGGAGGGAAGTGATGGGAGGGAACAAACACCTTGGAAGCTTCACAAAACTTTGTACTCTGCAAATTTATAGTTTAGGTTGAAGATCTACAATCTCACAAAAAACAAACAGGCTCTAGAACAACATTTATCAACCAGTAGGTCAAAACACATGGGGATGGGGTTGAACAGCCCATTCACAGGGGGTCTCCTAAGACCACCAGAAAACAGATAGTTGCATCACAATTCTCAACAGCAGTAAAAATTACAGTTATGAAGCAGCAACAAGGATAATTTTATGGTTGAGGGGTCACCACAACATGAGGAACTGTATTAAAGCTTTGCAACACTAGCAAGGTTGAGAACTACTGGCCTAGAAAATGGTCTTTCCACAATCTCCTTGCTTGCTGAGAGAGGTCTTAGAATCATGTCAAATGTTTTACTAGGTAAACAGAAGCTCCAGCATTTGTGTATCCCCAAGCCCCAGAGACTTCCTCGTGTCCACTGGCCACACAAGCAAGCAATCAAAGAATCAAGCACTCTGCAAATCAATGTGATCCCAAGAAATCTAGATGCAGGTTCCTAAGAAGAATCTTAGTGTGAAGCACAGACCATGCGTCACAGGATGGTCACTTACAGCTGGGGATTGTGGACCAACTTCCGGGAGGAAGAGTAAACCAAGTGAGTGAACATGAGTTAGTGTGAAGTGTGAGGAAGCAGACCCTGACCAGAGGAGGCAAGGTCACTCGGTGTCTGTGTCTTGTCCCTCCTTGTGGTCTGCCATTGTTTGTACGTTCCTTGGTGCCCTCTGAGGGACTTGGAAATGCAGCAGGCTTCTGCCTTTTGTCAGCCTGTGCGCATGCGTCTGGTGCAAGGGGGCATGCAAGTAAGTAGTCTTTGTGCATGCCTGTCCAGAATGGCTTGAAGATTACTCATACATTTCTAACTTATTGGATGTGAATACCAAAATCACCAGGGCATTTAGCTCAGTCCAACAGCAGTAGTAGTCTTTTGCCTGACTGTTTTTTGTTGTCTTGACTTGTCTTACTCTGTGGTTAATTTTACTGTGTAATGTCATCACATGCACTTTTTCTTCGTTTCCTTTATTTGCCCAACACCCCCCCTCCCTCCATTTATCACTGAAAGGTGAATAATTTTGCCTTTAGTAATTCTTGAATAGTTAACTTGTCTTAAATGTTTCCTACCCTTATTAGGATAGTCGTTGATATTTCTAGCTGTTTAGCTGTTTTTGTTACATTTAAATGCTTCGTTTGATTTTGAGTTATTGTTACTATATTCACTCTGCTTAATGCTCTTCCAAACACAATGAGCAAAACATGTTAAGAAGACACCTCACAAAAAACCCTGCAAGAAATACCCATCCTTACAGGTGTGCAGATCATACATTAGAAACACAAGAGATACGAAAATTCAAAGCAATGTTATTCCTTCAAAAGCTAAAAGCTCCTCCATAACTGAATCAAAAGACTGACATGTCTTAAATGTCACATAAACAGCCATTGGTCTGCTTTGAAGGATGATCTAGAATCTGGAAGATGATTCACCTGACAGGTAGCTGAAGACAGGAAGTTCACTCAAGATAGCAATGAGAAGTTCAATAGTGACAAATTCTAGGAAGGTGTGTGTGTGTGTGTGTGTGAGTGAGAGAGAGAGAGAGAGAGAGAGAGAGAGATCACAAAATCAAAAAGAAACAATGGTAAGCAAAAACATACTAGTCTACACAAAAGAAAGAATATCATTGCTGTGATCAGGAATTAATGAATAAAAGTAGGCAGTCGTGATTTATTCAACAACTTATTCAATAATGTGCCTAAAATCTTAGCTAGAAAAAAAAGGTACAAGAAAAGAACACAAATAAGAACTCAAATTACTGGCGGTGGTGGCGTACGCCTTTAATCCCAGCACTTGGGAGGCAGAGGCAGGCAGATATCTGTGAGTTCGAGACCAGCCTGGTGTACAAGAGCTAGTACCAAGACAGCCTCCAAATCCACAGAGAAACCCTGTCTCAACCCCCCCCAAAAAGTCAAATTACCCCATTTTCAGATGACATGACTATGACTCCATGTATAATAGATTCAAAGGAGAACTATACTCACATTTTGGCAAAGTTACAGCATACAAAATCAGCATACAAAATCACTGAATGAATGATAAACATGCTCAACTGTATGGAAGCAAGCAATCCCCTTTTCAAAACTGCTTCAATAAAATGAAATAAAAATCTGTCTCACAGATGTTAAAGAGTCTCAAGATAACAGGTATAAAACAGTGAAAGTGTAGAACAAGATGGAAAGATCTCTCATGTTCACAGACTTTTAGGACTAAAATTGCTAAACTGGCCATACTGGCATAAAGAATCTCTGGCTTGGATTGAGTCCTCATAAAAATTCGAATGACATTTTTTATTGAAACAAAAATCCTGCAATTTTAAAAGTTATATAGAAAAAAATAACTTTGAATATACAAAATAACCCTAAGCAGAAAGAGTAATAATGGATGTACCACAATATCTGACTGACTTCAAACTATACTATAGAGCCATAGGAGCAAACACAGTTATGGGCATCAAACAGAAGAGATACCACACATTTATAGTCATCTGATTTCTTTTCTTTCTTTGGAAAAAACATAGCAAAAGCAAAAGAGGTAGCTTCTTCACAAGTGATTCAGGAAAACTGGTTATTCACATGTAGAAGATTGAAACTAGATTCTTATCTCTTATCCTGTAAACAAATCCGTTCAAAATTGACTAAAGGCCTTAATATAACACCCAAAACATTGAAGCTGGTAGAATAGAAAATAGAAGAACAGTATAGAGTAGAGGCATAGGCAATGACTTCCTGAGTATTATTCTGATCTCCCAGGACATTATAGCAAGAATTGATGAATAAGAATCCCATATTTTTTTATTTTACTCTTCTGTGTGTGTATATGGGTGTTTTCATCTGCATGTGTGTCTGTCCATGTCATGCATGTAGTGCCCTCAGAAGCCGGAAGAGGGAGTTAAATACTACTAGATTCAGTTTACAAATGAATATGAGAGGTTTTGTGAGTGCTGGGTATTGAACCTGTGTCTTATGCTGGAAGTGCTTTTGACTCATGTTGACTTCTGGACTATTCACAATAGCCAAGTTATAGAATAGGTATGGGTGCCTTCAACAAACTAATAAAGAAAACATGGAGTCAAACTACAAGTGGGACTTGTTTGGGGCCATGAAGATAAATGAAATCACTTGGTTTAGAGGAAAATGAATTAAACTGAAGCTCATCAACTCAGGTAAGCAGGGTAGTCCTCACAACGACAAGCACCACATACATTCTCTCATGTCGAAGTCAGAAGGAAAAGGATGAAAATAAGGTAAGGACTAATGGGAAGCTGGGACAATCTGGTTGGATGTTAGGAACAGTGGCTGCTCTTCCAGAGGACCCATGTCTTATAACTACACATTCAGAGGATTCTATGCCCTCTTCTGGTCTCAAGAGCCCTATATACACATGGTGCACACATATGTGTAGATAAAACATGCATACATGCTCAAACATTTATATAGGAAATATTAGAGGTGTTGAAGATTAAAAAAAGATGAAAAAGTGATAGACAGGAAATATGATTAGAGCACGTTGTATGCATATATGTCTAAATGTCAGAATAATGTGCATTAATTTATACAATTAAAACTTACTAGTATATCCTATATTAAATACGTGTCCTATATATTATATGCATATCCTATTATATATATTTTTTCTTATATAGTATATGTCTTATATAGATATATAGCTTGTCTGCATATGTTATATCATGTAAAACCACTAGAGGTCAGCAAGATACTTAGACTAATCCTGGGTTTCCTTTTTTTTCCTGTTCTCAGTCAAACCACAAAAGTGAAAGAAGTAACATCTACATACTGTTTACATTTTCATACTTGCACATTGTATATATGCATTTCTATTTGCTTATTGAGAGAACCCTGACTCTTGCAAAACCTCTACTCTACCTAGTCTTTTCCCACTATGGGGTAATCATGCTTTGCCTTACCTTGGTTATGACAATGCAAGCATATTCATTCATACTACACTGCTAGAAGCCTGCTAGAAGCCTGCTTGTTTTCTAATGAGACAGAGAGTGGGTATCAATAGGAGAAGAGGTGTGGAGTAACTTGGAGGAGGAGAGGGAGGGGAAACTGTAATCAGGGTATAGGTTAAGAAAAAAAATCTATTTTCAATACAAAGGGAAAACCCACTTTACACACAAAGATTTACTACATAGTATAGAGGTCACTAACTATGCGAGAGAAAATTCGCTTGTATTTAAGAGAAGGTTGATGTCAATATAATTGTTTTAAAAGGGAAATCTAACAACGGGAGAAGAGAATTTCGATATTTAACATCGACAGAAAACATGTTGTGTCCTTCAGTTTTATAAGAGTTTTCATTAATTAGACTTGTTCATAATGAAACAAATGATGCAAAGGCAACCTCAGTTTTTATGGAAAACTCAGCCACCAAGTGATGCGGATAATAAAGGAAAAGCTGACCTCAATAACAAACTCCCATTCTCTAAGAATCAGTGGAGATCCTGGTGGGAGGAGATAAAAACTCATCCCACCAAAACAGCCTCAGTAGGTAACAGGAAAGGGCACGGGAATTCAATGACATCTATGGTTAATCAAGATGGCATTGTCACTCATCAAAAACAGAATCTACCCAGAAAGGCTGTATTAACTCTGACAATTTCATCTTAAGCAGTTAATAGATAGCATGTGCCACTGACTAAAATAAGCCTAAGTAGAAATAACAGTCAAGACACAGGGAAATAATGGTATTGATTTTTTTTTCTAGTTACTGTGTTTTATTTCAAATTAAATAGCATTTAAATCAGAGGAAAGAAGTCGGGGGGGATTCTATTTCAATTTAAATGCCGGGTTTCTACAAATGCAGACTGATTTTAGGAATTATTTACCAAGTGGTCACTATATGCTAGACACTGTCTTACACCCTGGAGAGACAGATTGGCAATTATAATCTGTCTTAAGAAATGGGCAAACACCTTACTTGACAGAAGGTGATAAAACTCCTTAAAACCTATGAAAAATAAAGCACAATAGAGAGTCAGGTGAGCACTATTGGGACAGATAAGGTATTAACTGCTAACATCAGTTCACAGCTGTGGTGACTCACGTCAGCTGACGTCCTCTGACAGCATGTGTGAAATTCAATAAGCTGCCATGTGGGTCATTTCAAATTTTCTAGACATCAAATGAAACACAACATGGAAAACTGGTGGTTGTTTATCTCAGTGTATTTAATATAATTACCATTTCTGCATGAACTCAGCATGGAAAAAATAGATTTGAAATTTTGCCATGTTGAGATCTCAAAGATCAATGAGCATTTTGAAATGGTTTTGCAAAGGCTTTCCATCATTTAAATCATAAATCCTGCCCATCATTTCCATTTCCTGACCTTTTTGTCCATTTCTTCCATAAATTTCAAAAAAAAAAAAAAAAAAAAAAAAAAAAAAAAAGGATGTAGAACCCAGGGCAAAGAAGTGAATTCACAGGGTCATGACCACAAACAGAAACAAAATCCACAGTCACCTCTCTCTGTTGCTCTTCAGCTGCCTCTGCCGCACATCCAACCATGGTGCATTGCATCCTCACCCACCCTGGAGCCCTGAGGCCAGCAGAAACGTCAATTCAAACTTACAATACTTGGAGCCAACTCTTTTGGAATTGACTATGCTTAAGTGACCTATTGCAGTAATGGAAAGCTAAGGAAGTCACTTTTTTCATTAAAATAGTCTCTAATTTGTAATATCTCAGACTTAATGTAGGCTGCTGGGTCTTCAAATTAGATTCCATTGATCCACTTGTCTGTTTTTATGCCAGGACCATGTGGCCTTTTATTACTATAGCTCTACAACAGAGCTTGAAAATCAGGAACGGTGATACCTCCAGAAGCTCTTTTATTTTACAAGGTTGATTTAGCTATTCTAGATTCAGAGAAATGGAACAAGCGTTGACCTGGAAACCTCTTCCCTGAAGACCGGCTGTCTCATTATCATAAGAAACTATGTAAGCTACAAGGGCGAAAAGCAGTCCACAGGCCTACCCACTTGTAAAGCCATGAAATGTGATGCCTGACATGGCAAAATACACCCAAGGGTGCCATAGTGGCACTTATATTTGGGAGGTAGCCACCAGCTGTCTAACAGAACCTATGGTCCATTCAACAGGAGGGAATTCATGTCTGGCATTGTAATCCTAACCAATTACCGGTAGCTTGTGAGGTCATGGACCCTAGAGGTCAACTACTATTCTAACGTAGGCATTCTAGATAATCTATCCTTGCACCAACAGATAAGGGAAGCTCTTACCATCATCCAAAATGCTTCTCTTTTATTTGCAGCCGACAGAGACCATTAAAGAAAGCTACAGTTCAGTTACCTGGCTCCAACTGAAACTTCTACAACATAAATCCTGCACATAAGGTCCAGGAATGTTGCAGAAGAGGGGGTATAAAAGGCTGTAAGAGTCAGAAGACCAGGATGTGTGATGTAAGATACAGTCTTCTACATAGGACAGGCTGATATCATGAAATCTTAACAATAAAGAGGTCTAAACAAGACCTAAACAATGACAGCGCCAACTGGCATTCAAATGTGAGTGGGGAAAATCTCACAAGGTTCCACCTCTTGATGAAGAGCTGTAAGTAATTGATGGCTACAAAGACAGAAGCAGTCTTCTCCAGGGAAAAGGCCCCTGAGGTTATCCAATCCCAAGTGGTCATTCATAAACATTATAATATACACATACACACATACATATGAGCAATACTGAGTAGCCTTGGCAGGGTGTGTGTGTGTGTGTGTGTGTGTGTGTGTGTGTGTGTGTGTGTGTGCGCGCGCAACAGGAGTGATTGATGAAGAAATGGTCAAATGGTCATGTGTGCCAGGATTTTTCTTTTTGGGCTACTACCAGCTCCCAAACAATGACACAGAGACTTATTAGTTCTGGGCCTAGCCTAGGATCATTTCTAGCTAGCTCTTTTAACTTAAATTAACCTGTTTCTCTTTACCTACCTTTTGCCTCAGGGTGTTTTATACTTTCTTTCTGTATATCTTACTTTACAGCTGTCTCTATAGCTGGCTGGCAGCTGCCTGGCTTCTGGTCCTGCCCATCTCCCTCATCCTTTGCTCTCCTCTCCTCTGCTCTCCTCTCCTCTGCTCTCCTCTCCTCTCCTCTGCTCTGCTCTCCTCTGCTCTCCTCTCCTCTGCTCTCTTCTCCTCTCCTCTGCTCTCCTCTCCTCTGCTCTCCTCTCCTCTCCTCTGCTCTGCTCTCCTCTGCTCTCCTCTCCCCTGCTCTGCTCTGCTCTCCTCTCCTCTCCTCTGCTCTGCTCTCCTCTGCTCTCCTCTCCTCTGCTCTCCCCTGCTCTCCTCTCCTCTGCTCTCCTCTCCTCTCCTCTGCTCTCCTCTCCTCTCCTCTCCTCTGCTCTCCTCTCCTCTGCTCTCCTCTGCTCTGCTCTCCTCTGCTCTCCTCTCCTCTGCTCTCCTCTGCTCTCCTCTCCTCTGCTCTCCTCTCCTCTCCTCTGCTCTCCTCTCCTCTCCTCTCCCCTACTCTCCTCTCCTCTGCTCTCCTCTGCTCTCCTCTCCTCTCCTCTGCTCTCCTCTCCTCTGCTCTCCTCTCCTCTGCTCTCCTCTCCCCTGCTCTGCTCTCCTCTCCTCTCCTCTGCTCTCCTCTCCTCTGCTCTCCTCTCCTCTGCTCTCCTCTCTTTTCCTCTCCTCTCCTCTGCTCTGCTCTGCTCTCCTCCCCTCTGTTGTTCTTCTCCAGCCTAGATTTCTTCTCTTATTCTCTCCGCCTCCCAGCCCTGCATATCCCTCTCCTGCCTAGGTATTGACCATTCATCTTTTTATGAACCCAACAGGTTCCTTGTTCAGGCCAGGTGAAACAGACGCAACACATCTTTACATAGTTAAACGCACCTCCTTACATCATTAGACAAACCATTATAAGCGAATGTAGCATACCTTTACACCACTGAAGTAATATTCTACAGCATAAATATATTTACATCTTTGCTTAGTTAAAATAATATTTCACAACTGTCATGCATTTGGGAGGGACAAACAGATATGGGGGGCAGAGGGGACTGGAAATTATGGCACTGATATATTAAACTCTCAAAAAGCATTTGAATAAGATAATTGACAATACATAGAAAAAAATATCTGTGCTTCTAATGCTGCTTTAGGTGAGCCACTTGGAAACTGAACCTCAGGATGTGCTTGCTGATTCTCTGCAGCATTCAGAGAGTGATGTGCTCAGCATAGGCCTCCTTGATGCCTTGAGCACGTGGAATTGTACTCCCCACAGATAGGAATGCTCTTCAGAGCATACCTAAAGCTGCATCAGCACTAATTTATAGGAAGACTTTGCCTTGGGACAATGAAGATGAGGGAACTGAGACAGAAAGGGACTGCCCATAAATTCCAAGTTCCCAGGAAGCATTCTTCGAGATTCGGGATGTATAGAAATCAGCCTCCATTTTCTCCACAGTCAAAGTTAGCCTATACTTCCTGGCTTTTGTGCACACCGTGTCTGACCGAGGAGCCACTAGGCACACAGAGCCATCGGGGTGCACTGGGATAACCCATGACATGCAGAAGAGACGAGTTGTTTTGCCACTTTTCACAGCGCGTTCCTTTTCCTCATTGATCATTTTATTTTACATTTGGAGGATTTTAGAATATTACCAAATCAAACAATACAGCATTTTTTTTTCAGTCACCGGCAAACATGAATCTCTCTGTGCTTAAAACACAGCGCCAGAATCAGTCCCCTGCTGATTCCCTTGTACACAGGCAACAAGCGGATTGTGAGAGGATTCCAGCCGTCAGCTCCCACTCACGTATTTTATCCAGAATCATAAGAAAAGCCATTGTTTCTTAAGTCTCAGCTTCTGCTAAAAGCTCTTTTTTAATGTGTGCGTTCAAAATGCTTTCAGGGGCTGTGGAAAGTGGAGCAGCAAATCCATTCTGATCCTTACATATTCTCATTGGGGAGCACGGAATACCGAGGTACTGGGATGGCAGCCGAGTCTCTATTGTCCCTGTCACGGATCATGAAGCTTCCTTCATTTCCTCCTTTTCCTTTGAACCAGGCAAGCAGAAATCCCCTGAGCTTCCATACGCTCAGAAATGACTTGGCTGACTGAGCCGAACTCCTGGAATCCAGTTGCAGAGAGGGAGGAGAGATGAGCAAAGGGGTCAAGACCAGGCTGGAGAAATGCACAGAATCAGCTGACCTGAACAAGGGGAGCTCATGGGCTCCAGTCTGATAGCTGGGAAACCAGCATAGAAGTGAACCAGATCCACTTAATGTGGGTGTCAGTTAAGAGGACTGGGCAGTCTATGGGGCCTCTGGTAGTAGATCAGTATTTATCCCTAGTCTACAAATAGACTTTGAGAGCCCATCCCACATAGAGGGATACTCTCTCTCAGCCTAGACACATGGGGCAGGGTCTACGCCCTGCTCCAAATGATTTGACAGACTTTGATGATCCCTCATTGAAGGCTTCACCCTCCCTGGGAAGTGGATGGGGGGTGGGATTGGGGGTAGTCCATAGGGGACATGGGAGGAGGTGAGGGAGAGGGAACTGGGATGGGTATGTAAAATAAGAAAGAGAGAGAGAGAGAGGGAGGGAGGGAGGGAGGGGAAGGAAGGAAGGAGGGAAGGAAGGAAGGAAGGAAGGAAAGAAGGAAGAAAGGACTGTGCTGGGATCACACACACACACACACACACACACACACACACACACACACACACACACACACCGCCCATCTCTTTCTTGCTGGGAACACATTTGAAGAAATGCCCCTTCCTACGCTCTAAAGCCATGTAGATATTTTAGCTTACTTTTTTATTTTTTAACTTCACGTTAACTCACACCGTCTCTCTCACTACAAATTCTACACCCTAGTTAATAAACTAACTGATGCCTATGTTTCTTTCAACCTGTCATTGCTAATATGTCCACAGCATGATTTCAGAGGGCAGAAGTATATGGCGAGTGAAACCTAGACTTATAAAAGATGCAGAAAGAAAGCAGAGGGACTGAAGAAATCTGAACTCCTGAGGGGAAGTTCAGAGCAGAGGTAACAAGAAATAACGGGAATCGTCAGTACTTCGGCTTGAACGAGGGTATGTCATTACCTTCTCTTCCCCTCTGTGTATATTTAAGCCTACGTCCCCTGGGTGGCACAGCCCTTAGGTGCTGTGAGGTTTTAAAAGGTAGACTTCAGAATCCGTCTTTGGGCTGTGTGGCTAAGAACGGCTATGGAGACTGTTTACTGGATAATGATGTATTCATTTTGCCACTTACTCCTACTGTTCTGTGCCATTGGACCCAGATCCCAAAGCAAGGCAAACACCTGATCTTGAACCAGGGGCTCCAAATGCCTAAACTGAACAAATGTTTTCTCTTTCTAAGCTATTTCTAAGGCATTTAGTCATCGTGTACAAAACTGAACAATGTGGTCACCAACTGAGCGGTGATCGTCTCAAGACTACGTTAGCTAGCAGCAGTTGTTAGGCTGATGAATGCTGTTTATCAATCTGTGTGAGTCTGCTGATTTGACCTTTGTAAATGAAAAGCAAAATACCAGTTAGGTCCATCTGGTTTCTGGACAGAAGCAACTCAAAACTAGTCAAGCTCAAGTCAACTTGAACTGGTAATTCAAATAGGATCACCGTTCAAGTTATAGTCCTAGGATCATAATGAATGAAGGAATTTTCCTATATTGTAACTGGACAAATTTTACAAAAAAAAATTAGTAATAGTTATATAAATAAAATGTTTTTTTCTGGTGAACATATGGTTTTATTTACAATTATTCTTTCATTCCTGAATAATTGTATTCAATATTCATTTTGAAGTTGGTATGAAGCCATGACAAAGAGGCCTAAGTACTTGGCAGCACAAAGCCCCACAATTTATCAATATTTGGTAAAGCACTTATAAAAACCAGATGGTCTTTGCAACATAAAATTTTAAGTAATGGGTATCATTTGTGTATGAATTATAGAGTGAGAAATTGGAGTACAATCAATTCTTTCAGAATATAACAGGAAAGAGATGTTTCTCCAAATCCCCCTTTTGGTCCTGAAGTATGAGACTTAGTAATTTTTATTTGCCTTTATTTAAAAATATACTAGAACAATTTCTGTAAAATACAGATGACAGTGCATTAATAGATATTAAAGTATCTGAGCTCCCACTTTTACAGATTATGAAGTTGAGGTTGAGAAAGGAGTTTACGTGATTATATTGCACAGTTGCATGTCTATTGACTACACATCCATGAACTTCCACCTTAAAAATAGTGTTAGCTCACATTATCACAGTCTCTGATAACTCGAACGTTTAGTGGTACTGTCTCTGAACACACCATTTCTTCGTTGTCATAAATACATAAATTGTTTCTGCATCTACTTCTACATAGTTCCCTGATCCCCGAGGACAGGGATTTGATAAAAGCATCCCAATAAGGACTGAGTGTTCCAAAGTTTCCAGTCTTTGCATCTTGTCCAGTTGTGGTCTCTGCATTTGTCCCCATCTACTATAGGAAGAAGCTTCTCTGATGATGACTAAGCAAGACACTGATCTATGAGTATAGCAGAATGTCATTAGGACTCATTTTATTGCTGTGTTCCTTTAGGAGAAGAGTAGAAGTTGGTTTTCCCATAGGTCGCTTGGCCTATCTGATCTCAGAGTATTATTAGGCACTTTAGCAGGCCTCAGTCTCATGGAGTGGGCCTTAAATCTAATCAAAAGTGTTTTGTTACTCTCGTAATGTTTGTGCCACAACTGCAATCAGCAGGCATATTTTGTAGGCAGTCACTGTTGATACTTGCAGTTTGCAGCTGGGTGATGTTGGTGTTTTTTTTTTTTTCTCTCTCTCTCTTTTGGTAGCATACAAAGTACATTCCAGCATGAAAATCAGGACTCGGTAAGGGAGGAGCTTCTAGTTGAGCACAAGATTGATTTACTAGTATTCAAGGATACAAGCTCGTGCTGACAAGGATTCAGCAAAGGGGAATACTTACTCATTGTCAGTAGAGATGTAAACTGTGGGGGCCACTGTGACAGTGACTCAAAAGGCTGAAAAGTGATACACCTCAAAATTCAACAGTGCTACTCCTATGCATACACCCAAAGGACTCCATATCTTACTATACAGATGTTTGCTCTTGCTCACCCCGTTCACTGATGCTCTGTTCACAATAGGCAAAAATTGGAAAATCCCTAGATATCTACCACCTTCTGGGTGCATGATGAAATATGGTATATTTATACAATGAAAAAAATTAGCTATTTGAAAAATGAAACTATAAGATTTCAAGGTAAATGAATGGAGCTGGGAACAATCATCCTAAATAAAGTAACCCAAGCCCTAAAAAGGCAAACATTATGGTTTTTTTTCTCATATGCAGATGTTAGCTTCTAGGCTTTTGATACGTGTGTTCAGTCTTAATAACCACAGAGGCCGGGTACCTAGTAAGGGAATCTTCCAAACAAAGGGAAATAGATTATAGTTATAGAGAGGCAAGAGAAACTGGAATAGAAAAATTGCATGGAAAGGGAGACAGGAGTTCTGGCTAAAGGAAGGCAAATAGGGAGGAACAGCCAACTAAAGAAAGGACTTTGGAAATCCCTATGGAGACCTACTGCTGCAGAAGATTCCTAAATTATGTGCATATGCAAGAGTCATTTAAATGGAGTCACCATACAATGGAGGGGGCAACACCTGTACAAGGAGTCTAATGCCACCTCTTATGCCAAGAATGAGTTACACCTTGCTGAATCGTTGGCCAAAGGGACCCAAAGAGCACTTGCAAACAACAGCTATCGCCAAGGCTGTTAGTTCCTATAACCTGAGGGCAAAGCCCTATTGCTAAACACTTTTAAATTTCATAATATCTGTGATACTTTAAATTGTGTACCATGCTTGCGTATTGTATGGTGGAGCTCTGCTGGGGAAACGGCTGTTGGGTTTCCTCTGGAAATTAGCATCAAGATGGAAATGCTGACAAGTACTCATATGCAAACATTCAGGGTGATTACAATGCGGGTATTGTAACACTGAATGTCCTGTCTTACAATACACGCATTGTCAGAGAACGAGACAAGGCCCTGAGTTTCCAAAACCAATTGTTAACAACATCAACACAGAGACATATTTTCACACGACTGCTGGAATTATAATGGAGTGAATCGGGAGAAGGCTAAATGCGGCAGCTGTGTTTCCAAGCTGTGAAGTGATAAACAGTTATTAATTAAATTAACAAAGACACCGTGTACTTAATAGATACTTAGTCCTCATCTCCAAGCAAGTAGCAGAGGACACAGCCTATTTAAAACTGAAACTCGTGTTCTGTGTTCATGAGAAGCCACTCTTTGTTGATCAAAATACAATTCTTGAAAAGGTAGAGGGAGAAGAAATGCACGTAAACAATAGCAGAATCTCAGAAATCCTTGATTACTGACATAAGGTGAGACAGACTGCAGGAGACAGAAGAGAAAGACAGAGGTCGTAACACCGATGACTGGGATTGTTAGGTTCGCGACAAGCACTGTTTCAAAGGCCCCAGTGTATGTAGGCTCTAGTAAGAGCTGACCCAGACTGACAGACATGTTCCCCTGATTGGCTCTTATTTTATATGCTCACAGGGTGAAGTCTAAGAACAGAAAAAGGAAAGCATTTTCCAATCATCTCTTGGGAAGAAAACACTTAATCCTCCTCAAAGTCCTTCACCATGGGTTTCCAAGATAGAGTAAATTAGAACGATTGATAACGGGTGCTTTTGTGAGAAGACCCTGTCTAAAGTACAGGGAGGAGCACCAATGTCATCAGATTCAGCTCTTACATGTGTACTTCTAACACCGGGCCAGATGCGGGCAGGGCCTTTCCTTTCACTGATATAAATCAGCCCCTCTGCGTGGCTGGCATTACTGAGTACCTCCAATTGCTAGTCTCTCTTTAAGGAAAATACAGGCCTAGAATCTGAAAACCTTGGGCTGAAGTCATCTCTGGCCAGGCCCTGCATGTTAAACACATGCCGCCTACATTCCGGCTCACATTTGCAATCCTTTCTTCTGACTTCATTTTGTAAGGGAGAGATTAGAATGACTCCATTCTCTAAGAGAGAGAGAGATTAGAAGGAATCTAATCCATTTAATAAAACTTCTTAAAGAACTCTAACCAAACATCATCCCTTCTTTTATGAAGGTACACACCACAGTCTAAGTTGATTTTCAGCCTGTGTAGCCTCTCTGGGCAATTATTACTCCAGTTTCTCTCTTCCAGGACTCAGCTGAGCTATTCCCTCCCACATCATCTTTTAGCCTAACATTCTTAACTCTCAGACAGACTTTCAGTCAATGACTTCTATAGCTTCCTTCTAAATAATTTCTCTAAAGTCGTTTGATAATCATTTCAGTTATTCAGATGTACCCCCCAACCATTCTGGCTCCATAATTTGGTATTTATTGAGGGTCTTCTCTCTCCACGATTAGTACTCAATGTTCAAATTTAAATATCCAGAGAAAATACACAATCCCCTGTGCCTTGTATAAACCCTGTCCCCAGTATGGCAGAGTCAAGAAGAGACATTGCATGACAGCACTTGAATCCTTAGTTGCCTATAATAAATGATTCTGATCAGAATACTATAGACTGTTTAATGTGTGTCACAGGAAAGTGAAAGTAGTTTGGCTAGCATTTACCAATCAGTTATTGGTAAATTATTAGAAAGAAGAAACATGGGGTTATCACAAGAGATGAAAAAATTAAAGGCATTGGCAAAGTTGAAAGACTGTCATGTTTAAATATATGAAGATAACTCAGCATTACACTGAAAGTAAAATATTTGCCATGATAAATGACATTTACATAAAAAGAGTTGCTTAAGGGCGACAGACGGAAAGCAGGCACCCTAAGATCAAAAAGTCGACAAGATTCCCACATTCACTGCTGTTCTCCAGCATTACTCTAGACATTCCAATTGAACAACCAACACCACACACCATTAAAATCAACTCTGAACTGATCAGCAACCTAAATATAAGAGCCAAAACTATATATATATATATATACATATATATATATATGTATATATATATATATTTAAAACTCAGATGCAAGTGAAAAAATAATCTTAACAATAAAAATGAGCAACCATCATATGGCATAAAGTGTCAATGTCACACTCCTTCAGAGAGGGTTCAATGGTTAGGTTCCAATCCAGGCAACAAGTAGACACTTGGTCACCCAGCTGCCAACCCTTACTGAGGCTCTTTGTTCATAACTGTAAAGAGGAAGCTTACATTGGCTTTTAGGGCTTCAAATTAAACCTCATTCAGAAATATTATATTTGACTTATTAATATATATTAAACAAGAAAACAACCCATCTATAACGTAAAATGGGCTTTTATGTTCTTTCAATAGACTATCCAAAAACTACCTCTAAAATCAGTGAATTCTTCAGCCTATGAATGCTATAGGTTCTGACAGAAAGAAAAGCATCCCTGGCTACTTTTCCACAGAAGCAAATGCCTAAAGCTCCCCGATGTCTTCACAGGATGGAGAGTAGATTTCTGAGTGGTTTCTGAGCCACGGGAATCACAGTGATTGATGCCTGTCTGCGTTGCTGTTCTATGTAACCCAATCTGGCCTCCAGCTCCTGATCCTCCTGCCTCAGTCTCCCTATGCTTGCGGTTACAAGCGTGGGTCATGGCTCACAGCAGCACTGTGGTGGTATTTGTTTGTGCTCTAACAAAGCTTGCATGGAGATCAGAGTGCATGGAGATCCCAGCACTAGGAAGGAGGAAACAGGAAGTGGATATGGCTGGGCAGAAGAGGAATGTAAGACAGGCAGAGACAAGAGTTTCCACCCCTCCGCCATTTCAGTCTGAGGATTTCGTAGAGGTGAGAACTCCAGTGGCTGCTGCTCGGCCTCTCTGCTCTTCCAGCATTCACCCCCTAATACCTGACTCCTGGTTTTTATTATTAAGACCAATTAGAATTCATGCTACACAGCACTGCTACACTGAGAATCTGGAGAATCTTGGTTATTAAGTAAGGATCAGCAGATGCAGCTCTCTATGGTAAACATCCATCACCGTGTAGAGCTTCTGGACCAACATCAGCAACCCTATTTGCAAAGTTTCTTGTCCGGACCTACTAAGCCAACACGCTGAGACCGTAGTTCAAGGGCCACACATTTGTCTATTGTGTGCAAAGCTCTGTGTTCAGTACCAGCACCAGAAAAATAAAAGAAGTACCACCAGAAGGAATCTAGTCAGAATCCATGATTTGCTACCCTCAGGTAAATATAGATTAAGTGTATTAATATATTAAAGAAAATACCTAGCAACTGACATAGGGTAATTTCTACGATGTCTTAAAGGTGACATGCAAAGAAATATGTGTATGTACTTTCACTGTTTCATAATAATAAGAAGAATATAACAACATGAGTATGTGTCTGGTCATTCATACAAATGACATGCAGAGAGGATAAACCAAAGAACTGTGTGGATGAGTCGCTACAGGAAGAGATGGAACTGAATGGAAAATAATGTTTATGTAGCCTACTAAACAAATAAAACAGAACAGGATTCTCCTGTATCCAAAATGCATCACCAACTTTAGCCAATGAACTCAAATTTATTTCAAATAAATCTTACAATTATGCTGAAGGAGGTGGGAAGAAATTGATGATGAATCTTGAACAAGATCTGCAAAGAAAGTGATCGATAAATTAATTAGAATGCACCAAGATTAAATAATTACCCATACCCTCACGCTGGCAGAATTAAATAATAGTGATGAGGATAGAGAGGCAGCTCTTCCTCAGAGTTAAATGACAATTGATTGATAGCTGGGAGAGGTGTGACAGGAATAATAAGGGAATGTCTGTGATGAATTACGGCAGCTCCTTAGGACAGACATTATTGACAGAGCCAAAATTGGTGTGAGGAAAATGAAGTCTGAAATGGATTACCTGAGCAATCTGAAATTACAAACCCCTAAAATTCTTACTGCATGTGAAGACAAATACAGTTATTTGGAACTATCAAAGTTTTTTAAATAAATTCTTATTTAAATTAAAAACAATCTTATTTTACATACCAATCCCAGTTCTCCCATCATCTCGGGCCCCCTACCAGCCCCCCATCCACTCCCCAGGAGGGTGAGGCCTCCCTTGGGGGGAACATCAAAGTCTGACACATCATTTGGAGCAGGTCCTAGGCCCTCCTGCTGTTTATTTAGGCTGAGAGAGTATCCCTCCTTAGGGAATGAGCTCCCAAAGCCCATTGCTGTGCTAGGGTTACATACTGGTTCCACTGTCAGAGATCTTATAGATTGTTCAGGCCTTCTAACTGAGACCCATGTTCAGGGGGCCTGGGTCAGTCCTATACTGGTTCCCCAGCAATCAGCCTGGGGTCCATGAGTTCCCCCTTGCTCAGGTCAGCTGTTTCTGTGGGTTTCTCCAGCCTGGTCTTGACCCCTTTTCTCATCACTCCCCCCTCTCTGCAACTGGATTCCAGGAGTTTGGCTCAGTGTTTAGCTGTGGGTGTCTGCTTCTGCTTCCATCAGCTACTGGATGAAGGCTCTAGGATGGCACATAAGGTAGTCATCAATCTGATTATCAGGGAAGGGAATTTAAGGCAGCCTCTCCACTACTGCTTAGATTCCTAGAACTATCAGAGTTTCTATCACTGAATAGAAGGACAGATTTCTCATACTCCCTGACATGGTGAGCTGAGAAGTGTATGAGACCACGATGCTATCTGACTGCAGCTCACGATGAGGATTCAAAAGCCCAAACCTTAAGGGCACACTACACACCCACAAGTTCAGTCATAAAAGGTGGCAAGGCTCCTACATAGGGAACAAAGCAATTTACTCCAGTAAGTGATCCTGGACCTGTGTCAGGAGACAATTCACAGTGTGGGAACGTGATCATTAATTAGTACTAACATTAGACCAATGGGAACCTTTTGGTGCATGCACTAAACACACTGAAGGTTCTTCAGTTGCACACATTCCTCGAAGGCACAGACATATAATCAACTTGAAGGCATTAATAATGACCTTTGAGTGTGCAGTGGTTCGCTAGTGTCCCATTAAAGACATACACCAAAGCACTTCCCCTTGATGTCATTTATAACCAAGAGGAAATCCAGACTGGAGTTCTCCGAGTTCCTCTGTCTTCTGTCCTGTGTCTCCTGTATGAATCCATGTCTGCCTGAAGGCTGTACTGTGAATCTCTCCCTGTATGTGTGTCTGATAGAGTCTGTCCTTGTGAGTCTGTGTCTGTGTGTCTGTCTCTAACAAAGAGCTTTTGTCTCTATTTATTGAACAGCACAGAAAGCATTCGATGTGGGGAGGACTGAGGGGGGAGTTTACAGAAATCTTCAACAGAACTTCACAGGGTAAGTCCCTGATCCCAATTGACCACACCCGGCCCAGATAGCAAACAATAATACAAGTGTCAATTGTTTATCAAGCAATATTCAGATGTTTCATACAACATTTATGGTGAATACGCCTTTCATAGGCTTGTATTACTTACATTTCTGCTCCTTTCAGCACGGTATACGCATACATTGCTTTGTGAATGGAAGAATACATAGCTTAAGGTTACATCTCTATGTCTGCCAGCTTCGGCTGTAAAGGTTGGTTACACAGCAAATCCAAGGCAAGCAAGGCTATAGTTGTTGCCTTGTTCTCTTAAAGACAGATTAAACAAACAGATTGAGATCACTGTCCCATAGCAGTCTGCATTTTAAGTGGCTTCATATTGTGTTCCAAATGGGCTGTGAGGCCCAGCAGAAAAGTTCCAGTCTCTTGGGATGTCAGAGACATTTCCCAACTGTTGCATTGCCTCATTGTACACAACGTTAACAGGCAGGAAAAGACTCCGTACATCTTCTGTGGTCAGTGTATAAGAGTTAGGTAATGCTAACAATGGGAGCAGAAACCGTCTGGAAACTTCAGTCTCTTCCATTTCCTTATGAGGTAAAGCACTTTGCTTAGAAATATTAGCGATCCACTATGGAAGAAGAGACTTAGGGTGATAACTTGCCATACTCCTAACATGCGGTTAGGGAAACAAAGTTTGTAGGCAGCATATATTTTTCAAAAGCAAGGTGCGTACTTAATGTTAAGCTGGGAAGCAATAGCACCATGGACAACCCTCAGTGTAAGACCCCGAGAGTGTACCTTCTCAAGTTCATAGACAGCTTACACTTAGAGCGCCCAGACACAGGGAGATCAAAGTTCTAAGATGCAGCCTATCTTATCACTGACATGTTCTGTTTAAATGTTGATCATATTATCAGATTAAGCCTGGCTCTTTGATCTCTGTTCTCTCCCATCTGGAGCAGTTTCTTTCATTACCGTGGAATAGACCCTTCTAGTGTGCTCAGCTGACTCTGGTTTCCTCTGGCCTTACCTCGTCTCACGTCATCTATTCCTAACTCCTTTATCTATTTTCTGGCGTCTTAAATTATAGGCACATGAATTTGATGTGTCTCTTCACCCTAGGTCATTTGTCAAATGGCCACTGTAGTCGCTAGAGAGCACAGTTTGCTGTTTTGTAAGTAGATAGTCTGAACAGTGTTTCCATCACCTGATTGATGCTCACCCACCGCGATTCACCACCCAGCTGCAGCTTCTTTCCCTGCATCCGCAATGACCTTCTGAGAACGTGTTTCCTTGCTGGTAAAATGGGAACAGTTCCAATATCGAATTCATAAAACGGATGATGGAAAGATGTAGATAACTGTATTTAAAGTTTTTGGTATTTAAAGTTTAGCAGTAAGTACTCAAGATTAGTACTCAAGGCATCTGCACTGGCCTGCCTTTGGGGTCCTGATAGGACACGCCCTCAGCTGCAGCCACTGAGAGCATCACCTGTGCACATTCACTGTGTTCCCTTTTAAAGGGCCCGCCACCTCCCACCCTCCTCTCTCTCTCCCTCCCTCCCTTCCTCCCTCCCTCCCCCCTCCCCCCTCTCTTTCTCTCCTCTCCCACTGCCTCTGTCCCTGGAGATTAGTCTCCCCCTCCTCTTTCCCTTTTCCACTTTTTATGATCCCTTTCCCTAATGTTAAAAAAAAAAAAAAAGATTGAACTCTGACGTATGCCTCCCTTTTTTCTCTTGTACCCCCTCTGCTTTTGTTTTTTTAATTACAACACTCATTATCAACATGGCAATTGCAGTACCAACGATGACCAAATTACCAACGATTACCCCCTAGCAATACACAAGGATGCCACAGGAATATGCCTCTGAACTTTTAGCTCTCTGTGCTGAATGACCCGCGGGGTCTCATCCTCAGCTTCCACAACTCTTCTCTGTAAACGTATCTGGGCACAGTCCAGCTGCTTTCTTCTACGAGAGAGCCTAAAACACACATCATGCACTCGTGTCGTCAGCTCTACTGAAATGCTTGCCTCCACATCAGACTGCAAGTCTTTTGCAAAAGGAAAAAGGTGTGTCATCGCCATAATGCCAAACACGTGGGAGAGGCCCAACAGCCTCCTTGACATAAACGAGTTAGTGGCTACAGAAGGAAAGATTGTCGTGGCGTTCCGCAACACCCGATGTCTAGCAAGCAAATCATGAGGGCATTTTTTTCCCTACACTGGTATAGAAACCTATCAATGCCAGGCCAGATGCTGACATGTGTACTCACTTACAACCACGGGCTTTCCATAAGCTACATGCATCCCTCACAAGCGAAGCCTAATCAGTGGAAAGCTTCACTTTATTTAAGTGTTTGTATAATAATGAGACACACTCTCCTCGGAAATTCTCATATGTGATAAAGGTGCTTGCTTAATGTGTATAAAGTTGCACGTTACTAACACAACAAGAATAGGATATAGTAGATTAAAATAGGGCATTACGGGAGAGTCTGTGCCGGAAGTGATCACCTGGGACCCAAAAAAAAAAAAAAAAAAAAAAAAAAAAGACATGGCAGATCAAAATAACATAATGGAAACTAAATAAAAAGAATCATCTTCCACATTCAGCCCAACTGAAGTCTAAAACATAACTAAAACTACGGAAGAGTGACAGAATGCTGAGTGACTATACTTGATGGCTGCAGCATCCCTTTGCCTCCAATTATCACTGACCACGTTTGCAATGCATTTCCAGAGCTTTTTCTTTAACTACTTAAAAGGGAAAAGGGGTGGGGCGTGGGTGGGGTGGCGGCAAAAGAAAATCATGGTGACAGTTCCACAATCAGCCACAAGGAGGCGGAATTGCATCGTGCATAGAATGGCAAGTCCCCCGACCTAAAATAAGATTCACGTGGGAGAACTGAAGACTATCAGTAACAACCATGAATCTGTATTAGGAGAGTAAATGTTAGTTTAACTTCATTTTATATCTGTATTCCCAGAGTCAGAGAGGATCCGCATACAATTGGTCATCAAATGTAAGAAAGTCGTGGATATGGCTAGAGAAGAGCGATGGGTTAGACATCTCTACGCTGACTTCACTTTTAAAGGTTGGAGTAAACGGTGTGGGTACACAGGCAGAGTATAGCATTTCAATGTGTGTACAATTACCCTCAAGTTGGGGTGTTAGCATATCTATGCCTAACAGTTATTTGAAAACAAAACATCTCAGAAAATTTTTACTAAAAATTCACCCATCACCTAATAGATACCATTGGCTTAAGATTCAAGAAATCAGGGTGGGGAATTAGTGGGGAGCAGACTGCTCTGCAGTCCTCTTGGTTTCTGTGATAGATTCTGCTGGGGGGGGGTAATCTATGGAGGAGAGGGCCTCTTCCCAGGGTACATTCTACTCTGTCACAGATACACCCACAGGCCAAACCGACTCCTTTTTTAGATGGCTCGAGGCTGCCTCAAGTTAACCCTGAAAGCCAGCTAGAACACAGGGGAGCTCTTCGTTCTCTGTAAGCTATTAGGTGCCAAAATTTCAGCTTCTGTGACCATCCACAAAGCCAAACTCAGAGACAAGAAAGACTTTGGAATGACCTAAGTCTTTGATTAGTTCCAAGTGAGAGCTTGTTGTCTACTTTGGAAGGGATTTGTTATACAGACCGGGAACACAATGGCCACCACCATCAGCTGTATTGGCCAGGCAAAATCCTAAGACCCCCAATGCCAACAACTTATCATCTGTGCCAAATACTCAAGTACCTAACCAACTGGTCATGTTTAAATTCATAATCATCACCCCGAGCAAACTCAGCTCAGCGGGATCTGTGTCCAAACCAGTTTCTTTCCCCTGCCCTACACAAACACTACAGAAAGTGACTTTTCCCACACAAATTCCAACATTTCACCCCCTGAAGTTTCAGCTGCTTCTTTTTATCCCTGGGCACAGAGTTAAGACCAACACAGTTTCCAAGTTTTACAAACATCGAGTCCACTAAGGAGTCTGGGCCCATCGGATGCTGCATGCTCCACGGTCCTTCCCTCTCTAGGGAAATAAATGTTTGTCGTCTGAACCAAAGCCAAACCCTGTTGGCTGTACTGGACACACTCTCTCTCTCTCTCTCTCTCTCTCTCTCTCTCTCTGTCTCTGTCTCTCTCTCTCTCTCACATACACACACACACACACACACACACACACACACACACACACCACTGTTTCCTAGAATGTGTCCAGTCCCCTGCTGGGTCAGTACTTTCTTCTACCCTAGATGTTCTCATTGACATACAAACAGACTGTTTCCATACCTGATTTTAATAATGACTCCATAGCTCTGGTCTGTTCCGAGCACTTTCCCTGCCAGCCTGGTCCCACAGCCGTGTCTGCCACAAATAACACAGAGAGTCGCTGTATTAATATAATGCTGTTGGCCAATGGCTAGAGCTTCTTATTGGCTAGCTCTGTATAAATTATTAACCCACAATTACTAATATATGTACTTCTACATGGTCTCATCTTACTGAGAACGCCAGACTCACACATCCTCCACTCCTGGAGATCACATCGTGGCTCTCCTACCTTTCCCAGAATCCTCCACCTCTCCTAGTCCCACCTATCTTACTCTCCTATTGACTAACAGTGCTTTATTCATTAACCAATAAGAGAAACATATTTACAGAATGAGGTCTCCCATCACTGGTCCTTCTTGCAGTAAGGTTAGGGGAGAGATGCTGATCTTATGAGGTGTCTGAAATAATCAAAGTCACTGAAGAGTTACACGTGTGCGCCTCCAATCTAGACACAGGCCACCCTCAGCTTTAAGAGAGAAGCTGCTGTGGGTGCTGAGAAAAAGTGGGGGGGAGGGACAGCTCAACCCCACTGACTCATGTGTACCTCTCTATCTAAGGCTCAGGGAACACCAAGCGTGGGGGACAGAAAGAATACAAGAGCAGGAAGATGCTGAGAGCTGGAAAATGCTGTCTTCAGATCCTGACACACACACTGTGATCACTATCCCACAGCATCCAGGGTTGCCTCCACTGGGCCTGTCACAAAGAACCATCAACCATAAGGGACTCCAAGGGGCTCAGACTTACAGAGCTCTGCCTGCCTCTGTTCCCCCCCACACACACACACCCCCAGTGCTGGGATTAAAGGTATGGGCCACCAAAGCCCGGCTTAAACAAATAAATATATAAAACTCTTTAGGCATTGATGGGAGATGTCATTCTGTAACCAGTATGTTTCTCATACTGGTTAATGAATAAAGCAAGAGAGGAGGGACTAGGAGACAAGGAGGAAAGAGGAAGTAGAAGGGAGGAGTCAGCATGGAGAGACTGGGGAGACCATACGACGGCCCCACTCCCCGGTAAGATGAAACCACGTGGAAATACTTAGATTAACAGAAATGGGTTAATAATTAAGACAGAGCAAGCCGATAAGAAACTAGTTCCGGGCCAACAGCATTGTATCAAATACAGAGTCTCTGTGTGTTAATTGGGGCTGGTGCGGCGGCGGGACAAGACCAGGCCAGCGGGGGGTGGGGGGTGGGACCTTACTCCTTACAAGGCATGTTTCTTAATATTTTGTTTGTTATGAAATAAAAGTTTTCATTAACATGTGCTTTTCCTTAAAGAAATCTAAAAGTGCTTTAGCTGGTGACGCCATGATTTTAAAAATTTATCTGAGAATTATTTTCTGCAACGCAACCAGTTTCTAAGTGTACGGGATAGGGAAGAGCAGAGAAACAGCTGACTTGAGCAGTTAAGGCTGTCATTGCAGACATGAGAGAGAGAAAGGCCAGAGGCATCTGGAAGGGTCCAGAGGAGAAAGAATGAGCAACAGATGGAACCTGGCCCGGACTAAGGAAGCTGGAGGGAGGAAGAGGATAGCAGAGTTAGCAAGAAGCCAAGAGAGAATGGAGCATAGCAAGAGGAACTAAGAGGGAGGCCAGGGTAGCTAGCTGGGCTGTGGACAGGGAAGCCTGTAAATTAGAGAGAGTTTAGAGCAGGGGAGGTGAGAAGGGCTAGGGATGCTTCTGTAGCTTTGAAACAGGTGTAACTAGTGCTTGTGATGCTGAGGGAGCATGGAGGCCAGTGTGGGTTTTATTAAAATAATGCTGCTAGGCAAAATGCATAGCCCTATGCCCCTTCGGCCAGAGGTGAAGGAAATAACACCTTTGGGCAGATGGAATCCATCTCACAAGTTCCTGAGGAATGCCGGTGTTTATTGAACCATTACAAAGAACTCTCCTTTAGTCCAGGCTGAGCTCATTCCGGGATATTTGGACATCTAAGCACATCGCCTGAGGAAATAGTCATCTCACATTCAGTCACAGATTCCAATGTCAGCCTCTTACTGAATTATATAGGTGTTACATGGCAGGAAAAGGGAACCAATAAGAAGACAGGATGAGAGCTGAGAAAACAGTATGCCTTCGTCATTTATCTGTTCATGGTGTATTTTTGTTGTGTCTTCCCAATCTGTTGATGTTCTATTTCCTAATCTCAACCTTCACATAAATCACGGTGCTTTTATAACTTGCATCCGGGGACTCACGTCGGGATTTTAATCTCCCTTGCTTTAAATTATTGGATATTACTCTACTATCAAAACATAGTATAAAATCTCTTAGATTAACATTATCTTTGAGGGGGGGTCTAACTAGAATGGTGTCTGTCCTTTAGCCTTACTATATTTAAGCTATCCTGCATACATCTTATATAATAATCTTTTTAAACCTCCTTCAAAAAGTGGGATTCTTATCATAAAATTAGAGGACATCTGCAGGGTGATTCACAACCCAAGCGAAGCCACACTCACAAAGATGGAGTGAATAAACGAAAATGCCCTTGTTCTGAGCTCAGCCCCTTCTCTAAGTCCTAGCTACGGACAACAGTGTTGTGGCTGCCTGCACCAAGCACCCAAGTCCTTTCTAGTAGGCGGGATCCCAGCTCCCCAGAGACCCCTATGGAGTGTGGCAGGCAGGAGACCTGGCTGTCAACAGGGTGACAGATGCTGGAAGCAAGTCCCTCTCAATTATAAATCTGAGAAGCTAGCTAATCTCTGCTAAATTGTTAATGGCTGCTAATGAAATTCTCAGTTACCCCTTTGATAAAGCCTTTGCACATAAATGGATCCTTCCGGAAGCTCCTTTAACCCAAAGGAGACTATCCGAAGGCCGGCAGGGCTCTAGCTCCTCTCTTGCTGATATCAATGGGCTGTTTGATCTCTAAATTGAGGGCATCAGAAAGGAAGGAAGGAAAGGCTCCTGGCCACTATCGAAAGAGCTGGAGTTCAGTTTCTTCTGTGAGAACTCTGAGAGTGAAAACTTCACTCATCAAATGAGACTCCCCGGCTCTCGGGAGTGTGCCTTCTGCTGGACATCTGCGTGGCTGATTAACTGACCAGAACCTCGGCCATGAGATTCCGCCAAGTCCAGAACCAGATTATCCTGCAAATCTTCATAGCCGCGGATTGTCCCTTCCCCCGTGTGTGACCTAATGTCTTTGTGACAATCAGACAAACCCTTTGAAATTATAGGCACATTCCTACCTTGTACCAACCTAGAGAGGAAGAACCCAGTCATGGAGCATCTGCGGCCCGTAGCCGAGGTTTTCCTTCTGTGCTTGAGCCAGTGGGTCCGAATCACTTTGCTGCCGCCGCTGTGATAAACACCGTGACCTCAGTCAACACTGGGAGGAGAGGAATATGGCTGTTGATGTCTCTGAGATCAGAAAGGGTAGGAGGAGTTTGAGGCAGGAGGACCCTGGAAGCACACGGAGGACACTGCTTACTGACTTGCTCATCTTGCTGTCTGCTTCCCCCACCACCACCACCCTCCCCACAGCCCGTCCTTTTAGTATTTCAGAGACAGGGTTTCTCTGTGTCGCCCTGGCTGTCCTGGGACTCATCCTGTAGACCAGGCTGGCCTCAAACTCGGAGATCCTCCTGCCTCTGCCTCTGGAGTTCTGGGATTAAAGGCTTGTGTGTTACCACCTCCCTGCTCAGTTTGATTTCTTATACAGCCTGGGGCCCACCTGTCCAAGTGTGGTACCACCTACAGCGAGAGAGGCCCTCCAACATCAATAAGCGATCCAGACAGGCCCACAAAACATTCTGATGGACGCACTACCTCAGAGCAACTCCCTGCTTCCCATGGGGACCCTATGTCAAGCTCACCAAAGCTGCCCATCACACTCATCTACTTACTTAAGGTTTCTACTAATGTGTTTGAAAAGTACCTTATTTATGACTTCTTTGTTTTATACTAGAAAAAAAAAACTTCATCAAATCATTACCGTGTTTAAATGGAGTTTTACAGAACCTAAATCTGAGTCTCCCCCTTAACTTGTATTTAGCCCAAAAGCAAATTTCTTTTACTCCTTTGGGGTGGGGGGCAACTGTTTGTTTGTTTGCATGTTCTCTATCTAGCAAGTGACTAATTCCAAGAACACAGAAGTTAACCCTGTGTGTTGAGATAAAACATTTCCTATGCCTCATACCATACCGTTGTCCTGTGTCAGTGAATCCTACCACTTCATGCTTATGTTTGCCTTCTTCCTGGCAGTATCCACACATTGATGCTAGTTCATTAATCAGATGAACAAATGTAGATAAATGAATACGTCTACCCGGGGCTATGGCGATAGTTTGCACTTGCCTTTCAAAGGTCAGGCCCAGGGTATAGATCCCCAGAAGCCAACTAAAGAGGGGCTTGATAGAAGATCAACCCAAAGCTCTCCTCAGTAAGATAGGAAACAGAGTAGGGGGAGCCCTGAATACATCTCAGTTGCAGTCCAGTTAGCCCATTGTCCAACAGAAAATATCAGGACCCCTGTGATGGGCCATTCTGTAAATATGTTTCTCTTATTGGTTAATGAATAAAGCCCAGTTGGCCTATAGGAAAGCAAGATAGGCGGGACTAGGAGACAAGGAGGATTCTGGGAGAGATAGTAGAGAGAAGTCAAGATGTAGGGCATGAGAGAAGAGGTCTGGACCTTCTCTCCGGTAAGAAAAGACCACGTGGAAACACTTAGATTGATAGAAATCAGTTAATATTTAAGACAGAGCTAGCCAATAAGGAGCCACTGGCCAACAGCCTTGTAACTAATAGAGACTCTGTTTTATTTTGGGACTGACACGGCTCCGGGACCAGGCTGGCGGCAAAGTGCTCCTAACATCCTTGCGTCAGAAAAATGTGGAGAGTGTAGAGCTCTCTAGACTCCCATGGGTACACCACAGAGGGCACCTACACTCACATACAGAAATGCGCGCACCCACACACAGGGGCATGGGGGTAGAGTAGACACAGAGTGACACTATGTTACAAGACTGTTAAGAAGCCTTGACCCCTTCACCCCACCCCACCTCCCTTAGGATTTATGTGGCACTTTATGCCCAGTAAAGTTATCATTTCACTTATAAATCGTCATGGCAGCCCAGGTTCCAAAAAACCTGCCATTAGAGAATTGCAGGGAAAGTTACTCATTTTAAGTGCAGTAATCAAAGTATTTAAGAAGTAACATCATGATAGACAGGTGAACAGACAGTGAAAATCTTTAAGTAACTTTGACTAGCGCCAGGCATGGTGAGTGGTTCAGGACTTTAATACCAGCACTCGGGAGGTAGAGGCAGGCAGGTCTCTGAGAGTTCAAGACCAGCATGGTCTACATACAGGGTTCCTGGATAGCCAGGGCTACATAGAGAGACCCTATAAAATAAATAAATAAAAACAAATCTCATACATAGTTGTAGCTGTATTTGGTTATGTACTTTAAAATATGATCATTCGAAAGATGGATTGATAATCCTAAGACTCCTATGCCTGTATAAGACACTGGAATTCAACACTTGTGAAAATAATAGTGTATATGGTAGAGTCCCAATGTCTCACTGTTGGGATGTGCATTCACAGATAGACAAGGGAGGTAGACTAGAAGGATCTTGTGGTAGTAATCTGAGGCTCTTATAGGTCTCAACTGGTTTATAGATATTTAGATACACACATGGTATATACAGAAATGTTAATTGATGTTTGTGCATACACATAGTTAATACACATATACAGAACATTGCTCTCTTGTATTGAAACCTATTCAACATCCCATTACCAAGAAACAAACTTGGATTCCATATCTTAGCTTTTGTTATCATTCTTCAATAAATCGAAATAGGTTTCCTTGAAGAAATGATGGGTTGCAATTGTAGGCAGTTCTGAGCCTGGAATATCTTGAAAACTCAAGGTCTTGTTAAACACATATAGTGTGATTAATAGTAAAGAATTGTTAACCCGCTATCAACTGATGGAGCTCTCAGTGACCAAAACTGGAATATTTTGAATAACAAAATAAGAAAAAAATTGGACTGTTGCCAAATGTATAAAATGCATATCTGTATTAACCAATTGAACTAAATTATACATGGGAGGAGTAGAGAAAGCTAATTTGTGGACGAATCCCACTTATTTCACAATATTATACACACAATCTTCACACAGGTTGAAGGTTTTTGCATCACTTGGTGACTAGTTTCCAATAGAACAGCGGTGACGGGTTTTACAGCTTTACAACAGAAATCCCCGACTGTCTGTCTACTGATCAGAGTCAACATCAACAGCCATATCATTGTGGTGGAATGTAACCTTAGATGCTTTCCTGAAAAGGGCACATCACCTCTGTGGACATTGTTTCCTTAGCCCGTAACTCCAGTCTCATCACAAGAAAGACATCAGCCATCTTGCAATGGTGTGCCATTCTACAAAATACGTGGCTGCTACCCTTCAAGGTCACTGTCCCAGCCTGAACGAATCTTAGGGGATGTAACAATAAACACAATGCGGTGTCTTGGACAGGCGTATGGAAGAGAACTGAAGACAGTAGGAAATCTGTATTTAACCTTTAGTTAATTCATCAGTGTCGGTTATTCACTGTGAGGAAGCTGCTTTATTCCATGTGCTGTGTAGAGAGCATAAGTAGCAGGACATGTGGGGATCTGCTCTAATTCCCCAGCCCACCTATACATCAACACCATGCTAAAACGACACCTATTAAACGCTAAAAGTACTAATGCGGTGATGTAGTTGTAAACACTGTGTTGAGGGATTGATTATCTGTCATTTCTGCTAGTGACAACCTTCCAGTATGGTGGATGTTATAGAGAGTTCCGTTCACATTTACACTTAAAGGATATATGTGAGGCTAACATAAGCTAGGTATTAATGAAGTTAAGATGTATTTCTCAACCTTATTCTGCAATTATACGGTATGCGTATAGCTCCATGTTGCAAGCGAAGAAGAGTTCAGCATTCTGCATTAGGGTGGAGGGCTTAATCTCAGAAAAACGAGTAACAGGGATGGACTAAGCTGTCCCAGATTTCAAGTGCGCACACTCCACACCCCAAATTCTGAGTTATTCATACCATTTTGCTTTGCTTTGTATCTCTGTTGGCTACACTGCCTTCTCTGCTCTGGAGCTGGTAGAGGAGGAGTAGGAGGTTTTCATTTAGTATCTTCCCTGACCTTATGCAATTTTCAGTGCAAGATGCTGGGCAGCTCCCCTGGGTAATACCAACAAGATGTCAGAATGCTCACAGGGAAGCCAAGATAAGTCCAAGTGAGGAACCTCCACCCTGTGGAATGCTGGTGATAAGGAAAATCCCTGCTTGCAAATGACTTGGTTGGGAAAGAAACCTTGGCCAAGCAGCAAAGATTGAAAATCCTCAGCTGCCTTTCCTCCTTAACACTACCAAGCCCCTCGCTTGTTTGTTTGGTCACTAACTTGGAAAGAAACAAAAGCTGGAGCATGGAGGGAAGGAGATAACAACCTTCATAGTTGGTGCCAAATAACGAAGCAAGGACGAGAAGCTTGTGTGCACTGACGTTTAATTTATTCGCCCTAGGGAAATTCTGAGAAATCCGTGGGGGAGTTACAGCCATCTCTAGATGTGAATTCTGCCTTCTGGTTTTCATACATTATAGCTTTCACCCAGGAAGTCTCCCCCAAAGGCGTAGACTGGTGAGTAGGAAGAGTAGAGGGCGAAAGAAGGTTGCTGGGAGGCAAGCCTTGTCCACTAGCGAACAGCACTAAAATCCCGGGATGACCCTTCTCTGTGTCCTTGAGTGATTTCTCTGTTCTCAGCCTCTTCGCTGATTTGGGAAAACCTCATCCTATCACAATAGCAAGAAAATGGGAGGTCTAAAGCGTTCAGCTTTCATAAGTGTTTGATAATGTGAGTGTGTGTGTGTGTTAAAAAGCAAGTGGATCGTGCTGGGCGGGATTTAAAAAGACCGATTGCCCACTTAAATTTTATTTTTCAGAGTATTTGACTGTTTATCTCAATAGACGATCAGCCCTCAAATTCAGCGAAATGAACAGTGCGGATGAGGAAGATGGAGAGGGTGGGAACCCCCACAGTCAGATGGAGCTGTCCAAACTGCGCCAGCGGCAGGGGGAGCTCAGAGAGCAAGGACTCTCCGCAGAGAAAGTCTGTCTGCCCCTTCTCTCTTGTCGCACAATTCGGCGGTGCCGCGGGCGTGAAGCCGTTCGCAGAAGGGCAGCCTTCACGCCGGGGGCGCAGCGTGTGTCGGGCGCAGCGGGCAGACGCGGTGAGAGCCGAGCGTCTCCCCCCGCGGCTCGCGCCGAGTGCGCCGCTCCGGCGGGGGATGACTTCATGCGGCCCGCCTGGAGTAGCCAGCGGCGGCTGCAGCTGCAGGCGGGGCGCGGGCCGTGCGAGCTCAGAGATCCCGGCACGCGCGGCCAGCCGGCGGGACTGCAGCCCCGGGCAGCCGGGACGCGCCTCTGCACCCCGAAGGTAAGCTGCTGGCCGGTGCTAGCCGCCCTGAGCCCGGCTTCCCGCCTGATCCGTGACCGGCTTTGTAGCACCCGGGAAAGGAGGAGGACCCTGGTGCATTCTGCAGTGGGCGAAGGAGCAGGGGAGTGAAAGGTTGACCAGCCTTGCCTTGGAGACGGGAGGAGGGATGTTCCCGGGCAAACAAAGGGGCTTTCACCCTCCAGCTCTTAAAGGTCATCAACCATTCATTTCCGTGGCGTGTTGGTTTAGACACACACTGAGGATGATTCGAACCGCTAAGCATTCCGAGTGCCCGTTTTACCTTTGTGTCTTACCCCCCTCCAGTGCGATCGTTCCCTGGCTTGGGAGCGTCTCGTCCTTGGGAGCAGTCGGGGGAGTCATCAGCAATCTTACCTCTCTCTGTGTGTGCCCTCTTTGGTTCTCTGGTGCCGGGGTGTTTCCCCAAGCATCTCAATGTCTTAACACCTGCTAGCTTCAACGCTGTGCCTTTGGGATTCCCTCCGGGCGGAGGGAAAACTTCGTTCCCCTCCTGAGTTCTGCTCGGTGTGGACCGCACTTGTCAGTCAGTTCACTGGTTTTCCAGAGGTGCTGTATCTACCCCGGGTCAACCCATCATACCTTATCCTCCTTCAGTTCCCTGACTGAAGGACCCAAAAGGGGCATTGCCTCGCTCGGGGTTCCTTATTGGATAATCCCTTAACATAGCATCACCCGTGTACTTCCCCAGACACATGGGATAAAATGTCCTGCTTTCAGCCCAGGAGCAACGTGGTTTTCTCTAACTGCCTTCCTTGCCTGCTTGCAGTCACTCTGGTTGGCTGTCACAAAGGCTTGGCTGGTGAAACAGACTGTTTTGGGCTAAGCAGGCACTTCTCTCTGAAACAGACATGGGTACGGGAAAATCGGGCACAGCGGTTTAGCCGGTCCCCTTGATAAACTTCTACCTCGCTGGGGTTTAAGAAAATTAGCTACCAGAGTTCAGGACAACCATTCAAAGAAGAAAAAAAAAGTGCTTGCTTGCCTTGGCATTCCGCAATAAGCTCCAACTGGGGCTTTCCCGTTGGCAGACAGAAAGCCAGGCTTGGATTATTTGGTCATCTCAAATTCGCCTCCTTGCCTAGAGGTCCCTCCCATTCTGAACCTCCGCTGCGCCCCCCCCCCCCATCCCCAGCTGAAGTCCTTGTTGCTACCAGGTGACGTGCATCTGAATGTGGTGTGAGGCAGTTAAGATGGCTGTTGGGGGTACCGCAAATGTGTGCCTCACCACCAGAGCAGTCACAGTAAGCCAGATTGTGGGGAGTCCGGGAGCCAACATTCCATTTAATCTAAAAGATTGACACGTGAAATTGGAAAGACAGTTTGACTCAACATCCATGCCGTTTCATTCGGTTAAAAAAAGAAAGAAAAGGTAAAGGGACAGAATTCAACCTAAAATGACACATCTGCCCGTTTTCCCTTCCCATTGTCCACGGTTCTCCGAAGTCAGGCTAATTCTAGTGTGTACTGGTATTACTTTTCTAATTACAAATCATCTTTTGAGAGATTCTCTCTAGGAGATTTGAATTTTGTTCCTTTGTCTCCACCTTCAGTATCTGGGTAGAGGAAGCAGATGCCCACCACAAAATGGCCCACTCCACAAACTGTCGGGGAAGGGGGGGGGGTCAGGAACTGAAGGCTATTTCTGTTTATCGTTGTTATTGTGTTTTGAACAGGGTTTGTATTTCAGGCATTAAACACTCCAGATTCTAGAATCTTACTAGAATTTCTAGCAAAGGAAACAAAGAGTAAGATGGGGGCAGGGGGAGTAATTCCTCTCTTCCATGACCTTTCCTAATTTAAAAATACTTAATCTGTGTGTGTGTGTGTGTGTGTGTGTGTGTGTGTGTGTGAGAGAGAGAGAGAGAGAGAGAGAGAGAGAGAGAGAGAGAGATAGCTAATGATAAACATAGATAATTCTCTAAAAACTTAGCTTGTGTATTCTAAATCATAGTCCAATTATATAATGATCACTTGATCCTACAGGAACAAAAACAGTTTCTATAATGTTAAGAGCTGCACGTTTTGGTTAAGAGAGATGCTTGAGAACACCCCACTGGTGGTTAAAAATTCTAAGTTCTGAGTTTCCCCTTCACTTGTATTTAGCCCAGAAGTATGTTTCTTATGCTCCTTTGAGGGTGGGGGCTGTGTGTTGTCTGTTTGCATGTTCTCTAGTGAGTGGCTAATTCCAAGAACACAGATGTTAACCTTGTGTGTTGAGATAAAGCATCCCTATTTAGTTTTTCTCTTTTGTCCATTCCCTATGCCTCATACCATGTTGTCCTGAAGCGGCGAATTCTACCACTTAATGCCTCCGTTTATCTTTTCCCTGGCAGCGACCACACACTGATTCTATTTCATGAATCAAATGAACAAATATAAATAAGTAAATAAATACCTCTACTGGGGGCTAAGGCTCTGCTACTTGGTTTCTGAGGAAAGTGAATTATCTGGCAAGACATCAGCTCAGGATCCAGGGGCTGGTGCTTGGTGAGCTGGTGAGATGCCTGCCAATGTTTTCACAGGAGACCAATCCACTGGGTGAAGGGCTAGAGTTAAAGGCACCCTGTAGGGAAGAAAGCGACTTAAAGATGTGATTTTCATTGTGGTACAAATGACAACAGGACACATAAGGAACTCCACATATGAACCTTGTATGTTTAAGCAATTTTGAGGAATATTTATAAATATAGAGCTCTAACTAGGAACACACACACTCACATCCACACAGGGCCATGTTCACACAAACACACACAGTCACACACACACATCAATGGTAAATGGTACTGTGACTAGGATTGATTTATCATTATTTCCTTTCCTTTCAAGTTTCTGGGGAGTAACACGCACTCACATGCACAGCACACAGGCACACATACACATGAACAACACACACACGTATATGGTGCTGTGACTGGGATTGATTTATCGCTATTTCCTTTACTTTGCAAGTTTCCGGGGAAATACAGGGAATTAATTAACTGGTGTTCAGACCTGAAGGAGGAATAGATAATAGAACACCTCATGGAATTAGGCAATAAATGAGCTCCGGTTGCTCCTGAGTATTTGACAAGACAGAATTGATGTCAATCTGTTGCTTTCCAACCACACGGACACTGTTTGGCAGACAGTATTATCAGAACCTTAGCAGGGGCAAATTGGGAGGTTGACTTCTTATGACAGGAGAGTATGTTGTGGTATTGTTATATTACTGCCAGTAGCTATACTTAAAATGGCCCTAGGTTGAAATAATGAAAGATGGGAAAGAACGACAGAGAAAGAAATGTCGTTTGTGTTTATTCACTGCCTCCTCTGAGAATGTGTAGGGAAAATGGTGTTCTATTGCAATTCTGGGCTAAAATATGAGACCCTGTCTCATAAGCAAACACACACAAAAGCTACTTTGAATATTACTGGTGGTGTCTTAATAGACAGAGTTCTGCAATACACCATTCTTTTCATTATTCATGATAAGTAATACTTCCCGTGCAGAGTGATAGCTCTTCATCCAGCTCACTAACCATCTCAAAGTAGCCCACGCCCAGCCAAACACTAATTCATTCCTGTATATGCTTCCTTATAGCAGGCCTGGTCTTGAAATGTGTGCACAGCTGCCGCTGACCCTCCGCAAAGCTTTTCTCTGGTGAGATGAGCTTTCTTCTTGTCTAAATCCCTATACATTTCTATGTCTTACACCCACCTTTCATGTGAACAGGCACACATTCCAAACAAAGTCCAGGACTAAAATCAGAGTATTACCTGCAACTAATTTTACAGTGCCCAGCCATGTATATCCAGGGAAAATGTTCATGAGTCATACTCACAATACTGCTGATAAAATGTGTAGACGAACATGGCCAGAAGTTGACTGTTATAATCATCCACTTTGAGACACAAATCATCTATCATCAGAAAAATTTATGTCTCCTTCGCTTGTTATTCATTCTTAATACTGCCGTCTGCAGTAATTTATTTGTCATTGTCAAGCAAAGGAAGCAATGATAAATTATATTCATCTACCAAACAGTCTAAGGAGATACAATCACCCAGAATAAATAGAAGCGCATTAAAATTCCAATCTGGACCCTAAGGAAGTGGAAAGAGCTGGTACAGCTGCTGTTGAATCAAACAGGTGCGGTTAAAAAAAAAAAAAAACAAAAAAAAGTCAAGAAGAAGAAGAAGAAATTAAAGACTCAAGAAGACACCCTCAACTGTCATTTTCTTTACAGTCCCTCTAAGTCTTTTGGTTTCTAGCGGAAATATGATCATTACATAAGCACAAAAACTTAGTGTAATTTCAAAAAAGAAAGAAAGAAAGAAACAAGGTTTAATAGCCACACTCATGAGATAAATTAAAATTTTATAGTATACTTTATAACTTTTAAAAACGTGACAGTGTATACCACATATAGGAAGCGAGAGTATATATATTGTGTGCAAGTTTTATGTATCTTAAAATTGCTATCCCAGCACTCGGGAGGCAGAGGCAGGTGGATCTCTGTGTGTGTGTGTGGGGGGGGGGGAAATGCTATAGTAATTTAATTATATAAAACTTAAAAATTATATAACACATTAATTTACCATTTTTAACTCATTTAATTACATGCATTCACAATATTCTACAAACAACATGCTATTTTATCACCCCCAACAAACTGGTCATCAAATCGTAATCCACCATTCTCTACCCAAAAGGCCCCAGGACACTCTGTATTTGTGCCTACAAAATTTTCTATTTTGTATCACTAGTTGTATTATGGCTGACTTTTCCCATTTAGCACAGTGGATTTCATTCCAATTTAAAGCTATTTTATTCTAGACAAATACTAGATTTTGTAATTTTTAGTAATATCCGTTTTCTATGTATGTGCCATAATTTATTCAGCCAGAAGTAGTTGTTAAGTATGTATTAAGTTCAAAATTGCCTTGTGATTTCAAGCCATGGTTATGTTCTTGTGAACATATCAATAAAAGGGAATCCACATAGCATAGTCTGAGTAAGGACATAGTCTCACATTTTTTCATTTGTAGTTTGAGAAGGCAAACACTCTGCATAAATATTGGAAGATTTCAAGCCTCACATATTTTGTCATTTCAAAATAGTGCCAGTGCATCGCAGATGTCAAGTCTTGTAATGATGATAAGTTAGTGTAAAATGATCTGTAGCAATTTTTCTTTGTCTTAGGTTCCAGAAATGGGTTACTGTATCTAGCCTAATCTGAAGCATGATCTGTTTTTTAAAGTTCAAATTTATGGATCAGCTTTATGCTATATCTTCTACTTTGCCTTACAGGTGTATCCTTTTAGTTTCTCTTTTTTTGTTTGTTTGTATTCTTCTATTTTACTGCAGCTTCCCCTCCGCCCTCCCGGTCTCCCCCAGATCCACCTCCCCTAAGAAAAGAGCAGGGTTCCCGCAAACATCAACCTAACAAGGTACAAGTACAATAGGACCAGGCATATACCATCACATCAAGGCTGGATGAGGCAACCCAAGAGGAGGGAGCTGATCCCACAAGCAGGCAAATGAGACAGAGACAGTCCCCACTCCAATTAAATGAAAACAAACATTTATACACAATATTTGGGAATTTGGGGTCGTTCTTTCCAAACTACTTCCTGCTGGTAAGGGGCACTGTCTTGGGGGATTCGAAGAAGATTCAGATATCCTAGCTGTACTCTGTAGGGCTGTTTTGTCCAGCTGTTTGGAATGTACCATTTGCCTGCAATTTTCATGATTTTATTTTTGCTTGTTTGTTTTTTCCAAGACAGAGTTTCTCTGTGTAGTCCTGGCTGTCCTAGATAGAACTCACTTTGTAGAACAGGTTGGCCTTGAACTCAGAGATCTGCCTGACTCTGCCTCATGAGTGGGATTAAAGGCTACTGCCACCACAGACTGGCTGGGTTTTTGTTGTTTTTTGTTTGCTTGGTTTTGTTTGTTTTGTTTTTAAAAAGCTGAGTAATATTCCATTGTGTAAGCATACTACATTTTCTTTATCCATTCTTCAGTTGAGGGGCATCTAGTTTGTTTCCAGTTTCTGGCTATTGTGGTTAAAGCTGCTGTGAACATAGTTGAGTAAATATCCTTGTATAGAATACAGCATCATTTGGGCATGTACCTAGAAGTGGTACAGCTGGGTCTTAAGGTAGATCTATTCCCAGTTTTCTGAGTAGCTGTATAGTTTGCATTCCCACCAGCTATGAGTGTTTCCCTTGGACATCCTCTGCGGCATAAACTGTCACATGTATTTTTGATCTGAGCCATTCTGACAAGTATAAGATGGAATCTCAGAGTCGTTTTGATTTGCATTTCCCTGATGGCTAAGGATGTTGAACATTTCTTTAAGCATTTCTCAGCCAATTTGACATTCTTCTTTTGAGAATTCTGTTTGGATCTGTACCCCACATTTTGTTTGGATTATTTAATTATTTGACATCTAGTTTCTTGAGTTCTTTATGTATTTTGGGAAGTTGGTGAAGATATTTTTCCCATTTTTTGACCTATTGATGGTGGTCCCATTTATTAATTGTTGATCGTAGTGCCTCCATTAATTGGTGTTCTGTTCAGGAGTTGACTCCAATGTGACATTTTATCACATGTCTCAATGTGATAAAATCTATTCCCGCACTTTCTCATCTTGAAATGCAGTTTGAAAAAATCCACCAGCTATTATGTAAGCCGAATTGTCCAGTATTTGAATATGAAAAGCATAAATGGAACTGGGGGGGGTCTTTTGCAAGGGAAGAAAATTACTACGATATAAAGATAAAAGAATGGCTGTTGTGATATATATTTAGGGCAAATTCAAAACTAATCAGCTGCAAGAATGTGAATTTAATGAAAATTAGCCTACAAAGTAACAGGTAACAATGGTATTTTGTGAATGTGTTTTCTTTTTGCTAGAGGAGGAGAGACTTAGTGATGAACAGTTCTCTTCTTACTTGCAGTTGTCCTTATTTCTCAGAAAAGCAAACTTACAATACCCACTCTGGTCTTTGCCTATATGGATAGCATAGGCACTTCTTAAATAATATATGGCAGCAGCTATGAGAAAAAATATAAACATTAAGCTTTTTATTGAGATCATACCTGTAGTGTACAAAATCTACTGAATCCCTTCTGTTGTATAACATTGAATTTAACTGAATAAACAGAGAAGTCGGTAATACCTTGCTGCCTTTTCTTATACTTTCATTCCTGTTCCTTCTTGCTTAGCTTCTCTTGATAACCGTAATATAGGAAGGGAACAGCCAGACCTCAACACTCCTGTGCAATTAGAAACTCAATCCTGCTAGGATTTGCAGAAGTGCCCTTAAGAGCTGGTAGTGTGTCAAAAAGAATCGCTGGTAATGATCTTGCCTAGCCCTTAAACCTGAGTGCAGATTTTAACTGCTAACTGGCAATATGTCGGTAACACACTAAATTTTTAGAAGAAAACAAATCACATCTTTATGTTTCTAATTATAGAGTATGCATGCTGGTTCTCGAGAAGGATTTATTCTGAAAAGACTATGCTAGCCTTCTCCTCAAAAGTGAATTTTGACAGGTGTCACCAAGTGCCATCTCATTCGATGGCTCTCAACAGAGACAGAAACTGCAGCTGGAAAGATGGGCTCAGCCACTCAGCCATTAAGAAGGACCCTGGCTGCTCTTCCAGGGGGTCTGGGTGACATTCCCAGCACCCAAACATGGCTCACTGTTAGTGTCTGCAACTCCAGTCCCCGGGGACCTCACACTTTCACACTGCATTCCCCCATGCTTTCACCCTCTCTCGGAAACCAAAACCTGGCCATTAGAATTCAGTTCCACTCCATTCACCCCCCACCCAATTAAACTGTGTGTAAAAAGATCTGACACAAGACAAGCTTGTTGAATGAGGGGACCGGACTCGATGTCTTGGTTATCTTAAAAATAAAAGACGACAGCCCACCACACAAAATATTTGCAGTGTTTAAATTCTCCTTCCTAGCAAGCAGCATGGAAAAATGAGATGAGAAGACAATGAAATGTTATGGGAAAAAAAAAAAAAAAAGAAACCCAGTTGATTTCAGATGTTTGAGAATAAGGGTAGAGTAGGTTTCTTTGCTTTTTTGTTTGCTTGTTTTTCTTCAAACAAATTGACAGTAATTTCACACAGCATCCTAATGTAGCTCTTTGGTTGTTTATGAGGTCACTTAAAACAGGAACACTGACCACTGGACTCTCCAGCTCCTTTCTGTTACTCTTTTGTTTAGGGGAGTTTGGGCTACCACTTAGGCTCAGTGTGTCAAATGCTAGCAAGGTGCATCACTGTAGGTTGCTTTATCCCTGTGAATTTTTTTTTTCCCTAAAATTTGAAGCAGGGACATCAGAGTAGCTGCAATAATTAAAGAACATAACACAAAAAGCCAGATGTGGTAGTGTATGCCTGTAGCCCACATGCTCAAGAGGCCGAAGCTAGAGGGCTGCCTGTTGCCTGGACGATCCTGGGAAGTCTGATTTCATTAGCACGCAGTAAGAATACAGAACATAATTCCCTGTAATTTCTGATAGCTACAGTACTAAGAGTGAGTAAAGATTTTCCATTTTCATTATTTTTTTTTTCTTGGAAGAAGTTTATAGTGAGACCTCGTTACCACCTCTTTTCCCGAGGGGTCCCCCAACATAAGCCAAACTGAGCTCTGAGCGTGCCTCCCTGAATGCTGTTTCAAAGCAAGGGGCTGATCCTGAAGTCCTGTGGGAATGAGGCTTAGCTTCTATTTTTGACTTTTCAAGCAGCTGATTGGATAATCTGCTGCAAGTGGCTGGCGTCTTCTTTCCTCTCTGAATTATGCCGCACGTCTAGCTGCACTTGGCACTGAAGCTGTCAGAAATGGGAGCAGGGATGTGATGTGAGGGTGTTGATTGCAGAAGCCCAACTGCCTTGCAGAGATGGAGCTGCCTCTCTCCTGGGGAAGCACAGTTGCTGTTTTCTTCTCCCAGTAACAGTGTTGAATCCCTGGGGAAAGGACAGCTTTAATCCATAAACACTATTAATGTTGTCTTCTCTGAACAGGAGCCTAGGAGACTGCTGCTCAGCATCTGTGGAAAGGACAAATCTTCTTGAAAACAAATTTTCATTTAATTTTTTTTTAAAAAAAAATTTACTACAATGCATTTTAACATAGCTTTTAAATATGTAAACATGGGTGAAATTTTATATAGCCAATCTGAGTAGTTACATTATCAGAAAGGAAAATTAATCTGTAACTGTATGGTGCATGACACAGCGCTGGTTTTGGTCTGTTACATATTTTTACATTTGGAGCTCACAGAATTTAATATTCACGGAAATTTCCACTACTAGTACAGACGATTCTATTTAATTAACGACAACTTTAAACTAATATTTTAAAAATGCATTTCCTGGAACACAAATTCTCTGGTATGATGACTATTCAGGGAACCCTTGAAAAGCAGATTTCAATTTTGTTTTTGTTGCGTATGTTTCTCTTATTTGCGGGGATCAGTTATTTGTGCTTAATGAAGCTAGTACAAAACCCATCAAAGGCATTAAGTATTGCAGAGTATGCATTAAGTATTGCAGAGTATGCACAGTCCAAAATTAATATGCTGCAGCTGGAGAGAAGGCGTTTTACGTTACTTGGCCTTTTCCCTTTGCAGCTCTCAGTATTCTTTCTGTATGTTATTCTTTTGATTAGTATGTGGTGAGGGGACTTTTTTTGTCCATTCTATTTCCTGTTCTGCAAGTTTCTTGTACCTTTATAATCATATCCTTCTTTAGGTTGGGAAAGTTTTCTTCTATGATTTTTTTTATTAGTTTTTTTCTGCACCTTTGTGCTGGATTTCTTTCCTTCTTCTATCTCTATTATTTTTAGGTTTAGCCTTTTCATGGTGTCCCAGATTTCCTGGATGTTTTGTGTTACGAATTTGTTGTATTTAACATTTTCTTTGACTGATGCATCTACTTTTTTCTACTGTATCTTCAGCACCTGAGATCCTCTTACATCTCCTGCATTCTGTGGGTTATGCTTGTATCTGCAGTTACATAAATTTTCAGTTTCCAAAATTCCCTTGGTTTGTGTTTTCTTTATTGTCTCTGTTTCAAGTCTTGGACTGTTTCCTTCACTTGTTTGATTGTTTTTTTCTTGGTTTTCTTGACTTTTATTCAGGGATTTATTGATTTCTTTCAGTTTTTTTTTTTCCTGTCTTTCCCACCATATCTTTTATTATTTTCTCTTTAAGGGTCTCTATCATCTACATAAGGTTATTTTTAAGGTTGTTTTATTCTGCCTCATCTACCTTGGGGTGTTCAGTTCTTGCCTTGTAGAACCACTGGTTTCTGGTGCCGCCATATTGTTCTAAGTCCTTGAATGGGGTCTTCCTCTGCCTTCCACCCATCTCTTCCTCTGATTGGTGCAGTGGAGCCTATTCCTCCATGTGCCTCTCTTCCTCCGGGGGCAGGTAGGGTGGCTCTTCCTCCAGCTGTGGAGGGGGCACGAGGCTCCCTTGGTCTCTGATGTAGTCAGGGGATGGCTGTGTGGGGGTGGGGAAATGTCTACTGCCTGGTCTCCGGGGCTGTGGTTGTAGGGCTGGGGCCCACGGGAGGTGCTCCCTTCACCTGGGGCTTAGAGAGCCAGAGAGCAACTATTTTCATAGAGTTCTTGGATAAATAGGCTGAAAATACAAATATAATAGGGGAAGGTGAATTTTCCTCATGCTTGACTAAATACAATCAATCATGTTTTAGAAGCATCATATAATCCCCACAGCGTTTCAGTGCCCATTCTTTCTCTGGGCCACACCAACTCTAAAGCTAGAAGAAAAAACAGCACCCTCGGGTTTCGGACAGAGGACTCGGAGTCCATGGAGCTAACGAGCCAGTTTAAGAAGCATCCATAACAAACAGCAGAGCCATATTCAAACTCATTTCAAGGCGTGGCCCAGGCGGTGCCTTCGCTTCTACTGAGTGTGAACTGGGCTTCAGTCTGCCCCTGAGTACCGATTCCTTGGCAATCCTCCCTGCAAATCGCGCCAGGAAGACCTCTGTGCAGGTTATTTGCATCAAGCCAGATGGACCTGGCTAGCACCCTCTTAAGTGTGACTCGCTCTTCTACCCAACCCCCAACAACGTCCTCGCACGTTGTGACTATCAATTACTTCTGAATATGCCGTACATACTACGTGAAGATTGCAGTGCGAGTGAGCAGAGTCAGTACTGACGGTGAACAGTCTTGTGTAATTCTACCATCACTGAGACCTTATTACTTGATTTAAGTATATACACATTTACTAGGTCCAATTTAAGATTGATTTCCTGTACTATAACGTTATTTATGCAAATTGAACCTGATTGCAACATATAACTTTATAATTTCCCATTTTAAAAAGGTACCCAAAGTGCACTGAAAAGTCTTTCCTATAACTACATTACACAAATGTAATTCCTTTTGATTAAGTATCTTCCAGGTACTCAGTAGTTAAATAACTTATTCATGAGATTGTATTATTTAATGCTTCTGAAATGCCACCACTGTAGCCCACTTGTTCAAATAGTCTGACACCTGCCAACTATTCTTTTAGCTCCTACAAGAAATCCAGAAAAGGAATACATTTATATTTTTATCTTTAGTCAAGAGGTTTTCATTTAAGAATTAATTACTTGCTGTTATTGAAATATCAAACGTGTTGTCAATACTTGAAGTTTTGTTTTGTTTTGTTTTCAGCTACCAAAAGCAAGATGGTAAAGGCATGGGGTTGGAGAATTGGGTCAGCCATTAAGAGTGCATGCTGCTTTTACAGAGACTCTATCTGAGTTCTGTTCGAAGTACCCCTTTCGGGCTGCTTTCAAATGCCTATTACTCCACAAAGGATCCAACACCCTCCCTCCTTTAGTCTACATGGGCACCTGCACACACACACACATACACACACACACACACACACCAAACAAAAAAACCTAAGATGAATCTTCAAAAAGTCACTAATGGATTAATTGCAACAATATTTTTCTCCATTTAGCCAACCGGCTGCTCCCATTGAGAGGCATGTTTCCACATCTAAATGTGCTATACAGGCAGCAAAGTAAGAAGCAGCAATGTGCTAACTCTGTGCTGAGACAGTTTCAAAGCCAAATACATTTCCACTCACAGCAACCCTAGACATGCACGCCATTTCCCCCTTTCACAGAAGTGCCGAGGAGGCATATCATAAGGGAGCACATTACCCAAGGCTGCACAGCAAACAGACTAAAACCAGGCGCTCCGTTGTGAGAGTCCAGTTTCTCAAACCCTATCATGAACACAGAAGCGTCCACCTCTTCCCTTCATTCCACCAACATTTACCACACTGTAGCGGACAAAAAGAAGGACCAAACCCTGCTCGTTTGTTTATGTTCCACACTTGGATGAGACTCAGCCTAAGGGCTTGCAGAGACTGCAATAGAATAAATGTTTCTGCGTCTATTAGCATCACGTCTCTATTTCTATTATCAAATGGAGATAACACGAATTATCACAAGTGAAACTCGGTGACAGCCTCATACTGAATACTTACAGTAATTTTTGTGTCAATAATTTTACCTTTCTTAAAATTATCAGACCTTTAAGTCTCAACTTAGCTTTTGTTGTATAGATTTTTGTTTTGCAGATTTTAGTGAGCTTTTTCTTTCTTTTTTTTTTTTTTTTTTTTTTTTGAGGTGGGTCTTGATACTAAAGCCTGTCTTAAAGTTTGGATTGCTGTGATGAAATACTATAAAGGCAAGATAGAAAGGAAAGGGTTTATTCGGCTTACACAATCTGAATCACAGTCCATTGGGAGAAACCGAGGCAGGATCAAGCCAGGTGAGAACATGGAGGCAGAAGTCGATGCAGTGGCCTTGGAGGGCTGCTGCTTACTGGCTTGTCCTCTGGGCTTGCTCAGCCAGCTTTTTTTATTGAACCCAGGAGCACCAACCAGGAGTGGGCTGTGCCCTCCCACATCATTAATGAAATGTCGTGTTGGACATTGGCGGCCCACACCTTTAATCATGCACTGAGGAGGCAGAGGCAGGGGGATTTCTGAGTTTAGGACAATCTAGTATACAGAGTGTTTTCCAGGACAGCCTGGTCTGCACAAAGAAACCCTCTTTTGAAAAATAAAAAGTAAAAGAAAAAGATAAGGAGGGGAGGGAAAGAGGGAAGGAGGGAGGGAGGAAGGAAGGAAGGAAGGAAGGAGAAAGGGCAGGAGGGATTTGTGGGAGAAAAAATGTCCTACAGGTTTGCCTATAGTTCAGCCGTATGTAGGCAGTTTCTCAGTTGAGTTTACCTCCCATCAGATGACTCTTCCTTGTGTAATGTTGACATAAAACTGGCCAACACATAGCCCAAGGCTGGTCTTGAACTTGATATGTATCAGCTGGGCCTTGAACTTTCTATGAAACCCAAGCTGATGTCACTCACCCGCTTTGTCTTCCTACCTCTTCCTTCCAAGTATTAGGATTATAGACTTACATCATTATGGCCAGTTTCCCAGCACTGTTTTAAATTAGGTTTATATAATTAGGGAGATTAAAGAAAATGGAAAACTTTTATCAGGACAGAGGCAATTTTGTCCAATGCTAAAACCTACTTCTGTCTAATTTGTCTCATAGCTACATCTCCATTAAAGAAGGATACAATAGGCCAATTAGAGCATTCACTATTCCATTGGGTGGCTGTGTGTGTAAAGGTTCCCAGCAACTATTTACACGTTCTTTTTTTTTTTTTTTTTTTTTTTTGTCCATTGCCTTAGCTTCTAGAGCTATTGCAACAAAGTAACTTGGCTATCAGACATTTGTTTGTTTGTTATATTTCCACTCCACTGAGCAGGGTGGGCTGTTGTAGAACAACAGATGCTTATCTTTTAAGGGCTTATTCCATGGGGATGAGTCAAGCTCCATTTGAAGCAAAGCTTGCTTGCATGCTCTCAACTCAACACCTAACTCTATACACATGCTCAGAAAATGATAGCATGTCTAATAAGCCGCTATCGTCCCTCTAAATTCGGAGTTATCAGATCCTGTCTGTGTCTTTGATAGCGCATGATTGCAGTTGTATTAACATTTACTGTGGGTTACTCACATGTTATTTGCAGTTTGCACTTGTTTTTCTTTTCCTGTATTGCAGCCTAGAACAGCTGTGGGTTTCATTCAAGATAACTTAAGCCTTTTTCTAGGTTAGGTATTAGGGACTTAATGTACTAGGATCTCAGAATAAAGTGTAGTAGGAGAGTAGGCATGCTGCACTTGAGTTTGCAAGCAATATTGTTAGGGAAGTATTATTGAAACAAGAATCCATCGGGAAAAGGTGCAGAAATATGTGCAAACAAAATCTCAGTTGAATATGTATGTTTGGATTTTACTTTTGTTACTTTATATGTAAATATGAGTGTTTTTTCTATATGTGTATATGAGAACCACATGCATGCATATGGTGCAGCATATGACTCTGATCCTTTGGAACAGGTGTGCTGGATGGATGCAGTGCTAAGGGTCAGACCTAGGTCCTGTTTCTTTTCGGTGGTCGGGAAGTTGATGGTGCAGTGACCGAGGACACAGTCAAATTGCTGTAAGCAGTCAACTTAACAATTCCATATTTTAAAAACTATCTATTCTCCTGAAACATGACGAATTGCATTCAAACCTAAATGTATCTCAGTTTCTTTATCCCCTTTCTGCTCCCCAGAGAGGGTGATGCCTTCCATGGGGAGTTTTCAAAGTCTGTCATATCATTGGAGCGGATCCTAGGCCCTCCCCCATGTGTCTAGGCTGAGGGAGAATCCCTCTATATGGAATGAGCTCCCAAAGTCCATTCATACACTAGGGATAAATACTGATCCATTACTAGAGGCCTCATAGACTACCCAGTCCTCCTAACTGACACCCATGTTCAGGGGGTCTGGGTCTGTCCTATGCTGGTTTCCCTGCTATCAGACTGGGATCTATGAGCTCCCCCTTGTTCAGGTCAGCTGATTCTGTTGGTTTCTCCAGCCTGGTCTTGACTCCTTTGCTCATCACTCCTCCCTGTCTGCAACTGGATTCCATGAGTTCAGCTCAGTGTTTAGCTGTGGGTATCTGTTGCTGTTTCCATCAGCTACTAGATAAAGGCTCTAGGATGGCATATAAGGTAGTCATCAATCTCATTGTCTAGGAAGGGCATTTAAGGTAGCCTTTCCACTGTTGCTTAGATTGCTAGTTGGGGTCATCCTTGCAGAGCTCTGGACATTTCCCAAGTGTCAGAATTCTCTTTAAACCTATACTGGATCCCTCTATGATGGTATCTCTTTTCTTGCTCTCCTCTTTTCTTTCCCTGGCTGAATCTTCCTGCTCCCTCCTGTCCTCCTCTCTTCCCCTTCTCTCTCTCCTGACTCCCTCTCCCCTCCCTCCATGCTCCCAATTTGCTTGGAAGATCTTGTCCCTTTCCTCTTCTCTGGGGGACCATGTATGTCTCTCTTAAGGTCCTCCTCTTTTCCTAGCTGCTCTAGTGGTGTGTGTTATAGGCTGGTAATCCTTTGTTCTATGTCTAAAATCCACATGGATAATATATATTATGGAACTGAAGAAGCTAGTTACTAAAACACCAAATAATCCAATTTAAAATGGGGTATAGAACTAAATAGAGAATTCTCAATAGAGAGAATTAAGAAAGTGCTCAACATCCTTAACCATCAGGAAAATGCAAATCAAATAACTCTAGATACCATCTTGCATATGTTAGGATGGCTAAAATAAAAAAAAAAAAAAACACCAAAGACAGTTTATGCTCTAGAGGATGTGGAGTGAGGGGAACACTCCTCCACTGCTGGTGGGAGTGCAAAGCTGCTCTGGAAATCAGTATGGCAGTTCCTGAGGAAAATGAGAATCAGTCTATCTCAATACCCAGTATTTCCACTCTTAGGCATACACCCAAAAGATGCACCCTCATACAACAGGGACATCTGTTCAACTATGTTCATAGCAGCTTTATTTGTAATAGCCAGAACCTGAAAGTAACCTAGATGCCCCTAAACTGAAGAATGGATAGAGAAAACATGGTACATTTATACAATAGAATACTACTCAGTGGGGAAAAAAAAAACAACGGGATCTTGACATTCACAGGGTTATGGATGGAACTGGAAGAAACCATCCTGAGTAAGGTTACCCAGTCACAAAGAGAAACCCTTTTCTTTATGTATTCGACCTCAGTAAACAAATAGTATATTTTGAAGTGAGGTTTTCCTTTCCCCTTCTTCACAAGGAGTATGCAGATGCCATTCAGGCAAATTATTCATGGTTTTCGTTGCTGGCTTTTAAGTGCAGTACCTGCTCCCAATTGTTGGTCCACAGAAGCTTTTGGCATTCAGTAAACGCTTTGAGGGAGTGTGGGAGAGCAAGGGTGAGGAAGTAGGACAGTGGAGGAGGAGAAAAGGGAGGGTGGACAAAACAAAGAGGCCAAAGGAGAGCTAGGTGGGAGGCAATGTGAAGTCTTGTCCTTACGCTATGACGTACACTACCCCGCATGCTTCCTCTGTGCTCCCCTCTTACACAGGCCTTAGGCTGTGCTCCCCTCACTCACTTCCCACCACCAGGGCTTCCAAACACTGTTGCTCTTACTGCATTTTGTTTTTTCTGAAGTCTCTGCCTTGGGAGCTTCTCTTCTGAAATATGATGTTGTCTTTTCTCCTCCTATGGATTCTTTTAAACATAAAGCAGAAGCCCTATCCTGAATAATTTCAGGATAAACTTGGCCTTTCTCTGTGTACCCTTTCTGCCCTGACTGTCATGTTGCCAATGGACGCACTCTGCATATTATTGTGTTCGGTTAATTTATAACCTGTAACTATAGAGCTCTCGAAGTCAAGGACTATTTACTACTTCTGGCATCAAATGACTTGCATGTGAGAGCTATTCACAAACACTGAATCAATGAACAACTATCCACTTTCCCCCACAAAACAAGGTATTTTGAATTTCTTTGAAAACCTACAGACTAGGAGATAAGAGAATAATGGATGTTATTAAAGTTCAAAAGCAAGGACATCCAACCCGATAAAATGTTAATGTTGCATGGCTTAGCCATTCACGGTTTTGGGGCATGCAGTCATAACTGCTGTGCAGCTGCCCTGTTGTGCCTAGAAGACACTGTTTCTACTGCCTCGGACTCTTAAATTGATTTACTTTCCCTTCCTTAGCGATCCCTGGGCCTAGGGAGCAGCAGAGTAATATTAACTTTCCATTTAAGTATGAGAAATTCTACAGTCTCTTATTCTCTATACATTGACCACTACTTGTGTGTCTCTATGTCAATCTCTATCTACTGCAAATAGAAGCTTCTGAATTTAAGTGAGAGATGCTTTGATTAGGAGTTGGCCTAATATTATGTTTCGCACAGTAGCGGCAGTAGGCTCTCCTTTAGGTGGTATGACTTTTCTAGCCACAGGGTCATGGCCATCATGGCCATCGTGACCATGATGCCAAATATGGATTTCATTTTGTGGGGCGGGACTTACATCCACTCGGAAAGTTGTTGGTCACTGCCACGATGTTTGTGACACTATTGCACCTGCAGGGATGTCTTGCCAGACCAGTCATCACTGTAGCTTGCAGTCGATGATTACTTCCTTTGACAGCATGCATAGCACTCTCTAGCACTCTGTGAGGTAGCCGGTAGGCATCAGTCCCCCAAGCCAGTACCTGCCTAATCTCTCCATGTTCTATTAGCCAAGTATGTGGTGTTCCGATCATATTCACCCTCTATGCTACTCCTTTCAGATCAACTCCAACACCCCATCCTCCCTCTCTTTTCTATTTTTAATTACATGTATACACACATATAAATATGCAAATTCAACATGCTGAGTCCATTTAATGTTGCTCAGCTCATATTTTCATGTTTGGGGGACCAAACAAATACAAGGCTCATATCTGAGGATGATTGTTTCTCCCCTTCTTCCTAACTACTAACTCTCCGTAGCATTTCACCTATGGCTAGAGTCCTTTGAGATTTCTCCTCTTCAAGTTGGCGTGTCAACTGGTGTTGCCATCATTTGGGTCTTGCTATCATACTGTTGAGATTTTGAGGGTACAGCTTTCCTGTCCAATACAGAAGTTACAATTTGACAGCCGATGCCCTGAGTCTCTGACTTTTACAATATTTCTACCTCCTCTTCTGTACGTGTAGAAGAGGGCATGTAGTGCCAGCAAAAATCAAAACAAGAGAACGTCTTTACCATGACGTTCCTTTACCATCAATCAGGAAATAGTTCTCTACCGTGGAAACGAATATGAATTGTGGCATAATTAAGGGAGTTGCTGTTATATTTCATTATGTCTTTGGTTCTACTAAAATTGCTGTAACTTCATTGTCTATTAAGTTAAGGTAGAACAAACGCCAAGTCCTGGCAATCCAGGCATTTTCTGTTCTAAATTCGCCACAGCTCTGCCACCTTCGCTCTCTCTTTTAATTCTTTGATGCTAATTAAGGCACAATCCTCCTCAAGAGTTGCTACGTGTTCTGAATTCCACTGTACTTTTCAGGACATCTACTCCGCCAGGCCTTTGAGTTCCCCAAGTAGGATGCACGTTAAGCCCATTTTACTATAATATGCTTTTACAGCCCATAAATCAATTAAACATTATTAATGGCCCCAATCAAGCCTATGGTATTAAAAAGAAGGGGCACAGATAATGCATTCTTCTTCCATAGAGTGAACTCAGTTACCTTATGACACTTAAAATTTCTTGAATGAACTTAGCTCGGAATTTTCAAGGTCATTACATGCAAGCGATCCCTTACTTTTGAATTACTTCCTCCTAATATTCATATTGTCTCCACCCCTTCCCCAGATAAAGCCTCACATCCGAGAAGTCAGAAATTTGTGCCTTCCATGGTTTTACCATGATTGATACAACAGTGCACTAAGCTGTAACTCCCTGGTCATTGTCTAGCATCCAACATGTACAAACTTTTCAAATGGATGGATGCTTCTGACACTTAAATATAAAGCAAATAAACCACGAAGAGTTGCATGGAGATAGTTATTGAAATTTTTTTATACTTTTAGTATAACTCTCCTATGCCTTCAGGGTTGTTCAGGCAAAGTCAACATGTATTGTGGTAACAGGGGAAGACATCATCAGCTCATACACACTATATCCTTTACTCACACACAGTTTGTTTTTTTCTCGTTAACGTTGTCTAAGGCAAACAACCCATACTTACTCTTATTAAACCTTGTGACAAAACTATCAAGGACGATAAGAAAAGAAATTTTCATTAAAGCACGACTTGCGAATTTATCTACAATAAGAAAAAAATAAATTTAAATTAAGAAGTTAATAATAGGGACCCGATTAAGTTAAATTATATACATTGCTTGCCGTATATTCATTAATGTTAATCTCTACAATCGTAGTGTGTGGCTAATGCTTTCTCCATTGGCTCCAGTAAAGAAATAGTAAGACAATGGTATTCCACAACTGCCATTATGTTGAAACATGCATCGTAGGGAAAAAGAAAAGACATGAGGGCAGGCGTGAATGACAGAAGCAGAAAAAAAAAAGACAGAGGAATAGGAGTATAGGAAATACCTTCATATGTCTATGAAATGAAAATAGCCATATTAGACGGCTCCTCGATTCATCACTGAGAAATCCTACAGTTTTCCCCATCTCTGTAGAAAATTTTGGGAAACTTTTTGATGTCATCAGAAGGCAACGCCTAACAAGCAAAACTGGGTAACTTTGGATAATTGCTGTAGAATATCAGCTGTGGGCTATGATAGAAATATCATTGTCATAGCAACCACCAGAGACTTTATAGAGAAGGAATGGCTTGGTTTTTCTGTTTTCTTTTTTAATGGAGATGACTAACAAGATCCCCTTTGAAATAGCTCTGGCACAGTGTAAGCTGATATGCAAACTTTAATGAATGCTAACCCCCAAGTTGATAAACCTTTCTACTGAGTCAGCTCCGTTATTGTCCTTTGTTCAGCTGAATTGTCATCCTACATGACAATTGTTTTCACGTCCAAACTTCCCACAAGAGCCTCTGTGTCCAGTCCCACTCTGTTAGCATGAAGGACAAGAGCACACATTATTTCGGGAGACCAGATCTGCTATAGTTTATAAAATTAGTAACGGTAACCAACACCAGGGCGGTTCTTGTGATACAAAGAGTTTCTTCAATAGTGAAAATCTACTTCGTCATCTGCTTTAGTAACCAATAAACTGAAAGTGCTAATTTTAAGATTATGCTAAAGCCACAATCAGTTTCCTTGGAAACCGCTTGCAAAAACTGCATTGTCTTAGAAAATGTGCTCCCTTGCCAGTACATTCAAAGGGTGACACTTTGTCATCGTGTATGAATTAGCATGCTAGACACCATGCTCTATAGTCAAAAGAGGAAGAGATTGTCACTAAATACATTTAAGAGCAAAATACTCAAGTTGGCTTGAGGTCAACTTTTATAGGTGTGGATTTTTCAAAAACAGAAATGTATTTAAAATAACTTATTTCCTTGTATTCTTTACAAACTTTCAAAGTAGTCAGGAAAGCAAGCAAAGGAGTGAAACAGTAAAATCCTAGTACCTTAAAAATAAGGAGCTGTGTGCTACTGTCAGACCTGTGGAGATAACTATATTCTTGTGTTTCCTGAACTCTATAGGGTATGTGTTTCCTTGCTTTATGGCAACATGCATTTGATGTGAGTTGGAAATTTTTTCTTGAAGAGAAAATGTCAATAGCAACTGGGCACAATAAAAGTTAAAATCTGGTCATAACCCTTATAATTAAACAAAAAAAAAAATGCAGAAAAAGTTGTATTTAAAGATTTCAGTTTATTCTTTAGCTTAACGTCATTGAAAGATTCCACAATGCTTTCTTAGTTTTTGGGGGTTTTTTTGTTTGTTTGTTTGTTTGTTTTTTAATTATTAGAGCTGGTTTAATTTTAGGAACTGGCTCAGTAATTTCGATCATTTTACAACTTAATTTTTTGGATGATTGTGTCAATTATATAACATCTCCTCTGCTTATGCCACCATGAAGGCCGGTGCTTGATTTAACCCTAAAATCTTCGTAGCGGTATCAACCACAATGGACCACATTATGTAACATATACAAGACAAACATGATGTATTCCTCTCACATGTTTCTTAATTATGAAAGACTGAAATGCAGGAGAAAAGGCCAAATGGCTAGAGCCGTAGCACTGATGCTTTCTTCACAGCCACCTCTAGGACAGGCTCAATGAGGAAGAATAAAGGAATACAGTTTTCAAAATAATCCTCGTTAAAAGAGAATATGGTGGACTTTGAGGGTTCATTTGTTGCCAATGAAAGAGTAGTTGATATATATGTATGTATGTATTATGTATGTATGTATGTATGTGTGTATATCTCAGTTGGTAGAGGGCTTAGCTATTATGAAAGAAATCCTACTTGGATCCCTAGTACATAAACCAGATCATAGTGACACATGTCTGTAATGAAGGCCAACCTAGGATATATGATCCCCTGTTTCTAAATAAAGGGGCAAAACTAAATAAAGGAGCAGTTGCAAAGGTTGACAAAGACAGACCTCACCATGCGAGAGGGAACTTTTCATAAAAGCAGCTTTTTTCTTTCTTTTTCTTGAGTAAACCTAGATTTAGTCTATCTAAGGCAAAAATAAAAGGCAGGTGATTAATGAGACCGTTACATAGGGGAGACTAATCAGACTTGACTACACTGATGAGTATGATCAGAGGCTGTATATTCTTGGAAGATGACCCCCCCCAAATCCTAGAAAACTAAAGGTAGACCACACTCAGAAATACAAGGTTCACGTTAGTTTATGCTGTGTGCTGAAAGGCATGTTAGAATATACAATTTAATCCCCGACTAGTGAAGAAAATACAGAAACATGTTTTTTAAGTCAGAAAAACGGACTTTTAGAGAATCCGCAGGGCAAAACACTGTTTCCCCTTTATGAGGCTATTGAATAAATCCAGTAAATATGGCTATCTAAAACCTACATTGCAATGGAAATTTTAGATAATGGGGGAAAAACAATCATAACTTTAAATACTAAAGTGATTCCCTAAAGAAAGGACCATCCACAATCAGGGCGTAACTGCACATCCCTTTAAAGGATAGGGCAAGGAAGAGAATAAAGGGCTGTTACACCTTGTCAATGTGAGGCCAAGATGGGGAGAATCTGTGTCTTGGCAGTTTATTAAGGTGACTACGGTTGGATGGACATTGAAAGGAAATGAGGGAAGTTCTTATACCACCTAATTCCTTGTTATTGTTCTGCGCCAAAAGATATATGAGATTTTGGATATGTTTTCAATGGCTAAGATTACATTCTCTCAGATTTCTACTGGGAAGTCGCTGACTCCTGTAGTGCTAAGATGATGTGTGTATACCAGGACAGGGAAGGTGATAGTCCCATTCAGTCAAACACACATTTAAAGGACACTCGCCACTCATGAGATGAGGAGGGACAAGCAGGAGATGGGCAAGCAGACAGGATTCAGTGTAGTTTGGTTTTGTGACCCGGGAGCTCATATTTATGACTCCTGTGAACTTATTTTAAAGTTATGTGGATTGAAAATTTCCCTCAATAGTTTGGCTGTAAGAAAGAATGTTCCGTAAGAAATATCTGTTTTCCTCATACTTCCTTCAAGTCCTAGACTTTCCATATGAGTGATTCGACCATTTTCTACAAACAAATACACGAATAAAGGGCTACCCGGAGGGTAAATGATGTGGGCCTTCTCCAATACACCCTTGGTATTTTCTCTGCTGCTCTGAAACCGTTCAAGCATTTGTGTGCATGCACAACTTGAGTTGAAACGAAAAACTCTGTACTGACTTCAGACAAAAGTTTCAGGACAGTCTAAATGGGGCCACATTTAGATTAGTTAAAATAATTATTAATTAATAATATGCCCTAAAAGACCATACGGTTGCCTAGCAACAGAGTCAGGCACCCATTACAGAAACATACTTGGGAACAACGGTGGAAATCCCTAAAAAGGAAAATTCTTTAACTTCATCATGGAGAAAAGAAAGTATGTCATGAAATACATACTGAGTTTCTGTCCCACCTGGTCCCACAGCCGTTTAGCCCCAAAGAAACACACAGAGACTTATGTAAATTACAAAGTTTGGCCCATGGCTCAGGCTTCTTATTGGCTAGCTCTCTCTTTAGTGTTAACCCGTAACTATTAATCTATGTATTTCTACATGGTCCTTTCTTACCAGAGACCTGTTACTCCCTCGGCGGCCACATGGCGTCCCCTCTCTGTCCTCTCCCCAGAATTCTCCTCCTCTCCTAGCCCCATCTATCTTCCTGCCTGACTCCTGGACAACAAATGTTTTATTTATCAATCAGTAAGAGAAACATGCATACAGAAGGACATCCCCCGTCGATGAAGAGATGGTGTGCTTTGACTTAAGGATACGTACTTTAGTCAGGCACATCAGATACAGCTCCCTCTAACAAGGGGAGAACGGAGAAGACGGAGGAACTGTAAGGGCGGTTACTGTCGCAGCTAACAAGAAGCCATGCTGTGGGGTAATAAACCAGAGGAAGGATGGAATTGATGATGTCTCAGCTTCAGAAAGCTGTACATTAATCATCCCAACAGGATCCAACACCTGACTTTCCGGGTACTTACTTTAACAGGTGATACATACCCAGTATGTGAGCATTAGTAAGTAGCTAATAACAAAGAGGATTCAAACAAGTTAGGTTGTCCATATTTTTTTTTTAAAAAAAATCCATTTATAGGCTGTCCTTATCTTCATTTGCTATGCTAGAAGTTATATTATTGTCTATTTTATAAAAGAATGCTGTAACTATCAGGAAAATAAAGGGGATCTGGGAGGGGGAAATGTTTAAGATTGCTTAGTTGTGAAATGGGGTGAGCTAATTGTCTTTGTCTCTACACTCTCATGTCAGAAGGATGTTAGCATTATCTCTTAGGGGAATCAGTCCCTGCAAATGCTGGCTTCTCTGCAGACCGTCGTAGCTTGACATCGGGACCTTCAGTTTTAGTGAGGGTGCAGCTGGTACACTCCATTGTTGGAGTAAATGAGAGTTGTACTAACTGCATTTGCTTTCTGACCGTACCGTGCATGTATATAATGCATTGCCGTTGATCTCCCTGACCTCTCCCACTCAGTCAAGCCCTCTCCTCCTTCAGATGTCCTTCCCATTCCTGTCTTTTCAAACACATATTCTGTCACTTATCCCTTTCTACGATAATGGTCCACATTAAGCAGTCACTTACCCTTATCCACATTTCAAGAGGAAGTACCATTATTTTGCCCATTAAAATTTTTATTGAGTTATTTGTGCCAATTACAGGTTTCATATAAGCAGAGGGAACCCCTGAATTACAGGCAAAGTGCTCTGCGCAGCTTGTGGTAAAGTGGGGGGACTACAGAGCTCTGTCAGGCACTCAGAGCAAGATCAGTTTTGAAGTATTTTCACATTAAATCAGGAAATAAATACATCTTTAAACTCAGATATTATTTTAATTGTTTAAAATTCATACAGTCCAACAAGGAGCTGAGCATAGTTTCTTATTCGCCTCCAAAGCAAGATGTTCCAAGTTAGGAAGAGTAGGCCCTACATTATTACCCCATACATACCTTTGAGAGGGTGCCTGTGTGATGCTGCTGATGCCACACCCACAAATAGCGTTTGTTCATTAAATACATTCTCATTGTATCATAGTGCTGCCCATTATTGCCCTTTGAAGGAAGTCTAGAAAGCTTGACGGTGAAGGTTAGCTAATGTGGTTTTAAACCAGAGGTGATTTGGGATATACGCTTATCGGCTTTCTCAGCCACTTATTGGGATAACATTGAATCCTATTGTGTGGAGTCTCAGACTTGCGGGGATAACTCATTCAGAACCATGGCTCTATTTGCTTTCTTCAGGCCCTGTTTCCAATGTCTCTACTCTTTAAATTAGTTGGGTGACCTCCTTCATACACAAATTGCATTTGATGTCTCATCTCAGAGTCAGCTGCTCGATGCACTCACACCGAGAAATCCCAAACTCTTTTTAGACCTAACAGTTCAGTGCCTCTTATAGGACCATAAATGGCCATATTACAAAGGGATAGTATAAAGTGTGTCCTTCTTTGTAAATCATGCTGACTTCAAATCAAAACCGACATGCATTTACAAAGAAACAATTGTTATGGGAAAGACTTATGGGTAGAACAAAGCAGAAATAATATCACTTGTATTCTATTCATGGAGGTTTGAAATTTATGGGCAGATGGTGTCTAACAGGTGTGGCTATAATTTAAGGAGCCTGCTCCATTAGTCATCAGGAAATTGCTATTACTATTTTTGCAATGTTGACCGCAAGACATTAATGTTCTACTTGTTTCCACTTACCCTAATATCCATTGTCTTTTATTCCTAATAGTTGATGAATTTATTCTGACTCTACTGTCCTACTACAAAAATCTACACACATGCACACACATACTTTTGTGTGTGACAAAGCTTGAAAAGACATTGAAGGTGTCTGTGAAGTGCTAAATTAAATGTAGTAAAGCTATTTTCTGAAAATAGAAATGAAGATTGCTGAGAAGAAATCCAGTGGGGAAGGGAAGTAAATAGAAATAAAATTTAAAAATAATTAGAAAACTTAACTCGTTGTCCTCATTTTGTTTGTTAACTCACAAAGGATACTGATCCTTCCTTCTAGGAACACTTTGCTTGGCTTGAAGTCTCAGACTGTAAACTGTGATCTTACTATAGTGTATTTGCTTCAGCTTTGTAAATTATTATCTTTCTTATAAGTTAGAAGATGGGGACATTTGCTTTAAAAAAGTAAGACAATGGAATCTATGAGTACAGATTATTAATATTTTACTTAACATCTTCTTTTCAGCTTCTTGAATATCAAAGCCCGATGAACCCAAGAAGCAATTTCTGGTAGAAATCTGAAGATTATCTTTAAGGAATAAAGGTCAATGAATTAAGGACAAGAAGGTTTCAAATCAGGTAGGAACAATAAAGAAAAATCACAGATTCTACCATCTCATATATACAGCTTTCTCAGAAGCTTTTTGAAAAGGATGAGTGTCTAACTAAGAGGGGTTTGCTTTCACTTACTGCCCTTGAAGGTGGAAGTGTTTACCAGAGAGTTCCTTGGAGAGAAGCAAGTACAATAACAGCATGACTTTTTTTTTTTTTTTCCATTTTTAGCTCGTCGTTACTATGCACACTTAGCAATCACAGGGCCTTAATCTCGGGGGGGGGGGTGGAAAATGCAGAATAGTAAATTAACCCACTCCATCTTGTCTCCTAAGACAAATAATTTTTGTATGTTGTCTCTGTGACCTTTTAGTTTATCAAAATCAAAGGCCCAACTACATAAAGTGAGGAATAGTTCCAGTAGACTGTATAAGGAAATCGACTTGGTTCTTCCCGGGACCTATCTAGGCTTCGTTTTGATGCTAAGTGGAGTTGGAAGGGAGGAGAATGAGGCATGTTAAAGAAAAATACTGTTTTCATGAAGCTATGTATGTCAGAATCCCACTCACAATTTTCTTTTTAAGTTACAATTTGAGATGGAAATTTAGGTCAGAGAGCATAATTTATGAGACAAAAAGCCAGTGACATCAAAATCAAAGACTACTTTCCTCACATGGAATTAAGTACTTAGCATTTAGCATCACGCATGACCTCAGGTCAGTGTTCCCAACAAAGACACATGTTAAATGACAGAAAGTTTGGTGAGTGAGTGAAACAAGTTAATAACACACACACACAAAATGGGTGTCTGGCCTTATGTTGCAGTCTTATGTTCTGGAGTTATAGGACCAACCTATCATTGTAACTGAAGCACAGAATACGAGCAGTAAAATCCACTGAATGAATGAATTAATCCGCATGATCCTGAGCCAAATTGTATGACAAGCCCAGATTCCATGTTTGCCAAGCTCTACTGTAGAATTAGCCATGATATAAAAGCTTCCATTTGACATAACTGATGTAGCTGACAGTTTGTCCTGGTTCCGGATTAATTTTGTAATAATGTCACATAACAACCTTACATTTAGACACAGCACCTGCATTAAGAGTACTACAAGATGATTGAAATGTGAGTAGAATATCCCTGCAATAGCCTTCTAAGCCACACTATTGTAAGAAACATGTTTGTTAAGCATTTTATAATGCTACTCTTAAAGGTAAATTCTGCTTTACCTTCTTTTTGATGGGTGGAGCCACCATAATGCCACAGCAGTGATAGTTCTGTAGGCTGTTGTTGTTATCTTCTGTGTTCCCAGGGGAGAGTAAAGAAAGGCCGCCGAATCAATGAAAGAAACTTAAGTTTCAGAGATTGCAGTCACCAAAAAACTAAAATGCAGACAGTCTAAAAATTGCGTAGCAGAGCTCATTCCATGAATATGTGCAATGCATTCCCCTGGAGTTTTATTCCTTTCCTGTTGGGTGGTACTCAAATGTGCTTACCAATAGTATGTCTGAGTTGCTAGCTCAGTCATTAACTGTGTTGCATTTTTCAACAATCTCAAGTTTACCCCCCACATCTCTATTCTTTCTTGTATTCTCTTGGTAACAGAAGTTGTATGATTTTAAACTTCCTGGGCAGCCAAGAGACTAGTGCCACGTTATGAAAGGATGACGCATGTTCAAAAGTAGAATGCTTCATTGTGAAACTAAGATTCTCCTGTGAGTGACTTCCGTAGCAGAAAGGTCTATAAGCTTAGGTTTCTAAGGGGATGGATGTGGATGTTCTTTAGGAGCAGAGATAGATTTCTCCAGTGTTAAGGCCTAAATGTAACACTTGCTTTCTATAGATTTTTTTTAAAACCATGCTTGTATAATATTTAATTCTTGGAATGTATATAATTTTTGGAACAGTAGATCAAAATAAACTTCTCCAAAGTTAAGAACTAGCATGAACAACACAAGATTTTCCTCAAATTTCATATAAACATCCACAAATTATTTTTATTACATGGGAGGTCTTTTACAGTTTTGTAGAATTTCCCCTGTATTTTTAAATAATCATCTGTACTTTTTTTAAGTCAATATTATACTTTTAATAAATCCATACACTTGGTTTGAACATCTATTCTTCCACTATGGATGCACGGATTAAGATTCCCAGAATTAGGATTAATAATATAGGTTATTATGATTACTTTGAGGAGAAATCACTTACACGAGAACCTGATGGCCTGAGAGATCCCTCTTCAAGGATCCACACCCAGGCTGCTCTCAGTGACCTGACCAGGAACAAAGAGAGAGAGCGAGATGGAGTCAGGGACCCCAGACATAGCCTTCCCCTGCTCATGTCCCCACCATTTGGGCGTGGTCAGTGCTACAGGTGCAGGCGGGGTGGATATCTACATTCTGCCACTATTGTACTATTTTCTTGTATAGAAATAAGCCTGTGTTTATCATGTTGATGATGTCGGCATGTTTTGGCCTCTTTCTAATAAGCTTAATGAGTATTTATTGCAATATTCTCTTGTACACATGCAAGATGTGTGTGTGTATGTGTAAGAGAGAGAGAGAGGGAGAGAGAGAGAGAGAGAGAGAGAGAGAGAGAGAGAGAGAGAGAGAGTCTGTGTACAACCTTCTCTATAGCTTCAGGCTTTACCAAACTAGGCGGTGGACAGTTTCAGTTTGCAGTACTTGGCTAGCATTGCCCCAACAAATGCCACAAACCTTCTAGCTTAAACAACAGGTGTTTTGTTTATTTTCATAGTTCCAGAAACAAACAAAACAAAACAAAAAACCGGACATCTGTTTCTGTGCCTCTTAGACGGCTGTTGCTATTGCTCTCATTCTTTGCTTTGTGTGGAAATAGCCTTCCCAGGAGCCACTCAGAGTGGGTTAGTGCCTCTCCATTATAACCTCATTTAACCTGAAGTACCTCTTCAGAGACAGAGTTCTAATACCACGTTGGAGCAGCATCTTCAGTGTGGGAATCTCTAGTAAATTCAGTCTGTAACACTCTAAAGGAATTTTATTTCCAATCAGTAGAAAAATTCCTCATTGGCTCAATCGTCAACATGTTTTCCAGTATGTGAAAGTCCAGGAATATCTTCTACTAATATTTAGACTTTTATTTTATTCACATACTTCTTACTGTTTTCAAATTAATAACCTGTGATACAAATAACTTCACCCAGGCTAGTCTTTAGTGGAAAAACTGTGCCTGGACATAGCCACTCTTAACAATAGCGAAACCAAATGTGTCTTTTGGGATTGTAGCTTTTTGTACTAAATCTCTTTCATGGCATCATGATGTATAGATATCATTTGGGGGGGGGAGTGCAGTCTTCAAGTTTCAGTTCATCTTTCTTTTCAAACAGTAATCTATGCAATATGGTTCACGTCTTATCCACTTTTATGTCATGCCCAGTGAGGTCAGTAGAGGGTGCTGAATGAAGTTGTAGGTGGTTGTGAGCAGTCTGACATGGGTGCTGGACTCGGAATCTGGTCATCTGTAAGAGCAGCACGTGCCCTTCATCACATGCCCCTCCAGATCTCTGCAGTCCCATAACAATAAAGAATGCACCGACTTGTCTGAATTCCATGGAAGTTATATCCATTTTCTGGACTCTTCACTCTGTTTCATTTCTTGATTTCACTGCCCTCAAGTACCACATCACATAATGCTTATCCAGCTCCATATTTGTGTGTGTAGCGAGCTAAAATCCTCCCACACTAAAGTCCTTAGGAAGACCTAGGCTATTCTTGGCCACCTGATTTTTCATGTAAATCTCCTAATTAGCAGCTCCACTAAAGATCTGTCAAGTATTTGTGTTGACAATGTACCAAATAGGATAAAAAGGTGAGAAACCCTCCATTACTACAGGTGTCCTTTCCATCAGAAACCGGTTCTATCTTTACACATAATTTTTAATAAAGTTGTTTCTGAATAATGTCTTGCATATTTTTGTGTAACCTTATCCAAAGTAAGTTTTCCAACATTTGGAAATGGTTTACAGTCCCTTTCCTTGGAATTTCTCTGTAGAGATACCATATTTTACATCTTGATCTTATTTCCAGCCATTTTGATAATATCAATTCTCTTTTTATAATAACAGATCGGCTTCCCTAATTACAGTTGACTTCCCTAATGACTTTCTCACAAAATGGGAATAAATATAAATAAAAAAGTTTAAAGGTTAAGGTGAGTTCTGCTCAAACTACATTCTACAAACATAACTGACCTGTGATCTTGAAAAGGTTCTTGGTCAGTTTTCCCAGAAGCAGCCAAAATGGTTTCCACATGAAAGAGGGTTTGCAATAAGATGTATTAAATGCTACACCTGCCTCCTGAGATGACCCTTTTGATGTAACACCTTAAATGGGTATGAGGGTCCCATCATGACATTGTATCAATGAGTGCTGTGAGCTCTCTGAATTTCATGGTTTTTATTTTGTTGTATATTCATAGGAAATTTAGAGTAGACAGGGCCTGCTGTTGGTAACTACTTTTATTGTTTGAAAAACAAGTTACTTTTTGCTTTTAATTCATTTTTTCAATTAATTTGAAATGTTTTGAAAAATTGTCAGCAACAACAAAAATTGTCAGCAACAACAAATCCCCAATTTCAACCTCCTCTGGACTCTAGGAATGTTAAAAACTGTTGACAGAGGTTTCTGGTACTGGTGTAGGCCTACTCATGTTTTGATAACACTTTATAACCCTGACATTATTTTGCTTAGGCCTGTACATGTTTTTTTTTATTTTTCTAATGATATTTTTATTTTGTTTTGTCAATTATGTATGAAATGATGTAGTTATCTCTACTACAATAAAACCAACAAGACTCATAAGAATGAAAGTACTTGTAGAATTTATAAATATTTATTGACATTCAAATTAGTTTGTTGAGATGAAATTGAGATGGAAAACAAATCGTAAGGAAACTCAGAATAGTTGAACATGTCTGACAAGTGATAGAGTCCTATATCCCAACAGAAATATGAGTTTTAGGATTGTGTTTGGCATCAGGCCATGAAAGTATTGAAGAATAAACAAGCATTTAATATATGTTGGTGTTTGCATGTGTGCACATGTATGTACACACACACACACACACACATATACTACATAATATGTATAATATTAAGAAATCAAGTATTTAAGGTGTGTGTGCATGCATGCATACGTACACATATATACATACACTACATGTGTGTAGCTTTCAATCCATTCTCAAATCAAAACTTAAAATGGGTGACAAACAACTTTTCAATTCTTTGAAACCTGGACAGTTATTAGTTAAAACAAATCTGCTGTCCTACTGGCCTACACCTGTTTATAAATAGCAGTAAGACATGAGAACACCCGGAGCTCCAAATGGGCCTTCTAAATATAACTTTCCCTTCCTCCAGAGACTTTGAAAAGAATGATCTCTTTTGTGAAAACATGGCCTTTATAAAGGGCACATAGAGGCTAATTAGGGTCAGCGACCCATTGAACTGAGAAAATATTTTAAATATTTACTTAGTCTGGGAACCCATATTTTGGAGTCATAAAATCTACAGCCAAACCGAAATAAATTTGTTACTCACTATCAAATCATACACAAACAGTAATGACCCTTAAGCCCATGCCTTGCAATCCATGGCACATGGCATAAAACAGCAGGAACTACTCATTTCCAGTGTGTTCGGCATCAGGTTAGGTGCCAGCCTCTGTGGCTTGTCTGCTTGCCACTCTGAGAGGAATGGTTTAATCTGACAGCCTTGGCAGTGACCAGTTTCCAAAACTGTTCTTCCCTGTACAATTCACTTCTGAAATTCTGTTTCCAATTTTAAAATATATGAGGACGTTTCTTTTCTGCAGACCGTTCCGTCTGGTGTTTGGCTGCTGAGCTGCTGTGTGAGGTGAGGTACAGAAGCACCTTACAATAAAGGGGCCAAGAGTGGAGGGCACTGCGCTGGGCAGCAGAGGTGCTGTGCCCTAGGAGAGCAGGCAGAGGGAGGAAAGCAAACTTAATGTGTACAAGGATAGCTATCCAGCTGGATGTTCATCAGTACCACACAGCATATCGTAACTTAGACTGAAAAGCGATTTCTGCTGTTGGTTTAGACACAGATTAGAGAGGAAACAAAGTACCAGGTCCTGTGTGTTCTTCTATTTCATGTGACGATCCTAAAAGGTTCTTCAAGGCCCACTTTTCATGAATAAGAAAGGACCATTTTTAACTGTTCCCGCCTGTCTGTGCGTCAATACATGGATAAATACGAAGACAAACTAAAAGTCATGGCTAAACTTCTCCACAACATTTGAAAGCACTGAAGATTGTACGCGTGTGTGTGCGCGTGTGCATGTGTGTGTGTGAGTTAGTGCATACATGTATGCATGTTTGTGTGTATGTGTTTGTGTATCTGCCCTTGTCATAAGATCTTGACAAATAGTAAGCTGCTTTTGCAGTCAGTGAAATACAGCTCTCATTAAAAATTATCCAAATTCTGTAGGCAAGGCCGATACAATAGTGAGGTCAGCCATTGGTAAATTGATTAGCATCCTGGGTGATATTCTATATGTTGTCAATATGAGCCCTTCCCTTTATGCATTTATATACAAGCATAACAAAGCATGCATAGTTCTGATTTTAACACGAAGCGTGTCTTGCTGTGAGTCTCTGCGGGTGTTTATTCTATGTGCTTACAGAATCTGTGCCATGGAAATAATAAATTTGGTGTGAGTAAAAGAAGCCATGAGACTCCCTGTAAACCTAGAATATGCGACAAGCACCAGGCCTTCTGGTTACCAAATAAATGCATTTTGGCAAAACATTATGGAAATCAGATCAGACTTTCCTAAGTTATGATGCTGAAGTAAAAATCTTCACTTAGAATATGTGTCAAAGAGGTTTATACTACTGTATAATGGATTTGATAACCTTTAGCTTTTAGTATTTATTTTGTATCTAGCTTTGTATGTCTGTTTTGAGATTCCTTTTTAACTTGAAAGTTCACTGTTGCTGTCAGAATTTAGCTGGTAAAGACAAGGCTTAGCATTTAAATTTTCTTAAATTCTCATGATAATGAAAGAGAGTCACCAAGCCACATACATTCCAGTACTAAGAAGTAATAAGAAGGTCACACATATAGGCACAATCAAGTTTGTTTTGCGGCCTGTAATAGCAACTGTAAGAGATACTGAGGCTCTGCCAGAGAGCTCAGTGGGTAAAGGGCTTGTTTCTGAGCCTCACAGTGTGAGTTCAGTCCCTGGAACCCGAAATTCCTGCAAGCTGTCATTGACCTCCACATGAGCATGGTGGTACAGGCATGTTCTTTCCACATCCCTCAAGTGGATCAATAAATACACACAAACAAGCGAATGAAAGAGACTGAGGCAGGAGAATTGCAAACTCCAGAGCTACAGGTTTAAAAAGTGTCCAAGTGTCAAACCTTGGCAATGAATCGAATCCCTGACTCAGAATAAACACTAAGAGGAAGTCCCACAGACAAAGTGCAGTAGTAGAATTCTATTCTTGCCTGGCGTATACAAAGCCATATGTTCAATCAAAAGCACTGCAAACACACATAGACACAGAGTCAAGTGACTGTGGCAATCTAAGAAACGTCCTCGCCCAGGCAACTGTCAATTTAACAACGTAAATATTGCCGTTTGTCTTCTCAGTATAAGTCTTTTTCTACTACTAACACAACGATTTTATTCTTACATTTTTAATGGTTTCTATTGAACTGTTCACACATCTGTAATCCCAGTACTTTGGAGGTAGAGGTAGGAACACTACTTTAGTGTCACTGTTTGCTTTGTTATGAGTCACACACAGAACAGCTAGGCTGGACTACAGATGATCCTGTCGTGAGGAGGGAGAGAGGAAGAAAGACATCGAGACACAGAAACAGAGCATCTTGGACTAGTGTATCGGTGCCTGATCTAATGGACACGTTTCTCCATGTCCACATTAATGCATTTTAGAATTTTATTTTTAATATTTTCTCAATTTTTAAGTAGTTTAGTTAGCTCTGCTGTTCTTCAACAAGCCCTCTTTCTTTCACACTAACTTAGGCAATGCGCTAGCACTTAGAAAGTCTACTATATAGAAAAAGACTTGAAATAACACATAGCCATGGCAAGTCGTATCAACATCAACATTGTGTGCGCGTGCCATTAATAAAAGGACTTTAGGGACATGGTAATATTCAGATATACAGTGAGGCAAACCAATTCGTCACTCTTGAGTAATGAATGGAGATCATAACACTGTGTGGAAAATAGCATCTGGGACGCAGATAACTGGCTGGGGTTACCCACATATTTAAACTGTGCTAACTACAGTCATAGCAAGTGTTATTTTGGGCTGAAAAGAGGCACATAGGGATGGATGAACACAGTCTCAACTGGGATTTCCAGATATCACACGCAAAAGAACTTTCTTGCGGTAGAGATCATATCGGTGCCTGTGAAATGTGTGTGGTTTTGGTTCACGCATTTCCACTCATTCAGAAAAGATGTCGAACTGTGACATCACCAAGTGCCACTCTTAGACTTTTCAAACTGCTGTTCCTGTTCCATTTACCAAATAGTGCCATCTGCTTATTTATCCCAGTAAAAACTCCAGACACGCTCCAAGATTCTCATCCCAGATCCCTCGAATTTAAGCCGCCCCGCTCTGGCAGGCACCAAGCATCCCTTCTGTATGCCCTTAGCAGCTCCGCCTCAGGCAAAGTGATAGAGACTGGTCTAGTGGTGAGCAGGGATCTGTTGAAACATTCTTCCCAACAATGAACTAAAATTCATATTTTGAACACAATACTTATAATTCAAAACAGATAACGTCACCAGCGTTGTATTTGCATAAATTGGCGAACATAACCAGGCCTCTTCTGTCTTTAGTTCTCTTTTGGTTTTATTACCTACAAACTAATCTTTATTGCCTGACTCCAATCACCCTAAATTTTCTCTTTTCCCTTTTCTTTCTTAGTCACAGACAATCTACTTTTGTAAATTCCATATAGTATGTTACAAATACTTACCAAATCAAAAGCCAATAAAATTTATAAGTAACTGTGTGACTATTGTTATGTCATCACGATGCAAGCTAGAGGCACTAGAAAGGGTCAGCCTCAATTGTAAAAGTTCCTCCACAAGATTGGGCTGCAGACAATTTGTGACTGATGGAAGAGGGCCCACCCCACTGTGGAGGAGACTGCCCCTGCGCTGCAGAGCCCTAGCTCTATAAGGAAGCAGGATGGAAAAGCCGTGTGGGGACAAGCCAGCAAGTAGCACCCCTTCAAGTCTCCTGCATCAGCTCCTGCTTCCCGGTTCCTTCTGGGTTTGAGTTCCTGTCCTGGATTTCTTGAAAGATAGACTGCCATGGGGGAGTATAAACCAACTTGGATTGTGGTCATGATATTTCATCACAGCAATAGTAATCTAAGAGTAACCAACTGACATCCCGTTTGATGAACTGCATTCAAATTATTAGACATTTTCTTACTTTTGCAGGTTTTGTTTATATTTCAGGATCATCGCCTCCGATGTCACTAAATTTTTCTGTAGGTCCTTCTCAGAATCATGGTCACCGTTAATTGTGTTTTTATTCCTTAAAGATAAACCACCTTCACAGTGAGGCATCTTGACCATAAAGTGTATCTTCAAATGATTAGCCCAGACATGTGGGGTTTGGAGACAGAAGTCTGTATAGATCAAATATGGGAATCAAGGAGGACAGAGTGCCCCTGCTTAACATGTGTGATCAAATGAGGTGATTGAAAAGTCATATTCTGTAGCCATCTGAATGGACAGTTTGTAAAATAATGTCTGTCTCAATAGGGTTACATATTTATTTATAAATATATACATATTTATAAAGAAATATTAAGGCAACTTTAAATAGAAAATTAAATACGCTTACCTTCACATGTCCCAAAAGCATTATTGAAACATAATCACTACAGACTGTACAAATTAAAACTTCTAATCTGTTATCTCAGCAACATATCATCACACACTTTCCAGTGAATCTGGCATTCCTTTGCAATATTCCCGAAATACTCACATTCAATAAGCTTCATAGCTGTTTTGTCATTCTTACGCTCATTATTATACAATGGACCAAATAATAGACATGACCTTCCTTTTTCATTCCCCTTGTGAACTTAAAAATGGAAAAGCAAATAATTAATTTTTAAAAAATGTGCCAGTGTCATAACCTATTTTTCAAATTTTAAAAACACATTTATCATTAACTTATTTATTGTGTGTGTGTGTGTGTGTGTGTGTGTGTGTGTGTGTGTACTTGTAGATATCAGGGGATAGCTTGTGGTATAATTTCTCTCCACCACCTGGATCCCAGGAGTGGACTCAGTTAAGACTTAGTCTTGGTGGCAAGTACCCTGACACAATGAGCCATCTTACTGGCCCCTGTTTTTCAAAAGCTAAATACTTACCTCAAATACATAGCGGGGGAGATGCCTTAGTTTAATGAGAAAATACCTATTTTTAAAGAATCTTTGCTCCTCAAAATAGTGCAGAGCCACAGAGCCAGTGAAGAAGGAAATAGAACAAGGTATTTAGAGATTTACCTAAGAAGGACCATTACTAGCCTCAGGCTCAGGCAGCTGTTAGGATTTTGAAGTGGATAAATCGTGGCCTTCGTTCTTATGTCTGTATTTCCACTGATTCTGTAAGATATTAGAAAAGTCACTTAGCCTGTGTGATTTAGTGTCTTCATTAGCAATGCATAGGGAGTATCACAGGTAAACCAGAAGTATTTCTGCCACTAATCAACCTTCTCAGCAGTGATACCACAGGGACTTTGTGGCCATGTTTAGAATACTCAATGAATGGTGCAGAAATCCCCAAAATAAAGACAAAATAAATCATTGGAAGTCACAACTCTTTTACAAAAGAAGTGAGGACTTCTCTCCGAAGGGTGCCACTGAGACAATGCCTGTCTTTCTGAAAGACCCTTTATAATATAGTCTTGCTCTTTGCATACCCCCCCCCTTTACCTAATTGAGCTATCTTCAGATGGGTGTGACCCGTAAACTGTATATTCATTTGCAAAATAGTTTAAAAGTATTTGATTAAAGAATAAAAATCTAACCATTAGTGCAATGAACTAAATCCGGTTTGCTGGAGACTGGCCAGTGCTTTCTGTTGCTAAGGTTATTGTTTAAATCTCCTGTTGTAAGTAGAAGCATACAAAGACAGCTGCTCATGGATAACTGTTCATGTGTCGCTGAGAGAAGGGGATTGAAGAAATTAAGGTAGGAGAACCTGATCTTCCCTCTTAAAGCTATCTGATTTAAGGAACGAGAGAGAGAGGGAGAGAGATTGTTGTTAGTAATAATGGCAAAAGGGAAGTATAAACTGAGCGAAGGTATTTATGAGCACCCTTGAAGTCACTGGGTCTCTAAACAATGTAAAAGTAGTTCCCAAAATAGATAGGGCCCTGGTTTTATTAACAGTTGTAGGCACTCTCTTATTTTAAACTCTTGACTGGCAAAACATTATGTGGGTAATAAAGAATTTAAGTCTAGATAAAAAAAATCACACAGAAGTGATTAAACAGATAAAATTAACCAACTTAATTGATTAAAAAAAAAAGTGTAAATATATTCACTAAAGCAAAAAACCAGGCTGAAGTTCATACTGATGTTGACAAGGTAAAATGGGGAAACTATTGGCAGCTTTGAACTCATCAAGCTAGTGACAGGAACTTGCCTAGACTTGCCTAGGAACCGGCTTGTTTCACCACAAGGAACTTCCAGTTACTATTTAAAGGACAGACTTATTACAATGTATTTGCAAATCAGTAACAAAGTGTTAATTGTATTGAGTCCCAATTCTAGAGTGCACTTCTTTTCAGTGTCCATGTGCTAAAACGGGGAGTCTCATGAGGCACTGTCTCAAGTACTTTGTCCTGTGTCAAAATACTTGGTTTTCTCTAGTAAGTTTGTGACCGCTCAGTAAAAGTCTAAAAAGTCCTGGTTTTTTTGTTTATTTGTTTGTTTTGTTTTTTAATTTATCACCATTCCTGGTCGCATCTATATGAAGCAAACTCCGGTTATTTGAGCTTGGGTATTTCGCAAGGCTTTTCTTGATATGAGCAATGGGACTCCGTGACTAAGTTTTCAAGGGAAAATGATGCTTTTTTTTTTTTTTTTTTTTTTTTGGAAAATGTAGTCTCTAGTCCCATGAGGCACTAAGTTTTAATTCCTAAAGACTTCATGATGATGCAGGTGGCATTAATAACAATCTTTTATTGTACAACTGAAAACACTGTTGTTTGGAAAATTTGCCTGACTCAGTGCTGGATGAACCAATGTCTGCCAAATGAGTGAGTGATTCTTGGCATTGTTTGTGTATGAACACAAGTGCTTCAAAGGACAAAAGAGCCGTTCACGATGCAAGGCAGATGATAGACGCTTTGGTCAGACAGGGTGGAAAGCATTGTGTTACAGTTTATAGCCCACAGTATAAAAAGTTCTATAATGATCTGAAAGGGTTATTAAAATTCTCTTCACTTTCCAACCCAAAAGAAAAATCTCTGTGAGGGCCAGGTTTTCTTCTTGTAGCTCAATGGGAGCAACATATTGCAACGGATTCAATGCAGAACCGCAATGAGGAACCCAGCTGTCTCTTATTAATCTAGACATTTAGAAAAGCCAGAGCTACAAACTTTAAACTACACAGAATTCCCATCCTCAATTTCTTTTGCTTTCCCAATACAATCGTTTCTGCGAATATGCAATAGGGCTATTGGTATCTTTCGGCGAATTAATAATACTTAAATTTGAGCACTTTTTCCATTTTGCACATGGTAAATGTTGGTAGATTTGTTCCGCTCTTGGAGTTCTCAGTCACCTTTCAGAATGCATGGAAATCTCAGACAACCAACACCAATGCATATCAAGCACTCAACACACTGGAAACTGCTCGGGGACTTTTAAGACCGTGCATGATCTCTTTATTTTAGCATGGGCGTTTTGCCATTGAATTTAAAGGAGTGGAGCGGGAATGATTTCTGTTTCTTATATTTAAACTTCTGCTTTAAAAAAAAATCATTGTTCACACGAGGGAGGCAGCCTCTCCATTCTTACTTCCAAGTCTGTGCATCTCAGTTCATGTGCCCCATTTACAGAAGTAAAATTAGCATGTTCTCCAGTCATCATTGGCGCAAGACTCAATGTCACTATAAAAATCATCTTAGCAGCTTCATAGGCTCCGCTGCTTTGCTTTAAGACGGGAGGCGTAAGTACATGCCGTTATGGGCTCTTGAACTCTAAGTTTGTAAGTTCTGCTGGAGTAAAGCCCGCCTATGTCCATATGTAATTGCATTAGGATATTAGAAGAATTTAATGCCCCCCCAATCATGTATGTTAGTTCAGAAATTTGCCTTACTATTTAAACTTTCCTGATCATTTTGTGTACAGTGAGAGATTGGGGCTTCATCAAGGTGTGGGGAGCATGTTTATTCATTATTTGTAAATTTTGATTGGGATGTGTTAAATGTCATTTCTTTTGAAATATAGGCTATAAAATTTAATCTAACACTGGATGGCTCAAGATTTAAAAAGTAAAATATCTTCCCCCCTACTCCAGACTTAATTAATGTAGCTTTATGTTTCTATAAGTGGGTACAGAGACCCACCATATTCCTTGAGCATATCCAGTAAATTATCATTAGTTAATGTTTAGAAAATTCTAAATAGAGCAACACAAATAGGAACTAAAGTCTGTTATTGCTAATTTTTCTAGGGTTTTCTAAACCCCTGTCAGCTGTTGGAATGAATTTGATGATGCCTTCCTTCCTTCCCCTTCCTTCCTTTCTTCCTTCCTTCCTGTTTATGAGTATCTGTTAACAACAGTGATCCAGAATTTCATAGTAAAAGTTTGTTTTCCATGAGGTAATTTGTTTGTTATATTCTTGGATATTTGGTAGCTGAATCAATAGATAACTCTGTGCCTAATACTTGATTCAGGAGGAAAGCCATTGCACAGTGAAAGCAAGCACTTTTGAGGACCTTGGAGTAAAAATAAAAATTAAAATACTAGAAAGATATACATAGAATTCAAGGCAACTGTGTATTTTGTTCAAAGATGTTATTACATTCCTTCGGCCTTGCACACGTTTAGCTTGTGCTTCTTGTTAGTTACGTTTCTTGTATCATAAAAGAAATACATTGTTCATCCAAATAAAATATTATAAAAGCATTAATTTCCTACTAATAGCTAATATAATAAGAAGGCAACAGTAATTAAATACTCAATATTTAGTTTACAACTTACTTTAGATGTGTAGAGCGTATGTACATAAATATATACCGAAAATGTCTGGGAGGGCCTTTTACTAGAATAGTGCTCCGCTAGACTGTCCTCACTGCTGTTAATTCAATCCAAATGCAATCTGTGTGTGACCATTTGAAGACAATTTCAGTACTCCTTTATAACTCCCTGATTGTCCCGGCAGATGCCCACTTACTAGGAATGCACTAAATGAAAGTTCACAGTTGTTAGCTATGCTCACACTGGTAGACTTTCCAGCTTCTTTTACCTCATACCTTCTCGTGGAAATCGTGGTCACTATTGTCTGCCTCATCGTTGATACTGCAGGTCTTAGTGAAATCAGCAGCAGAGTGAGTTAGACAAACCTTACATGTGTCATATTGCAGGGAAAAGAAGTTAGGGGGAAAGCCAAGAACATCTTTAATAAAGTAAGGCCCAGCGTTTAAGCCATGGTTCTGAATCTTACTGGGGGGTGGGGGGTCACTTAAAACATGAGATGTTTTTAACTGAACGCCACTTTTTGATCCTTGCCTCTTATTATTTTCTTTTGCCAGATGATGAGTAATGGCAGTTGGGGTCGTTCTTTTAAGTCTGTGTTCTTAAAAAGCTATTTTAAAAGGCAATCTCTAAGGATAGAGATAATTGTGAAAACTGCTTCTTTCTCTCTTTCCTCTTCTGTGTTCCTGCTTCCAGGCACGTTCACCAGGCTGATGGGTCTGTTCAGCGCTAAACTGTCAGGCTAATGTAGAGATTATACATAACGTTGCTAATGTTGTTTCAGTTAATGACAACGTATCTGTAACTAATAATGCTGAATTATTACAAGGTCAAAGCATTATTACTGACTCAGGAACAGTCTCATAGAATAAAAGGAGTGTGCGGGGACTTTATGAGCCTAAGTTCCAAAAACCTGAGTAACAAGGTAAAGATGGGTGGACCCTGTATAGAATCATCCAGATTGGCGTGGGTGAGTTCTTAGGATTTGTTAATTTGCCACCATCAGGAAGCATGGCTTTCCTCCGTGGCTGCTCACTACATGCAAGTGGCGATGTCAAAAATTGAGTATGAATTGTAAAAGTAGTAACAAAATGCGGTCCTTTCAAAACCAGTGCCTTTGTTAGCTGGCAAATAAAATAATGGGATCTATGCTGACATTTTTAAGCACACAGCGCTTTGTTTTTCTCACATCCATCACCCCAGTACCCTCCCCATTCCTCACACCCTCTCTCTTCCTGTGGCTTCTCTCCAAACGATTCCACTTCTGCTTTCTCTCACATTCATTCCACAATTGAGAGAGTGTATACAAGGTTTCTGCTCTTGACTTGCCATAGCTTGCCATCTGTCTATGAAGAGAGGTAACTGTAACACTGGCGCTGCCCCGTACAGACAACATCCAGGTGTCCTTAAAGTGCTGTCTGAGGACAGGGAGGGCGGCAAAACAGGAGAGGAGTTTGGGCTCAATTTTGAGGGCTTGGCCTGTTTCACCAAGCGAATTTATCTGGGAACTGCATTCCAGCTGGAGCAATAGATCTGAGCAAATGCACCATCACAGATCTCTGAAAAACACTGTGCTATATTCTGTAATATAGCATGCTTGAAAGTGAGCGGTGAAGGAATGTCTGCCAACATAAGAAACATTCAGATCATGGAAAGACTTCAAATGGAATTCCAACTTTCAGAATTTGTAGACTCTGGGTGAGGCTTTGAAGGTTTTCAGAATGGCCTGAGACCACTCTGGAAGTACCATTCTAAATTGAGTGAAACTATAAGTGATATTTTTAAAAAAATCACTATTTATTGAGAAATGATTGGATGCTGATTTCAGTGATGGGAGATAAACAAGAATGTGTTAAACATGGTGGATGATGTTAGAGCAGGTGGGTGATGGTATTGAAGATGGAATAAAATAAAACCAACAGCTGTCTCAAAGGAAGGAAGGGAGGGAGAGAGGGAGGGATGGAGAGAGGGAGGGAAGGAGGAAGGAAGGGAGGAAGGAAGGGAGGGAGGAAGGGAGAGGGAGGAAGGAAGGAAAGGAGGGAGGAAGGAAGTAAGGAATCCACCAGTAAAGACAATACAGAGAGATATCATGTAGGAGATGGACGTTGAGAAACGTCCAGTGTTCTTTTAAGAAGGAGTGATGGAACCATCACTGATAACAGACAGTGTCTGGTGATTAGACTGGAAAGGGCCGGGAATAGTTCCCATGGATCTGAATACAAGGAAAAGTCACCTAGAGGTGAATCAGAGAATCCGTGCAACTCTGTGCCCAGACTAATAATAGTCAGAAATGTCTGGTTGAGCCAACTGGCACAATTTTGTAACTTTTCCTGGTATCAGTCACCTGGTAGTGAGATCAAAGAAAGTGTACTGGGCTGTTTTCTCAGCATGAAATGTAGGTAGGAAGGCAATGATCACAAGAGACCAAAGGAACTTCCTAGCTTAGATGAGGAGCCGTGAGCTGGGGGGGGGGGGCACTGATTCCCATACCTAGAGAGACAGAGACTGAAGACTGGCTCCGTGAGAAGGACTGACCCACAAATGAGACAGCAAAGGGATGTGCGAGGTGCCAATGGCCAGCGTTTGAGAAAGCAGGTAGTTTTGAGTAACCCTGTTGGTCCTTTCACTTGAAGCACACTAATTATCACGTTTATCCACTGAACTTCTTTTCTAATTAGTAATTAAGAACAAGGTGGTTAAAAGTAAATCACTTCCGTAACTGAATGGCAGAGCAACAACTGCAGCCCAAATTCCACTTACTTTTGTGGGAGAAATATGTGGCATAAGCAACTAGTAAATGTGGACCATGGTTTCATTGTCTTAGAATATAAACCATGCAGAAGCAAGCTATGGCCTGTGGGCTAATGCTGCTCCTACGCCTTTCCCATAAAGTTCTTACTGCACTTGTTAAATGTATTATCTATGACTGTGTCACACCACAAGTCAACCCCGAGTGGTTGGAATACAGATCAAAGTATTTGCCGTTGAATCCTGAGCACGAGTCATAAGTGCAGGAATTGGGTTATGTATGTATCAGTTGGGACCCAGGACCACAGTATCATCGTCCCTTTCTTTTTGATTAGTTTTAGTTTTCTGTACTGGTATCCATTTGTTGCCACAGGAAGTTTCTACAATGAGACCCAAGAATTAAATGTATCTGTGAGTCCAAGTGTAAACATTTAAATGCAGTTAAGGGTTGTGCTGTAATAACATGGCAGTTAGAGAGCTGTTGGATTACAGAGAGGTGTGTGTGCCACGGTTACACCCTTATGATACTCTCCATGCTGGTCATTCCTGTGATTTGATATGAATATTTCAGACAAGAATCAAAATCCTACTTCTAAACAATTGCTTCTCATTCGTTTTATGTCATTCATTTACTATTAACGTTTCTCTGTCAAATGTTCGCCATTTATTATCATTACATTTACCTACCAGCTTTTCTTTCCTTCTCTTGTAGTCCCTGCTATGTGGATATTTGTTAGCAATGACTGATGTGGAAACTACGTATGCAGATTTTATTGCTTCAGGAAGAACAGGTAGAAGAAATGCAATACATGATATCCTGGTTTCCTCTGCAAGTGGCAACAGCAATGAACTAGCCTTGAAATTAGCAGGTCTTGATATCAACAAGACAGGTGAGTCACTCAGTGTACACCTTTCTAGGGACATAGGATGACATGGCATTTTCCTACATGAGATTAGAACACACACGCATGCGCGCACACACGCGCACACACACACGCGCACACACACACATGCACACACACACGCACGCACAGACATGCACATACACACACATGCACACACACACACACACACAACACATACATATGCACACGCATGCACGCACATGCACATACACACACACATACGCACACACACATTCATGCACACACGCACGCATGCACATACACACACACACACACACACACACACCTTCTTTTGAAATCAAATGACACAATTAAAAATAGTTCATACAACATGAAAGTCTCTATTTGGTTCATTAATCTCTCCTTTTTTTCCAGCTACTTCTCTATGCACACTGAAAAATAAAAACACATGATCAAAAGCTGAAATATCTACAAAAGCTTTGAAATTACTTACGGGAAGACTTAGTAGAGTTAGGACTCCTGCCATAGACAACTCAGGCTAACTCCTACATTTCATTCATACTTTAAAAGATTCCCAATGAGTCAGGTAGACCTTAATTCAGAGAATCAGTTTTATTGAGAATGGAAATAAAAAAAGTTTATGTAAGTACTTCTTAGAAAATGGTTTTTAAATTTTCATAATTGAATTTTTTTTTGGAGGAAATGTACCTTAGTACTTATTCAAGTCACTTGACATTACTAGTGAAAAATAAATATTTTAATACATTGAAATGTTTGATAGCCTTAATTCTGACTATTAAAATCGGCTAATAGTTCCTCCATTCATAGCTTCTTCAAATTTATTAAGAAGATTTAAATAAATTAATTATTAAGTATGAAAAGAATTCATAGCCAAGAAACTACAGTGTTGTATACATAAAAAGAACTCATAATTTCCGATTCTCTAATATCCAATATGGCTTCACTCTAAGAACACATGTGTGAAAGCTTTTAGATTGTTAGAAAATGTGTAAGGTCATGTGTGTGGTTTTAAAAAGGCAGAATTTTGTTCAATTATTAAAGGTCAGTATGTTATAGACCCTCTCAATTTTAGGTTAATGACAAATGTTAACATCGTGGCTTTGGGCTCCATATTCTAGGGCTCACTGTTTCTGTACTTTATATACTTAACTCTCAAAGCAATTTGGAGAAAGGCTGTAGGGTGTTATTTCATTCTACTACCATGAAATGAGTAAATATACATTTTTTTTCATGGTTCAGAAATTTTGCCAGTTTCTTTTCACAGATTTATATTTTAATTTTCACATTAACATTCAATTTTAAGTGCATTTCAAGAGACTGACCAATTAACAACAACAAAATCCCTCTATCTTGAGTTAATAATAAATAAGAAAACTTTCGAGGATCCAGGTGGATGATCCTAAAATTCTGTAAGTAACGGGCATGGTAAACATTTTAAGTGTTTGCTCAACTCAGAGGGTCAGGACACACTCTGTGCTTGTACAGTAAAAGCACATGTAAGAGTCAGGAGCTCGGGCCTTGAGGTTTCAACTTTAACAAATGCACAGCCCATCGTTGACAGCTGAGCCTTTCATCGATTGCTTACTTGTTTCTGGCTTTTGCTCTGAGGTCACAGAAAGTGCCGGGCTCTGAACGCTCATCCGTGCACTGCCAAGAAAGCACACATGTGCCTATGGCATGTTCAGACTCTGCAGGAATGTCTGAAGTCTCCTGCATGGTGCACACACACACACAGGGTCAGTAAACTCGAGCCTCTCTGTTTCCATTGCCTTTCACAGAAGGCGAGGACGATGGACAGAGAAGCTCCACGGAACAAAGCGGAGAAGCCCAGGGAGAAGCCGCCAAATCTGAAAGCTAACACTCCGTTCTGACCTTCAACGACACCTGAGCATGTGGCGGATCTCCTGGCGTGGCTCGGATGCATTTGCTGCCATGAGCGAGAAGCAGGGGAAGAAAATGGCTGTGCTGCATGGCAAGCGACTGCCCGCTGCCGTGCTAGAAGTGGGGGCAGAGCCTGTGCCCGCAGGCAGCCTTTTCCCTACCTCTGTCTTTAGCAACGGTTGATAGCACCTGGCCTGCTGCGCTTGGGTATCATTTTTGTATGGGTCCTTTCACTTGACCGTGTAACGAAAATGCTTGTAGAGAGTAGCACCGACCTCGCTGATGGTTCCTGTAGCATCTGGCCCCTCATGACGTCAGAGGATTTTAATTGTGTCTAATTGAAATGGGTTGGTTGAACCCCAGAGTTTAAATATCTCTGGCTGGAGTATTCACCCAGTAAAAAGAACCATCCAGAGAGCACTGTTAGCGTTCTGTCCCTGTGTGTTAGTGCTGTGTTACTTACACTGTTTTGTATCGTACGGTATACCTGCTCAGCACTGCCCTTCAATTGCTTATGTGAAAGGGAATGATGTACATTACTGTGAATTTTTATACCACTCATTTTTTTAAAGGGCTGCCTTTTTAATTTCCCATAGTGTTGTGGCGTGCACGGGAAGAACATACTTTTGTAAAACACTGTTTCCCCCTCGATAATAACCTGTGTGCTAACGGTCAAGTCCAGCAGACTCACCGAGACCCCTTTGCTTTATTACACAGGCGTCTGGAAATATCCATTAATGTGAACATTGCCTGAGTTCAGTTTTCTCGGTATCTGCACAGAGAAGAGATCTATCGATGTTGATCTTATCTCTAAATAAGAAGTTCTTTCAACTAATATTCTAATTTTTCACAATGAGAATTTTTAAAAATTGAGAAGGTAGGGAAAAAGAAAGCCAGATACCCCTAATAACTGGAAGTAGTGTGCTCTGTGGATGAGTTGCCTCATGCCATTGTGTGAATCTGTGGCTTGTGAAGAACGTACTCTCCTCCCAACCCTGTGGGTGACAGTCCAAAGCGTGAAGCCCTTGCGTTGTGTTCCACGAGGTCCTCTGTCAACCCTTTCCTATCCAGATGTTATTATGAACTTTTTAAAGTTTGTAAACTTTTACTAATAATTAGTGTAGTGGCATTCTGACACAATAACTATCTCCTAACCACACCTTTACCGATACTGTCGACAGCCTATGGTGTGTTTTGACTTCATGATTCTTGTAAGGAAATTTCCGCGGCCTGTGTAACCCTTCTGGTCAGTATTATGAAGCCAACTATCTGTGGTAGTAGATAAGGACCCAGGAAGATGCCCAGGGCTCGTGAATTGTGTGTGTCCTGGAGGGCACAGCTACAGTTCCAGGTTAAGTAAAGAGCAGAGTGTGGACACAGTCTGTGGGTCTGACAGGACCGCAGCCTATCTCTGTGGTTACTCACAAGGTAGAAGGATTGCCTGTTGTCATCTGCCTTTGCAGTGCAGCTTTTACTGACTGGGAGTACATGCGTCTCATTTAGTCCCCAACTGGATGTTTTCCAGAAAAACAAGGAATGTTAAATAAGTCTTTCTGGATATAGAGTAGCAAATAGGTTAAGCAAGGGATGCCTCGCTTTGATCTAACTCATTGGAGGCTAGTTAGGAGTGAAACAAACCTACCCACTGATAGACTCAAACATGTCGGTAGAAGCTTCCGGGCCTGTCTAGGCAATCTTTGATAATCCATTTAAAAAGTTCAACACTTTTTGAAGTCCTTGCTTAATTATCCTTAAGTCTTTCTTGTGAATATAAAGCTCATTCTAAAATTGTGGAATTCCAAACTGATTTCGCGTGTGCTTTGTAAAGTGTAAAACCAGTGCTGAGTCTGTGTGGAAGGTTTATATTCCCGTGGGATGTACTATTCCTAATGCATGTGGTGCCATGCTTGTCCTCAAATATATGAGTAGTGCTCAATGGAGAAGTCATGTGGAGCTTTTGATTTTGTTTTGCCTGTTACAACTACTTTGTGTACTGTATTCAAATACAGAGGTATTCTCCAGCTGGGAAAGGAAAAAAAAAAAAATTCTCGATCTCCCACATTTTATCCATTTTGCTTGGCAAAAGTGCATAAAATCTCCTAGTTTTATTTAAATGTCTGTTATTTGCAAGTAAGTAATACTACATAGGGAATGAATCTGTAATGACAGATGGAAGAGTAAATGACCCAAAAAAGTTAAGTAGCCCAACTGAGTCACTCTGGAACACTTTCTTTTAACTCTTCAAATGCACCACTTAGAATTCAACATTTCTCCCCTTCACACACTGGGAAGTGAACATGAATAAGGACTAATTTTTGCAAGATTAGAGAGCTAATTTGAGCCCATGTTTATCTATCAACAGAATTTTGATTTCAAATGTCGTAATTTCACAGCATATTTCTCTGTACGGGAAATGTTAGCAATGCACTCCTGCAGCTTGTGTTTTATACAGAAAGAAAGTGAGTTTCAAAAGGGACTTGCTTCCTCGTGATTTGCAGATGGGTCAATGCCACATGTTGGCTAAGCCCACCTTTATTTTTGTTTTATGGGTTTTGTGTGTGTGTGTGTTTCAATATTCAATTATACCTTATTTTGAGAATTTCCTTCTGGCATGTAAACAAAGTTTACATAGGTTTAAGTTGTGAATGTGTTTCAATATTCTATGGTTTTTATTTAATTACCAAGAAACGAAAAGATTTCTGTTGTTGATACATTGACAGTGAGCGAGAAGTTGTTGAATTTACCTTTTTCCAGCTGAGAGCATTTTATTTCAATGCATGTTCATGCCGAGTTCACAGAAATGCTCTCTACTCTGTAAAAGAAATCATGACATTCATTTTTCAAAATATACTAGCATAGTAGTCCACTGTTGATGCCCCCCACACACACACTGAGTCTTCCTCGGACATGGCAACCATTTTAGAAAATGAATTGCATTTCTGTTTCTTCTCGGAGGAATAATAAATGAAAAAAAAATGTAACTGTTGGGCAGCAAGCTTCTGAGTTGACCCTGCAATGGTAGGAGAAAATGTGTAGTCACTAAATGGAAACATGGAAGGATCCATAACTGATGATGTCTTAGAAGCTCAGCATTGTTCTTAGGCTGAGGAATGGCAGCCTCGGAAGTCATTGTGAGCCTCTGTGACTTTTGTGTGTGGTTAGCCATGTTGCATGCTCACACAGTCGATATTAAAAGCAGCACTTGTTTCTGAATTTCTGAAGTATTTATTTGCTGCGCTCTGTGTAAGTGGTGCTCGAGGAAGTTCTGAGAAAGAGAAACTCGAAGCTAGAGGAATCCTGTGGTGCATGGTCCCTGAGCCTCTTGGTTTCATTTCCCCTGTCCTTTACCCTAGAAAGTTCTGGTCCCTTCTACTGTAGTAGCCCAGCACCCTCAATTTTACCTCTGCTGTAATCATCCCTCCCTCATATCTAAAATACCATCATACCTATTCTTCCTACTTCGTTATCTGAGAGAGATTTCAAACGTGCTGAAAGGTTTGAAAATGTTCTCCAGTAAAACCCCACTCCCTCAACACACACACACACACACACACACACACACACACACACACACACACACATACACACACACACCACACTTCTTTCCCCTTACCTAACTTCTTACATGACTTTTTGGTGACTTCCCTCCTACCTACACTGAGATCATGTGAGAATTAGAATTCAAGGCCTGAGGCACCCTACCGTAAAGATTTCAGACAACTCAGCAAAGGCATACATTGCTAAGACCACACCTCTTTTCATTGTGTTGTAGATATATATATACATATATATATATATATGTATGTATATATATATCATTGCATGGAACCCTAGGGTCTATTAAAAAATGAATTGTTACAACAAATGAGAATTAAAGTGCATTACATTAATTTATAAATAACTGACTATTGAAAGCAAAATTAGAAGAATGTGAAACATGTCAATTGGACTAGGATATCATTTAAGGTAGTCACCAATCTCATTATCAGGGAAGGGCATTTAAGGCTGCCTCTTCACTATTGCTTAGATTGTTAGTTGGGGTCATCCTTGCAGATCTCTAGACATTTCCCTAGTGCCAGATTTCTCTTTAAACCTATAATGGCTCCCTCTATTAAGGTACCTCTTTTCTTACTCTCCTTTATTCTTCCCTAGACTTGATCTTCCTGATCCCTCACCCCCCCATTTTTCTCCTCCCTCCCTCCCCACTCCCCCATGCTCCCAGTTTACTCTGGAGGTCTTGTCCCCTCCCCAGCCTGGTACTGGCACAAAAATAGACAATGGAATCAAATTGAAAATCTTGATATTAACCCACACACCTACGCACGCCTGATTTCTGACAAAACAGCTAAAATTATACAATGGAAAGAGGAAAGCGTCTTCAGCAAATGGTGCTGGCATAACTGGATGAATACTGCAGATAGATCCATGTCTATCGCTGAAGTCCAAATGGATCAAAGACCTGAACATGAATCCAGCCACACTGAACCTCTTAAAAGAGAAAGTGAGAGCTACCATTGAATGAACTGGTATAGGAAACCGCTTCCTGAACATAATTCCAGTAGCACAGACACTGAGAACAACAATTAATAAATGAGACCTCCTCAAACTGAGAAGCTTCTGTAACGCAAAGGACAAAGTTAACAAGACCAAATGGCAGCCCACAGACTGGGAAAAGATCTTCACCAACCCCACATCTGAAAGAGGGCTGATCTCCCAAATATACATAGAACTCAAGGAACTAGTCACCAAAACACCAAATAAACCAATTAAAAAGTGGGGTACAGAACTGAATAGAGAACTCTCAATAGAGGAATCCAAATTTGCTGAATGACACTTAAGGTGCTCAACATCCTTAACGATCAGGGAAATGCTAATCAAAACAACTCTGAGATATCATCTTACTCCTGCCAGAATGGCTAAAATTAGAAACACCAATGGCAGCTTATGCTGGAGAGGATGTGGAGAAAGGGAAACACTCCTCCACTGCTGGTGGGAGTGCAAACTCATACAGCCATTTTGGAGATCAGTATGGCAGTTCCTCAGGAAAATGGGAATCAGTCTACCACAGTACTCCTAAATCCCATGCTTAGGCATATACCCTAATGATCCACATCCATGCAACAAAGACTATGTTCATAGCAGCATTATTTGTAATAGCCAGAACCTGGAAACAACCTAGATGCCCCTCAACTGAAGAATGGATAAAGAAAATGTGGTACATTTACACAATGGATTGCTACTCAGCGCTAACAACAATGGAATCTTGAAATCCGCAGGTAAATGGATGGAACTTAAAGAAACCATCCTGACTGAGGTAACCCAGTCACAAAAAGAGGAACATGGTATGTACTCACTCATATATGGATTTTAGACCTAGAGCAAAGGATCACCAGCCAAAATCCATACCTCCAGAGAAGCTAGGGGAAAAAAAATACATGGTTTCGCCTACTTCTCTCTCCATTCACTGCCCCCCCCCACTTCCCATGTTCTCTGGGGGACTTGTCCCTTCCCCCTTCTGTGAGGGCCTTTATATGAATCTCTTAGAATACACCTTGTATCCTAGTTCCTCTGGTGGTGGGACTAGGAAGATTGAGTCAGGGAACGAATAGATGAGAGCAAGAAAAGAGATACCATAGTAGAGGGAGCCATTATAGGTTTGAAGACGAAGCTGACTCTAGAGAAATGTCCAAAGACCTACAAGAATGACCCCAAACAACAACGTGAGCAACAGTGGAAAGGCTACCTTAAATGCCCTTCCCTGATAATGAGATTGATAACTAACTTATATTCCATCCTAGAACTTTCATCTAGTAGATGTTGGAAACAGAAACAGATACCCATAGCTAAACACCGAGCTGAATTGCTGGAATCTAGTTGCAGAGATGGAGGAGTAATTAAAAAAAGGGGTTAAGACCAGGCTGGAGAAACCCACAGAGACAGCTGACCTGAACAAGGGGGAGCTCATGGACCCCCAGACTGATAGCTGGGAATCCAGCATGGGACTGACTCAGACTCCCTGAACATGGGTCTCAGTTAGAAGGCCTGGGCAGACTAAGGGACCTCTGACAGTGGAATCAGGATGTATCTCTGGTGCACAAAAGGACTTTGGGAGCACATTCCCCATGGAGGGATACACCCTTAACCTAAAGGTAGGAGGGAGGGCCTAAATCCTACTCCAAATAACTTGACAGATTTTGTTGACCCCTCCTGGAAGGCCTCACCCTCCCTGTGGAGTGGGTAGGGAATGGGATGGGAGGGTGTGGGGGGGAGGCATGGAAAAATGGGAGGGAGAAGGTACTGGGATCTATATGTAAAATAAGAAAAAATAAATAATACTAAAAAATTTTAAAAAAGGAAATATTGATGAGATTTCTCAAAGTTAAAAAAAGGTACTTCAACTACACTCAGCATGAGAAAACATAAAAAATAAATGTCTTGAATTTATGAGCCCCTTGCTATAGTAAATCTTGAGCAAACACATTTTAGACACACTGAATACACAGAGATATTTGGCCTGTGCTTTTTTGGAAAAGCTTTACAGCAGAGTTTCATTTCTCTTCCCTCAGAACAGTGCTTTGTTGTACTTCCAATCCATAAATGAATATTTTGAATGAATCTGAAAGGGCAGCAGTTACAGTTGGGAAAGGGAAAACGTGGCCATCTGCTCCCTCTACTTGGTTCAGTGTGACAGTGGCCTGTGGCAGCTGTCTTCCTTCTCCATTTGCCTTCCTCCCACACAGCCCACCTGCCTCTTACCACCAATTTCTCCCTCAGGCTGCCTCTCACACGTGTCTCCATATTTCTTTCCTCCTACTCACCATATCACCACTTTCCCTCATTTGATCTCTGCATTGTTCTCACAGTCAAAAGTACATGGCTGCTTGCTGGATTCCATTCTCCAAGCCCGGTTTCCTCTCTGTCGTTTTGCTTCTCATGTTGTGCATAGTGATACTGTCTTCCGGACTACTACTCAAGCTAGAACAACAGAAGCACTGGTGAGCCTGTCTAATGCAGAACTGAGAGAAGGAACGATGCTGTGCAGGATGTCTCACACTTCAATTAATAACGAGTCATCCATCAGCTGTGACAGAGTGGCCAGGTGTAATCATCACCAGCTGCTACCAAAACCCAAACCAATATAAGTTCCCCAAAGATTGATATCACACACTCTCAACCCTGATCATTGCTGCTTCATTCATGATAGCCAAAAACTGGATGTCAACAGAAGAATGAATAAATAAAATATGGTACATTTACATGACAGAGTATTACTGAAGAGTTTGGTTTTGTTGTTGTTGTTTGTTTTATTGTTTTGGCTTTTTTTCTAATGAAATCATAAAATTTTCAGGCAAATGGATGGAACTAGAAGAGACTCATCCTGAGTGAGGTAAAACAGCCTCAGAAAGATAAATATTGCATGTATTCACTCACATGTGGACATTAGTCATTAAATAAATGATAACCAAGCTACATTTTGTATATCCAGACATTAGGCATAGAAGAAGTGGCTGGGAGACACATTGTTCTCCCTAGAACAGATAAGACAAACATAATAGATTTTATGGGGCACAGGAATGATAGAGTCTGTTGGAGAAGGGAGAGGAGATAGGACTGAGCAGGGGAACACAGGGAGAGACAGCTAGAATTGTGGGACATGTGAGGGATGGTATGGAAACCTATTTCACTGGAAATTCCATAAAATATATGAACATGATCCTAATGAAATCTCCAAATAATGAGGGAGATAGAGTCCCAACTAGCCATCTTTTATAACCAACAAAGTTTTATAACTTTCCAGTACCTTAACTTGGTTGCATCCAATTGAGTTGTCATCCAAAGGGGTCCATGTAAATACCCAAACAATGCAAGCTATTGCCAAGACATAGGTTGCTCCCCACAATCCAACTGTAAGGCCCCATATCTGAAGACAACACCCATATGGCTCATTGAACATAGAGATTTTGAGCTGCTGTCTACCTACAATTTTCACTCCTAAGTTCTAGCGTCTTTGGAACAGGAAAGTACTTTTGCATGCTACCAAAAGAGAAACATAAACACAAATCCAACCAACCACAAAACCTTTTATCTAAGTCTGTTCTGTCTGCAAAATATGCTAGGGTAATGGTTACCTTGTGTGAGTAACCCACCAATGTCTGATTTGACTTGACTTAAGGCCATTCCATGGGATGGAACCCATACCTGATACTGCTTGTCAGACCAAGAACCAGAGACTAGATAGCCTAGAGACCTAGAGCTAGACCAAATATTACTTGTCTTAAAAAGTAACAATGAAATGACTTCTGATAATATTCTGCTATACTCATAGATAACTGTGTTGCTAAGCCATCCCAGGGAAGCTTTCTCCTTCAGCAGATGGAAACAAATACAGATACCCACAACTAGACATTATACAGAGAGACTCCATAGCTCTAAATGGGATCTCTCCATCAAATCTCCCACCCCAGATCTCAGAGAACCCAGGGGAAGATGAAGCTTCTTCTTGTTTCTGATCTTGCTGGAATCCAGATGTCTAGGGTTTCTTGGGTCTTGTCCACACATAGGCTAGCAATGCAGAAATCATTTCTTTGTGCAGTTTTTGGAATATTCATGGCAATGGTTGTGTGGGTGGATCCTCTCTTTGGGAAGAAGCTGGAAAGTGTAGCTATGGTCCACTGCCTGAGGGGATAGACCAGTGATTCTCAGGTGAAACTGTGTCATTGGTATCCAGTGTCTGGAATCTGCCTCTTCCTGCTGTTCCTTAAGGAGGGAGCCTGACTTCTGAATCACCCACAGATAAGTTGGCGAATTTGATACATGGTCTGTTTCCTTTCTCAGAGGAAAGTTGGGACCTAGTGGTTTTCTTTATGATCATCTTTTCTGTGTGGAGGGTGCATTTGGTGAGAGATCGCCTCAGATTTCCTCATTAGGTTTGGCATGGCTAGCTTCACTAGGGAAACATCCGGGTTACAGTGCAATTCCCTTTCTTCAATGCAGAGTTGACCCTATGATTCCCTATTGACTGCAAATATGTAGCAGTCAACTATTTGTGAAGCCTTGTATGTCTCATTTTCTTTCAGTCCTGCCTGATAATCAATGACACTGAACAGACCACTGATTAACCATACTCAATTGCTTCTGAAGAAATACTGCATCGGCCCCTTCAAGAACAATCATTTTATATTTATCTTCTTCTTTATTTTTGTCTTCGAAAGAATTGTAAAAATATTATTTGAAAGTTCCATTAGCTTGATGAGTGCTAAGGGAGTTGGTGTATAAAAGTATGACTCATGAGATTCAAATGGGTTAAAAATAAATAGCTTAAAAATTGTTTGACTCTGAGTTTGAACTGAAACACATGGAAGTAAGTCAGTTTCTGGAATGCGTGAGCCTTCTACAGACCTACCACTCATTTCACGATTTTAATCTGATTGGCGGCACATGTTCACAGTTCCTAGTTTCTTTCATTCTTTTACTCTACTGAAAGCATCAGGTCTGAGTGTCAACACCAGGACTTCCCCCCCAGGCAGAGTTACACAGCGCATTATAGTCTCAAACAAGACAACAAAACATAGAAGATAAAACGTCAAAGCCTGGGCATGGGGATGCAGATCAGTGGCAGAGCACAATCCCTGGGCTCAACCCAAGAGTCACAAAACACCAACAAATCAAGCCTTAGCCCTGTTGTCCCAGAGAGTTTAATTTAACGGGGGCTGGGTCCTGTTTTGAAACACTCGGTAAATGGTGGTTTGAATGTGTCTCCCAAAGTTCATGTACGGAAACATAATGCCTGGTACAACACTGTTGGGAGGTGGGGCCAATGACAGTTGACTGGGTCACAGGTCATGAGTGCAGAGGCCTAGAAATGGATTAAAGTCCTTGTGGAGGCCCTGGGCTCCTTATGGGAGTAGACTTGCTATAACGGACATGCTCTTACTAGCTCAGAGTCTTTCTCATGTGTCTTCTGCTGCTGATGACGTAGCACGAAGGGCCTCAGCAGATCCCAGTCCCGTGCTCTTGAATTTCCCAGGGATTAGACTACTGAGCCAAATGAATCCCTGTTCCATAAAAGTTATCTAGTCGGAGTCATTTTAACAACTGAAAACGGACTCTAAGACACAAATGGACTATTGTGCTTTTTTTTTTTTTTTTTTTTCCAATTTGGCATTTTTCTGCTTAGAGGTGAAATGGGGCAAAGCACAGATACCAAAAAAAGTAGGAAACATCTCTTTCAAACCAATCTACAGAAAGTTTTCGTGTAGTCTCATGTGCTCAGCACTGAAGAAATTGCAGGAGGTTTTAGGGATATGGGATTAGCCGAGTCCCTGAGAAAACTGGATGCTAGGCAAACGTTTACATATGATAAGCAACATAATCACACTGTGCAAAGTGTTGCAAGACACAAGTACAGGAGACAGTTCAGATGGAAAAACAGACCTGCTTCACCTAGACAACTGTGACCTGCCAGGCAGAAGACGGGCATAGGTATGAAGAGGAAATCAAAGCGGAGAAGTCAGAGGGATGGATGGTTCCATTTTATCAATGAATCTCTCTTCTAGAATGTTTTTTTGTTTTGTTTTGTTTTGTTTAGTTTTTTGTATCATCACTAGCTAGCCAGCCAGTCTCAAATATAGCACACTCAGCAAAAGCCATTTCTTAGAGCCATGTGATCCGGGCTGTTGGTAATGCCTATGATTAGATCATGAGTTGGTATCTGGGCAATCTGTCAGGCTTAGCTACCTGGTTGACCTTAGTCGACTCTGGGCCGCTAGAGGGCAAGAGCATTTGTATCAGGACATCTGCCACCTGCTCTGCATGGCGTTCAATTACACAGTCAAAAACCGGCTGCACCGGTGCCAAGAGCAGTTGGAAGTTATAATCTTTCCATCAGAGGTAGGGTTACAATTCATTCATTTTGCATGCCTGCCATAAAGTCGAATAAAAAACAAACTCTACCGGAAAAGAAGGACTACCAGCAAAGTCAGCTGAAACAATGCCTCTCTCATGACATCCTTTTCCATGAAATTACTGTGTGAACTCTGTGTAGTTATTCAGTATTCCACCGGGTCTATAATGGATTTTCACTCACAGAAATGAGTTTATTTTCATATTCACTCACTAGAGGCGTTGAGGATCACTTACTCTCTGAATTTTTAAATACTTTACCTGCTGAAAGCATTTGAAAAGTTAAAATTCAAAATGGGAAGATGTTGGTATTTTCAATTTCCTCTAATCAATGGCCAGAAAATATATAGAACTTCATTAATGACTGGCCTACATGTTAAATTAACTTTTTTTCCATATTAATCCTGTTGCCCAATGAAACCATTCCCTACTCAAGCTTTCAATTTCATTATTAAGCTTCTGCTTAAATCAAACTCAAGACTTAAATTTGGTGGATTAGATTTATGAGTGCTTAGGAATAAGTTACTGGAAATATAGGATTCCCTTTTAAAAATTGAAAATAGATTATTCTCTTATACCATATATCCAACCCTCTTTCTACACCCATTCCTATCAGCTGCCAGTGGAATCCTCTCTGGTGGTGACTGGACAAGACACCCATCTATGCGTATAGCAGAGTATCATTAAGAGTCATTTCATTGTGGTTTTTTTTTTTTCCTGTTGCATTTGGTTCTTCCTTAGGTCTTTGGGCTATCCAGTCTCTCTCTGGTCCCTGGTCATGCATCCAGGTAGTATAGGACATGAGATCCCTCTCACAGCATGAGCCTCAACTTAAACAAAACGTTGGTTTGCCACTCCTACAAATTCCCCAGCACATCTTGCAGGAGGACAGATTGTGGCTGGGTGGCTGTCCTGACTTCTCTATACTCTGCAGAGTGCTTTTTCGCTCCAGAGACCTGAATGGAAGGGCGAGAGCTACATGCAGGCACCAGCTCAACCTCTCTATGTTCAATGAGCTGGGTTGATGTTGCTCTTGGCAATGGGTCCCTCTGTCAGTTTTCAGAGAGTGACCTTCAGTCCTAGCATCAGCCTGGGTGGTTTAGGCATCTCCACGGGACCTCCTTATCCAACAACTCAACCGAATGTATCCCAGTCCCTCCATTGGCTACAAAAGATGCTCAGCTCAGACTCTGTATCCTCCACTACTAGGAGTCCTCAGTAGGGTAACCTTTGTAGTCCCCAGGAAGTGCCCGATGCACTAGGTTTGTATGCTGCCACCCAAATGCCTCCCAGTTAATTCTAGCTGTTCCTCTCCATGCTCTCTCTCCCTCCTTTCCTATGCCCCATCTGATCCCTCTTGCTCCTGTCTCCACCTACCTCCACTTCACCTACAGAGCCTATTCTATTTTCCCTTCTCAGGGAGATCCATGCTTTCCCTCTATAGCCCTTCTAACCTCTCTGGATCTGTGGATTGTAGCTTGATTATAATTTTCTTAACAGCTAATATCCATTTATAAGTGAATAAACATCATATTTGTCTTACAGAGTCTCCTTACGCGGGATGATAGTTCCTAGTTGCATCCATTTGCTTGCAAATTTCACAATGTCATTTTTTTTAACACCTATGTAAACATACCAAGTTTTCTTTGTCCATTCTTCAGTTCAGTGACATCTATGTTGGTTCCAGTTTCTGGCTATTATGTACAAAGCTGCAATGAAAGTGGTCGAGCAAGTATCTTTGTGGTAGGGTGGAGCATCTTTTGTGTATATCCTCAAGCGTGATACATCTGGGTCTTGAGGAAGATCAATCCCCAACGTTCTGAGGAATTGCCGTTTTGATTATTATTGTGGCTGTGCAAGTCTGCATTCTCACCAGCAATGAAGGAGTGTCCACTTGCTCCACATCTTCATCAGCATGAGCTGTCACTTCTGTTGTTGATCTTAGCCATTGTGTGTTGTGGGATAATCTTTTTGTACACTGTGATGATGTGTCTTTGCCAAAGCACTGTCTGATTGGTTTAATAAAGAGCTGAATGGCCCATAGGTAGAGAGATTTGGGGCTTCTGCAAAGAGAGGTGAACTCAGGGTTAGAATCTAGGCAAGCTGGAGTGACGCCAGCGAGTCAGAGGTATAGAATGGAGGAGAGGTAAAAGGCCGTGTTGCATAACATAGATTATTACAAACAGATTAATTTAATTTATAAGGGCTAGTTAGGAGCAGGCCTAATCTAAGGCCAAGCTATCATAATTAATAAGAAAGCTCCCTGTCATTATTTGGGGTCTGGCCATTCCAAAGAAAGTCCAATGAGAAAGCTGGCTACAATTGTGACAGGTGTAAGATGGAATCTCAGAGTCATTTTGATTTGTATTTCCCTGATGGATAGGGATAGTGAACATTTCTCTAAGTGTTTCTCAGCCATTGAGGCTTTTAAATTGAGAATTCTGTTAAGGCATGTACCCATTTTAAAAACTGGATTATTTTGCTGTTTTACTATCTAGTTTCTTGAGTTCCTTATATATTTTGGATATTAGATCTTTATCAGATGTGGAGTTGGTACAAAGTTTTCCCATTCTGTAGGTTGTCAGTTTATCCTATTGATGGCGTCTGTTGCCTTATGGCAATGTTTCAGTTTAACGAGGCCTGGTTTATTAGTTATTGAACTTAGAGTTCTGCACCATTGGTGTTCTATTAAGGAAGTGTCTCCCATGCCAATGCTTTTAGGGCAGCTCCCCACTTTTTCTATCACATTCTGTGTGTCTGGTTTTCTGTTAAGGTCTTTGGTCAATAGGGACCTGAGTTTTGTGCAGGGTGAGACAGATGTATCTATTTTAATTCTTCTACATACAGGCATCCAATTTGACCAGCACCATTTGTTGAGGATGTTTTCTTTTTTCCAGTGTGTATTTCTGTCTTCATTATCAAAAATCAGGTTTCCATATGTGTGTATATTTATGTCTGTGTCTTCAATTCCATCGGTTAATGGAATTGATTCCATTGATCAACATTTCTATTTTATGCCAATACCATATGGTTTTTATTACTATGCTTTGTAGTAGAATTTGAAATCAGGCATGGTGATACCTCTGGAAATTTTTTAATTGTTCAGGATTATTTGGGCTATTGGGGTTTTTGGTTTTCCACATGAAGTCGAGAATTGTCCTTTCAAGGCCTGTGAAGAATTGTGTTGGGGTTTTCATGGGGATTGCAATGAATCTGTAGATTGCTTTTGGTAGAATGGCAATTTTTACTATGCTGATCCTACTGATCCATGAGCATGGTAATCTTCCCATCATCTGCTTTCTTCTCAAATTTCTTTCTTCAAAGACTTGAAATTTTTATCATACAAGTCTTTCATTTTTTTATTAGAGTTACCTCAAGATATTTTATAACATTTGTGGTGGAAGATGTCGTTCTGTAAATATGTTTCTCTTATTGGTTACAGAATAAAGCACTGTTGGCCTATAGGAAAGCAAGATAGGTGGGACTAGGAGAGGTGGAGGATTCTGGGAAATGTAGTAGAGTCGTGATGTGATCTCGGGAAGAGAGGACTCGAGTCTGGAGTTCTTGGTAAGTTAAGACCATGTACAAATACATATGTTAATAATTATGGGTTAATATTTAATACAGAGCCAGCCAATAAGAAACACTAGTAACTGGCTAACAGTTTTATGACTAATACAGTGTCTCTTTGTGTTATTTGGGGCTGTAGCGGCTCTGGGGCCAGGCTGACGGGAAAATGCTGGTAACAAAATGGTTCCTGCAACATGGGTTCTAAGAACTTTCACTTAAAACTTGACAAACACTTAAGAAGGGATTTTATAAAGAAAATAACAGAGACGAGCAAGGCTTCTTGGTCGCAGCATTTTTCTAGAGCAGGCTCTGTTTCGCTAGAGACAGAGACTCTCAAGGCTCCTTTAAGGGAAGTTTCCTGACTTGGCATAAACAGTGTCCCAGGTGATCCAACATTCAAAACAGCTGAGACAAGGCTCTAGACTACAGCCAGGATTTCTATGTCTTCTTAGGATCCCCATGGAATTACAGTGTCCCCAACCAGCAGGAAGCAGTTTGGAAAGAACAATGCCTAAATTCCCAAATATTGTCTATAAATGTTTGTTTCATTTAAATGGGGTTGGTTATAAATGGTCAATGATCACAACCAATGTCTCTTTAAAGGTAAAAAGGGATTATGGTATAGAAATGAATACTTTGTAGTGGAATGGATTTTCATTCATTGATACAAATTAAAGGTCAATTTTGTGATAAGTATATATCTCCTCTTGTTTAGTTATTGTGTTGGTATAGCTCATTTTAAAATGTAATGTATAATTACGTACAGATTATAGATAGATGTTAGTGGACTAGATATTATTAACTATAATGGGTTTCCCCATCATGGTCTTGACTCCTTTGTTCATATGTTTGCTCCTCCCTCACTTCTATTGTACTCCAGGAGCTTGGCCCATTGGTTAGTTGTGGATTTCTGCATCTGTTTCCATCTGTTTTTGGAAGAGGATCCTAGTTTCTCTGTGGTTATGGAATGTAGGCTGGGTCTCTTTTGCTTTATTTCTGGTATCCACTTATGAGTGATTATATATTTTATTTATCTTTCTGGTATAGAGTTAGCTCACTTATGATGTTTTTTTCTAGTTCTGTCCATTTGTCCACACAGCTGATTTTAAAGATGTGCTCAAGACCCCAACTTCTAATGAACTCAATATATGGCTTTGGACAATTTATTCTGAACTTGATTGCAAACAGAAATAGTAATAGCACTTTTTGGGAATGTTTACTACAATCTCTAAGAATATTGAAGGTTGGGTTTTTCTTTTTTTTTTTTTAACAAAAAGTTGACATTAAAATTCACCTTAAACACTGCATACAGTGCTTAGCGCTCTACACAGATAAGCATGAGTTACTAATATTTACTCATCGTGTCCACATGCAGCCTATAACCTTAAATGATTCAGGCATCGAAATGGTTTTTATTCCTTGTTGAACAAATATGAATGCACGTTTTCTAAGTACTACATTTGCATCCTGTTGGCTACACAACAATTTCGTCTCAGTCATGAAATTGATTTAGATGGAATTCAGGAAAACAGGGTCTTCAGTTAGAAAATGTCATTTGGTCTATCATCAGAAAGCCAAAGTGGGAAGGAAGAGTAAAGAACTATTATCTATCTGAAGTAGGGGATGGGAGGGGTGCCGAATACTTCAGGACTATCTAAGAACCAATGCAAGTTTAGTTATTTTTTTTAAACAACTTTTCTCTTTGCAGCTTCACAGTGTAGAGGGTGTGTATACTCTCCTAACACCACGGAGTATAGGCTATCTACACTGGCAGTGGAAGAAAGAGAAAAATCAATGTTCAGTTCAGTCATTTGATAACATTTCCTGTCCTCTCGCCCTCAAACACATTCTTCTCAGTCTTCTGACTCAGTCGCAGACAGAAACCCATACTCTTGGTCCTCTGAGTAAAACGGAGAGTTTTGTAAGAACTGGGACAAAAGTGAATGACTGTGCAACTAATGAAATTTTCTGTTGCTCTGGTTCCTGAGTCCCCTCTCATCATTTTCTCTAGAAGAAAATGGAAAACTTTTCCTTTGATTTCTGTGGGCTCCCCTAAATAAGACATATCATAAAAGCTAACATTAAATTCATACCTACTTCAAAATATAGCATTATTTATGGAGCTAACATAACACAGTGATCATGTACACTGGTAAAATGTTTCCTTGGTAATTAAATAAAAATAATCCTAAAGCCTACTTCTCACCTAACATATACAGGGATTATGGGGTGTGAACTGGGCACAGTCTAGAGTAATCAGAAAGGAAAGAGTCTCAAATGAGAAAATGCCTCTGTAAGATCGGACCATGGGCAAACCTGTAGTGAATTTTCATGATTAGTTATTGATGGAGGAGGGCCCAGCCCATTGTGAGTGGCGCTATCCCTGGGCAGTTGGTCCTGGGTTCTATAAGAAAGCAGACTGAGCAAGCCATGAGGAGCAAGCCAGTAAACAGGGCTCCTCCATGACCTCTGTATCAGCTCCTGTATCCAGGTCCCTGTCCTGCTTCAGTTACTGGCTCGGCTTCACTCAGTTGACTGTGATTATAAACCAAGTGTCTCTTCATAGCCAAGAAGGCTGTGATGCCTTATCATAGCTTATGATACCTTATCAAACTGTTTACTCAACTAGAAAACCTTACTTTTCCACGTAATTATAGCAATAATAAAATAAGAACATGTTTCCTTGATGTGTAAACAAGTTTCCTAGAGTAGACATTCTGGTCCATCAAATGTCAGTTATAATTGCCCTGGGGTAAATATTCATATGAAAGATAAGTACAGCAAGTTACTTAACAATAATTAAGCTAGCAGTCATACATCTCAAGTAAAAAATAAGTATTATACCCATAGTTTATGTTTCTTTATTTCCACATTTCTATGTTCAAATCTCTATTTGTGTAAACATTTGACAAATGATAAGTAATGGATATCTGCCTCCTGGTGGTCATGTGCCACATTTTAAGAAAAATTAATGAACTTGTCTCTTAAAACACATTGAAGAGATTTTGTTTTATTAAACAATTCTCTTTGAAGGATAGTGCAAGGTTTGCTCTTTGCCAAGAAAGGAAACAGTCATCAGTTCATCAGTGTCAACAAAAGGACGAATAGGTCATAACAAGTCCCTTTTGACTTATTTGATGTGGAAGTCATAAACATATGCACATACGTGGCAAAGGGTTCTCAGGGATATCAGGAATGAACTAAAATTTTGCCTTTTATTAAAAAATATCTTCCCTTAAAACTCTCAATCTCAGACCAGTGGTATAGTTCTCTTTGATTTCCTTTAGATAAGTAGAAGAAGAGTTGTATTTTCTCCTTACATAAGGTCATCTTTATCCATCAGACCTGGCCAAATGAGCGCATACATGTTTGCCTAAAGTGTCTGCTTTTCAATAGAATGAACCTTGACAGGTACCCAACATGATCTCACAGGAACAGAGCGTTCCTTACAAACCTGCAAGTTAGAAATGCTAGAGCCCGTAGCCTTCAAAGCGAGGTCCTCTGCATACACAGGGTTTTTGTAGGACTCCTAACAGTGGGAGGGGGTGTCTCTGAGTCTTGCCTGCTTTTGGGCTCCGTTTCCTCCTACTGGCTTGCCTCTTCTATCATTGATATACTGGATTGTGCCTCATCTTGCTGCATCTTGATATGCTATGTTCTGTTGATATCCCCTGGGGATGCTGCTCTTTTCTGGAGGGAAACAGAAGGGCAGTAGAACTGAGGGGAGAGAAGAGGTGGCCAGCGGTGGGAGAACCAGGAGCAGCGGAGGATGGGGAAGCTGTGGTTGGGAATCTGTTGCATGACAGAAGAATAAATAAAAAGAAAATAGAAATACACAATAAAAGAAAGAACTGTGAAGGCTTTGCCAAAATAACAAATTGACTAAGGTGATCATTTGAAACTGTTAGTTAATACAATTTTTTTTATGAGTCACTGTATAAGAAAAATAGTAAAATATCCTTATGCTTTGTGGAACTAATAAACTTTTATCTTAAATATATAGTAGCGTATGGCATTGTAAAAACACATTTTAATACACAGAGGACAAAAATTAATTTGCAAGTTTTCAGCTTTCAGATTAATTAGTTCAAGATTAAATTTCAAGCTCTTAAATCAGTTTGAGTAGAATATGAGAATTTTAGTGGGAAATGCAGACAGTGTTTACGTTGTGCTTAAACGTCTGATACTTTCATAACTGTGTGTCTGTTGATGAAGGAAAATTGACTGGATGCACTTGGTATGCGTGATACACAACAAATAACTAAATCCAAATCATTCAACAAACACATGAGAATTGCGCACACTATTTCTTTAGACACAGTTGGAAATGTTTTCTTTTCTACTTCACTATTGATTTAAGAAGACATCACAGCTGTGTTTTTGTTGAGGAATGCCTGTCTTAGCAATTGAAAATTCAGTTCACTGGGATGTGAATGTGTTAAAAATTTAAACATTACCCAAGTAAAAGTTAAAGGACTTCCACATAGCCACTGTTCAGCTGTTCTTACTCATACCCAGCATCCTTAAATGGGGATTTCTCATCTACAGCCCCACAATTCTGAGCGGCTGGATGATTTAGAGGAAAGACAGGTGTGACATTGAATACACATTAAAGAATGACATTGGTGTCTCTGAAATGTCAGAACTATTTTATGTCCAATGGTAACAGCTTCATTAAAGCTGAAGAAACAAAGCAGTTTCTGGCTACGAAAAAGTCACTGGCCCAGTTTTCAATTATCCTGTAGATCCACAAACTGTAGTTAATAACAAACCCTCGAAACACTTTTTTATTAATATTGCTATCATAGTTTTTAGAATTGCATACGATACTAAATAACTGTTGAATATCTGCCTCCTGGTGGTCATAGGTAGGTTTTTGTTTTGGTTTGGGTTTTTAAAATAGAAAAAAGCAGAAAACAGAATGTATTAAATGTGACCACACTGGGAAGATGGATTAAGAGATCCTTTGACCCTCTTCCTCCAGTCGTTTCCCTGAAGTGAGATTAAAGTGCAGAGGGCAGGGATTGGAATCTAAGCAATCCAGGCCAAGGTGTGAGTCCACCCACGGCCTCATCCTGGGTGGTCTGAGCCTTATTAGAGCTATATGAAGCCTCTTTAACAGGAGACAAGTTTCTTCCCTAATGTCAGATAATTTTTTTTTTCCTTTCCTTCTCCCACTAAGAGATTCCTGAGGGAAATTACCATTACTTAGGTCGATTATTTGAACAGTCTGATAGACCAAGGGACATATGCATCTCTAAATTATCTTCATTTCTTCCAGGTCAGTTACAATTACCTACTCTCTGTTTTAACACCTCACTCTTGAGGCGAAATATCTATGTCTAAAATACATACAATAATCAGAATGCAAGTGGGAACTAAGATTAGAAAACACAGTTAGTGCCAGGTAGCCATGAATAGGAACCATCTTTTCTTGACATTTGGCTTTTAATTGCTTTGGGGAGGGTTGGCACAATATGCTCCACCTTGTTATTTTGATAGACGGTTTCATCACGAAACCTAAGCAGGACTCAAACTCAGGACCCTCCCCTATCAGCTTCTCACGGGCTAGGATTGCAGTCAAAGGCAATGTGCTGGGTAAGGGACTGTTTCAGTTCTGACAGCTTGCCCTCTTGTTACAGAATAGTATTCTCAGAACACACTGTTGATCAACTGCCGAGTTCTTGTTTGTTCTCCATTGTTCAATGGTGCCAGGATAAGATCCATCCTGGATTGTCTGAAGTTCCTTCCAGGCAATGTCCCAGCATCTCAGAAATTTCGCTGCGGTTCCTTTGTCAAGGGTTATACTTCTTTTTACAGAGGGTGGGCAAGGTGTCTGAAAGCCCTCAGTATCCATTTCAAGTAGGTAGCAGTAGGTTTCAGGAGTTAGTAGCTAAGGGGATGTTCTCAGTTCCCTCATGACCTGTCTCCTGCTGTTGGCAGCAACAGATGGAAGGCCACCTGTCTGATGAGCTCTGCCTAAGGATTTTATTTTATTTGACTTTATAGTCTCCAAGTTTGGGCTAAAGAGTGATGAGCCAGGATCTGCTTTTAGGCACTTTGAATGCTGTTGGAGTGATTAGAGTCATAGGGTAAAGTCCCTCTTAGATGGTTTCCTACATGACTTTCTCAGACATTTGTGACCCACCTCAGCTTTCCAGCTTTGTCTTTTTCTTTCTCACTTTGGAAAACACCTAGCAATTTTAACTTGGAGTAAATTCTCCTTATGTGATGGGGTAACCGGAGAGAAAAACTCCTGGGAGGCCTGAGTAAGCCGAATGGAGACTTTTTAAAACTGCCAGCAGGGCTGTCCTGAGCAGATTAGCAGGAAGAACCATCCGACCTCTTTTTGATTTGAGTTTTTAAAGGCAATGTTAGAAAAACATAGTGACAACCACAGGTGAACAAAATTGCCGGTCACCTCCACAGTGACTAGAACTTTTTTCTTAATTGCCAACCACACCTATGCATTCCTCTTGGTTTTTCATAAGGAAGTGTTTGTGGTCTTGGATGCCAGCATAGGTAAACCAGCTAAGGCCTCAAGAAAGCTTAAAATTGTGGACAGCTAGTGACAAATGGAGGGTTTTGATGCAAGATCCACACATTCTGGAATTCTAGCATGAAAAGCAGTATTTGTTGGTGGTGCTCATCTTGCATTTCTGACCAGTTTAAGGAAGAGCGGAGCTGATCAGGATTGCTACCTTTTCACCCACTGTTCTGTGCTTACCCCACTCTGGAAGGGACAGAAACTGCAGACCTCACCCTTCCCATCCTAGCGTACGCTGTGCGTTAACTGGAAAAAGCAGAGTTGCCCTCAGGGCTCCGTTTCTTTTTTCAAGTGTCTGGGACAACTGGCTGATTCCAATAAAAGAACCTGCATTTTTTAGGCATTGCACACATCAGCATTCCATTCCAGAGCAAGCCCAGGCAGAGTTGTTTTCCATTCACTCACACATAAAAACCCATGGACATGTGCTGACTTGCCTTGTGTGCTTAAGGAAACTTGCATTGGCACTACACAGCTGAGAACCAAACTCTTTCCTCATCTTCTTAAGGATACTTAAATGTGTCTCCTGGCTGTCCTACAGTTGTATTTTAAGCAAGAAGGCAAGAATGGTTATTGTTATTGTTTTGTTATAAATGACACAGACTCACATACCCTTCATGGGAGACAGGGACTAGTGTCCATATTCTCTTAAAGGTTTTGTATTTTATCTTGGCATCAAATAATATTAAATCTCTTGAAAATATGTTAGTTTAAATTCTGACTGAACATTTCTCGATATGCTTCTCTGCAACTGCATAGTCTAAATATTTTGTTAATCTTACAAACTACCAATGTTGACTATGAAAAGCATCATTAACTAAGTTTATTTGATAAACTATAGGGGATGCTTTCCTTTTTAATTTACCAAATGATACCGTTAAAATAAGGGTACATGGAAGTACCAGGAGTGATTTTAACATGGTAAGTGTGTTCAAATGGAAAATGTAGAAAATATGGAGACACTGTTGTTTTAATTCAGGAAACCTTTCATTTTGTTGTAGGTGTCTACTCTGTGTTCACCAATATTTTACACTTGTCACTATACAGGCCCTATGCCTAGGTATTTTTGTAGATATGATAAGTAAGATTGCTTTTTATTACTGATCGTTCACTTTTGGTACATTGATAGTTGCTTCTACATTGATATTTTGCATCCTTTAGCTTTGCTAAAAATTTTCTCACTCCAATAACTTTCTGCCTGTGGTGGCTTGGATAAGAATGGTCCCCACAGGCTCACATATTTGAATACTTAGTTACCACAGAGCAATGTAGCCTTATTGGAAGAAGTGTGTCACTGGGGTGGGGGGGAGCTTTGGGGTTTTAAATGCCCCAGCTAGGCCCAGTTTCCCCTGGCCCCTCTCTCTGCTTGCAGATCAGGACATAATGTAGCTCTCAGCTATCACTCCAGCACGGGGCTGGCTGCCATGCTTCCCACCATAATGATAGTCACTGGCCCTCTGAAACTGTAAGGAAGCCACCAATTAAATGCTTTTTATAAGGGTTACCATGGTCATGGCATCCCTTCCTAGCAATAGTATAGTGATTAAAACACTGGGGAAGTCTCCGGAGTTTGCAATATGTGAAGCTTGCTGTCACGCAATATGACAACAGAGACGCTTGACCAGTTTGTATACCATTTATACCTGCCCCATAATTGTTCAGTTGTAGGATTTAATTTTGACGGTCCATTTAGCCAAACAACTTTTTTTTTTGCTCCTGGTACGGTGTTTGCTCCTGGTATGGTGTTTGCAGTGTGCCTTCGTCATTCAAATTGACTAAAATTGTTTTGGTTTGTTTGTTTTCATTTCCTTTGTTTAAACTCCTTTAAAAAAAAAAAACCCAAATTACTAAAACCTTTCTCACTCATATGATTATCAATATCAGTTTTTTTGACAAATTTATGTCAAGTGAAAGTATTTAAAATATATAATCAGTAGTCTTGCCTGGCTTGAAAATTGACTTTAGGGGGAAGGAAATGAAGCCCTGAAGACGTAGTAACCACAGCATCAATTAAGGAAGCTGAAAGCGGAGTTTGTGGTGAAACTCTGGTTCATTGAATTGTGAGCATGTTTGGTTTAGGATTACAAAGAATTCAAGAGAAAAACCTTGTGATTCCCAGCGCTCTGTCCACTCAGCAACTGCACAGGCATTAAGTGTCCTCTTACCAACCCTGATGACTGCCCACATGTCACCATGGAAATGACAAGACTCTGTAAATGCCTTCTGTACTCTAAGATTCCAGGAGTAATTTCTGTGCTATGACTAATATCAGTCTGTATCCTTGTTATCCCGGGCTCCAGGGTTCTTTATCTAAATGAACAGTGAGACAATAGTTAAAAGAACGATGTGTGTGTAACATGTGTACAACTCGCCCATTTTCCTTTCTTCATTACGATGCTAGCAAAGGTTGCCAACTGCCTCTAACCCTTCCTGAGTGCGTCTAATCCTCCATTCCTCCTTTCCTCATTCTTACCAGGTTCCATTTTCATACCACATCATCATATTTCAGAATAGAATATTGTTACTTTGACTTGTAAAATAGAAGAATGACAGCCAGAGTCATTTGTCTGGTTTATATGCATTTAGCATGGCTGTTTTAGAACATAAAGTAAGCAAGAATGCTTTAAAAAAAAAATCAAGATTAAAAAATAAAAATTCCAAAATAGAACTTCCTGCTAAAACAAACAAAAAACCAAAACAAAACAAAAAATAAAACACACACTTATTTGGTGCTGATAAGGATAGAAACTCCTTTTGGAAAAGTCAACCATAATGTTACCTTTTTAAAAAATACTTGTAAAGCGTATGTACAAACATATATGTTGAACATATCCCCATAGTTACTAAATATCCAAACAGGATTCAAGATAAGAATCATAATTGCTTAATTTCCAAATTCTAAACTTTTATTTTAGATTTATTTCATAGCTTACTGAGAATCAAGTATATTTTAGGTATGGTTGTGTTTATTTAGAGTACATGAGATCTATAAAGAGAATCAAGAAGTAAGTCACGGGCGGCCATGGAGGCCCCGGCTCCAGGCAGGAGCTGAGGCCAGAGCCTAGATGTCCCTGGAGAGGGAGCGCTCAGGTGCCTCCGGCTGGTGACACGGGATTGATTGAGGATCCACGAGAGAGCAGTATGGCACAGACAGGTACCACAACTGCTATCAAAAAGCAGATCCTGATGCAAGAGAGAACGACGACAGCACCCAGGCCAGGCAGGGTCCTAGCTCGGCCCTGACTGAACTCCAGGAAAAAACAAGAACAACGCCATGGCCCTGAGTGTGGCTGGGCATGGTGGGAAGTTAGTAGATGGCGGAGTGATGGGAGCCAAGGAAGAGCGGGTGGAGAAACGGCAGAGGTTTGTGCGCGATGGAGTGGGGCAGGAAGAGGAGGTTGCTGTTCTTGCTCCTTGGAAAAAGGTGAATTGCACTGCCCATCACTTGAGCCAGTAACGGACCCAACTGCCAGTGGCTATATCATCTTCCCCTGAGAAAACTGACCGCTGTGGGAATCGACGTGGACCCCCAGAGCTGTACCCTTGCCCAGGAAGAAGAGTAGTACCCGAGGAACGGAGACCCACAACTGATGGGACTCAAACAGCTGTGTTTACTCCTCATCCTCGGCCTAACTACCAATCTCTGTGGTGAGACTGTTCACCCATGAGAATGGATGTTGATTACAGTTTCACTGTGTTGCAACTGACTTTGGCCAGAGCTTTGTTTCCTTTGGAAGCTTTGAGTTGGGCAAGCCTTTGAAGACACGCGGAGGCCCTCCCCAGGAAGAGCTGGCAAGAAGAAGCGGTCCAGAGGTCCCACCCCACGCGTGGCCTTCCTGCAGCACCGTGACGTGCAGTGCAAGTGTGGGCCAGAGAGACAGGAGAGAAAGAGAAGCAGAAAGGCGTGAGCATTAAGAAGAGTGGCAGGTTGAAGATGTGAAGGTGGAGAGGGACAGTCTGATGTAAGGAGCTTGGGAAACCATCTGAGGCCAAGGCTCGTGCTGCAGCTGAGGACCGTGTCTGGGTCTGTGGCCACGCAGCAGCAAGGGTCTGTGCTGGTTTTTGTGGCATGTGTTATCACCAAAGTCCATGTGGATGTCTTTGCTCTGGGCTGCCACCTGGGACCACGCTGATAATGCAGGGATGCATGGAGTTAGCCCCATGCCTCACTTGATGGGCATCGGCCCTGCACAGGCTTGTGTCCCACAGTAGAGCCGGCCCTGGATGGTGGAGTTGCGGCACTGAGGGCATGGGCATGGGAGAGCTGACCCGGCTACTCTTCTGTTGTGGGGTGGTGAGTTCCAGTGAGAGATGTCCCTCCCCTTCACCCTTGCCAGAGCAGCAGAGAGGAGATCTGCCCTCAGGGATGTGAGAGCCGCCCCTCACCAACTGCAAGGCTCAGGAGAGCAAGTCCTGATCGTCTCCTGGGCAACGAAACAGAGGTAGCCCTGGTGATGAGGGTGCAGGTGAGCTAGCCCAGATGGTGGAGAGCAGGAGGGCAGGCCCCGTCTTTCGCTGCCTGCAGCTAACTGGGAAAGGGATGGAGAGCTCACTCTGGTGGCGAGGATGCCAGAGAGCTGATCGGATGAAAACTCAGCTACCACCAGGGTCTGGAACAGGTCTATGAATTAGCCCGCCGTGACATGTACCACATCTGTCTGCCAGTTGCTGGAGCACTGCAGGGTGCCAGTCCTGTAAGCTGCACGGTCACCAGGACACAGGGAAGCAATGGTATGTCCAAGAGGAGGCCCAGTGTGGATCCAGCATCGATGCTGTAGCAGCAGCCACTGTCATCAAACCAGAGCAATGGCTCGCCGCAATGGACATTTGAATGCAAATTTGTGTGGACTAAAGGATACACTGTAGGGTGTAGGTGACACGCTACACCTTCCACAGCAAGATTTAATTTCCTTCCTGATACTTTATTTTATTGAAGGGGGTGGTGTCCCAAGGGTAAAGGGGCAGTTACAAAGGGCCGGGGAGATGAGTGAGTAACATCGGGGTGCACAATGTGAAACAATATAGATTTAAAAGAAAAACTGAGAAATGAAAGAGAAATGTAGGTATACGTGGACAAAATGATGGAGTAACTTTTTCATTAAAAAAATCACAAGACACAGATTCAGAAAATATAGCATCGATATTGATTACATTATTAGGGCGAAAAGAGACTATGGCTAAATGTGTGATTCTCTTATTTTAATAGCCACCAAGCCAGAGTCAGACTGTTACATTCTCACCGTGGCGCTGCATTTCCTTCTTAGAAAGGAAAAGTAAATTAACTTTTAAAGTAATTAACAAAAATTCTTTCTATTGTACACTTCTACAATGATTTGCTCACACCCTGGAATATGATGAAGACAGAAATGTAATCATATATCATAATCTCCAATAACAGTTGATGCCTAAAGGAAAACCACTAGGGGGCGGCAAAGCATCGTTTGCCGCCTCATACCATACGAGTAACATATGATGACCATCTGATTTCTTAAGACTTCCATTTTTATAAAATTGAAATGAATTGCAGAAATATCACCAAATCTTTCGCTTTGCTTTATATTTTAAGAGGCATTTTTAGTCCTTTTAAAATCTGAGTGAAGTTCAAATAGAAGTTATGAACTGTTTTCTCAAAAAAAAAAAAAAAAAAAAAAAAAAGAATAAACAGAACCGATAAGGCATACGTTTTGGCATAAACGTTTTTATACAGAATTATCTCTTCAGTTGGGAAGCTGAGCTTCTAATGTGCCCTCTGTGGGCTGCTGTTCTCCCCAGCAGCACTGCCGATGTAAGTCTGGTAAGAAGGAAAACCTGAATGCTTGGAAGAAGAGAGAGCAAGCGGATGCAGACTGCCCCTCTCCCCGATATGGCCGGACAGTTTCTTCCATCCTTTCTTGTTATTGTTGATCTAGTCTGCCCCTCTTGAACTTAGTGTTGAAGAAGATGATGAAAACTACGCTGCTCACACAGGTTGGTAGGAGTCTTCTTTACAGGGACGTATTGACAGTGTTTATTTCATGAAAAATCTACATATATAAATAAGCACAAGTTAAATAAATCATATTAACATATTTAAGCACAAGTTAAAGGTAGACCAGCTTTGTAGCATAATTATGAGCATATATGTTTAACTCTCAGAGGTCTGAATTTTAATACAAAATTTTCAAAATAGAAATAAAATTGTTAATTGATATTTCCAAAAACAGCAGGCATCAGTGTGAAACTGTATTTTGTTTACTAAAATGGAATGAATTAAGTCAATGACAGGAGAAAGAGTAGTTTAAACAAACAAATAAGTGAAAACACTTACTAACTTGTCCATTCTCCCAGCCAAAGGGTCCACCACACAGACTATTGCCTCTAAACCATTCAATGCTTGATTTTTCAGTCATAATGTACTTCTAGTCAGTATACTGAACTTGGACTCTTGGCTCTGTCAAATGAAAATGTTGTGTCCAAGTGATAACTTGCCTCTGGGAAAACAATTATCTCAACCCTAAGAAGGGGAGAATTCTATTGTTCCAATCTTTCAAGATTTCTCAGTGGATGGGCTGTGATACCATGTGCCATCTATCACACAACACACCTAGCACAGAGCTCCTGGTTAACAGATGACCAGTTATTATTACCAAATGAGCACATTGTGTGTGTGTGTGTGTGTGTGTGTGTGTGTGCCTCTGTGTATGTGTTTGTGTGTGTGTCTGCCTCTGTGCGTGTGCGTGTTTGCCTCTGTGTGTGTGTGTGTGTGTGTCTTTGTGTCTAAATGTCAACCATGCATAAAGCCTATGAATCCTAGGTGAGGGAGGGTGTTGAATGCTCTGGACTGAATGCTCAGGCCATTGTGAGCCACCAAGGGTGGGTGCTGGAACCAAACCTCAGTCTTTTGTAGAAACTCTTTGCAAGCAATTACATTCTAACCACTGAGTGTAACACGATAAATAAAAGACCCAGAGATTGATACTGGTGTTCAAATTCCATGCTGATGATCAGAAAAGCAAAGTAGCAGGCTGCTAGCTCTTACCTCTACTTCAAGCTGATTCTGTTGCCTCTCCCCAGAGTGGCTGGAGAATCCTGAGACTGAGTGTAATCCCTCCTCTCCTCAGTGTGGCTGGAGAATGAACACTCAGGACTGGCTCAGTACTAAGACCCCCCTCCTGTCTTTTATCCCCTCTAGTGCTGTGGTCCCAGGTTCTGAGATCGTCTTTGTGTGAGCTGTTTCTCTTTAGGACTGGATCAATCTTGAGTAGATCTGGGTGTCATTGGACTCACTGAGATCTGTCTACTTCTTAATCCTGAGTCCTAGGATTAAAGGTGTGCATCACCACCTCCTGCTTCTGAGTGCTGGGATTAAAGGTGTGTGCCTGGCTTCTATGGCTTGCGGCTGACTTGGTTTCCTAAATCCTCCGGCAAGCTTTAACAAATCATAAACAATATATCACAGCTGAGGCCACCCCACAGTCATGGCATTTTGATGGAACACGTTGAAAAGTATGCATCACCTTCGACGCACTCGTAATGTTTTGTGGCAAGTGGGTCGGTTGCTTCTGCATAGCATACGTTCCTGGCTTTTGAACTACCCTCATTCATTACTCAAGTTATTTCCTTTGAAGACACTTCAACAAATATCTGGGCAATCATGAATAATATTGGGATGATTGTAAACCACTGTTGAGAGTCTGGCCCTGTGCTGGATCTGATGTGGGATTAAGTTGAATTGAATCGTACATACCTGGTCTCTGTCCTCAAAAGGGACAACTGATTGAGTTTGCACAAGGAAGGGAAGGTAACTGAGGGAAGAGGAAAGAGAAGAGAGCAGGCAGGAGAAGCAGAAGGGGCAGAAGAAAGGAGAGATGTAGTAAGGGGGAAGAGAGTTATGTTTCATTACCAGAGCAAGCCAGGGAGAGCTTACAATTATAAACACGTGCAATGAGCAATAGTGTAACAGAGCACGGTGCTGTCTGTCATATTGTAATGCCTTAAGAATGAGTGTCCACACATCTCTGATATATGCAAATGTTGATGTGAGCAGGTTAGGGGTGCCACAGAGAACTTCGTGGAACACGGAGCCCTAAGTAAGCGCCCTAAGTAAGGATGACGCTTAGGTTTTGCAAGAACTGAGTTTTGGGTGTCAGACATAGTGCAGGGACTACAAAGTGGAAACGCTTCTGCAAGCTCTGCCTGCGTGTTCGGTTTAAAGAAAGAAGCACTCTAATGTCAGACCGACTTCAGAAAGCTCGGCTTTGTACTGTGCAAAGGCCATGGCAGTCCTACAATTCCCCAGCAGCCTTCATAGAATTACTTGGCATAGAAGTCAGTACTCCGCAGGAAAGTGAAAGCAATTTTGCTCTTTCTGTTGTTTCTCAAGAACCATGATGTGGTCCTCTCTGGAAGGAGAAAAAGCACATGCTGTAACAGAACCATAACGTGTGGCTTTTCAGTTCAGTTTTTCCTACGCATGCTTGTATATGATCAATCTCTTTAATTTGAGAGCACAAAATTTAATTCACTTTAAATTTCCCACATTAGTAGAAGTAACAGGGTAATTTAGAGCTGAAATGTAAGTAAAAGTGTGTATTCTACATACCCAAGCCTAGATCCAAACACGCGCAATTCTTTGCAGTCTGAAAATAGGAAATGTTAATGCTATACCACACTACTCTAACTCTACTTAAAAATGCTTCTGCAGCCAGAATCAACAAGCCCCAGCTAGGAATTTAATGACCAATCTGGAAAGAATGAGAGACTATTTATGTCGATGTTTTTATTATGTGTGTGTGTGGGGGGGTAGGGGATAGAGCCTTGAACTAACAATTATATCTTGCCAAACCGATCAGGAAAAGTTTATTAAATACTCAAGGGAAATATTTACATTGTGATAGTTTTAATCTGTATGTTTTAAACATGACTGCTCAAGTATTTGTTTTTGGAATTCATATCTATGTAGATAGATATAGATACATGCACATCGATCATATCTATTACCGCCACATCCCTTCCTACTTCCACGGACAGCTTCCCACCAAACATTACCCTCATACTTGCATGCTTTCCTGAGTTTTGTTTTGTTTTACTTTAAACACTGAGTCCAGTTATTGCTACCTGCTGGAAGATTAAATGATTGTATTGGCTTTATCTATGAGGATTTTTAAAGATACATCCTTAGTTTTGTAAAAACCAACCTTCGAAATCACTACTTTTCATTGTCTTACTTGCCCATCTCTGTTTAAACCTTTAACCAGAGAGTTCTATGTTTATCTGTTTACGTTTTTTTGATAAGAAAAATGAAATACTTTAAAAACCAAACAAAAGACAAAGCTACAGACTTAGAGTTCTAACTAGTTTTATTTAGGAAACCTGAATTTATTTCATGAAATTAGTTTTGTTTTGAAAACTCATGCTTCTATATTGTGAAATGTAGTGAAGTTTACCAACAAATCTCATAACACATAATGCAGTACCATTATCTTTATTATGTAATACCTGATATTTAAGGTTTTAGACATATTCAGCACAAATCAAGGAACTTTGTTCCTCTAATCCTTCTACAGAAATACTTTCAAAACCCAATGAGTTTTATAATCTACTTAATGACTTTATTTTACTTTTGAGATTATAATGTAATTACATTTCTCCCTTCCCTTTCTGCTCTCTATACTATCCCATATACCTTTCCCTCTATTATAGAAACACAATCAATGAAACAAAGAGGTGATTCTTTAAAGTAAATGAATAGGATTGAAAAAAAAAACTTTTATCTAAATTAACTAAAAGAACATCCAAATTATTGAAATTGTAAATAAAAGTGGGGACATAACAACAGTCTCCAAGGAAATCAAAAGACTCAAAAGGACATACTTAAAAAAAGGTCTTTGACAAAACACAGCACCCCTTCATGATAAAGTACTGTGTAGATTAGCAACGCAAGGGATGTATTGGATTTTTTTTTTTTTAACTCTCTTGGGGACCCACCGCCCAGCTCCCAAATAAATACATGGAGATTTATTCTAACTTATGAATGCCTGGCCTTAGCTCGGCTTGCTTCTAGCCCACTTTTCTAACTTAAGGGATCCCATTTCTCTTTAGTTACATTTTGCCTCTGGAATTTTTATCTTTCTTTATTTTGTATGTCTTCTCTTTTACTCCGTGGCTGGCTGTGTGGCTGTTTGCTGGCATCCTATTCCCTTTCTTCTTTTCTCAGCCCCCACCTCTTGTCTAGCCTTCTCCTGCTCTTTATTTTCTCTGCATGACAGCCTCACCTGTTTCTCTCTCCTGCTTAGCTATTGGCCATTCAGCCCTTTATTAGTGACACGGTTTTACAGAGTTCAACCAATGCAACGTGAGAATGCAACACATCTTTGCATCATTCGACAAATATTCCACAGCATAAACAAGTGTGTAACGTATCTTAAACTAACAGTCCACAACAATGAGACGTACCTCAATATAATAAAAAGCAGTTTACAACAAGTCCCTGGTCAACATCAACTTAAGTGGGAAGAAACTCAAAGCATTTTCATTAAAATCGGGAATAAAACAAGGCTGTCCACTCCCTGCATACCTATCCAAGACAATACTAACTTTTAGCTAGGGCAATAAGACAACTGATGAAGATCAAGGGAATACAATTTGAAAAGGAAGAAGTAAAAGTTGTCTCTGTTTACAGATGCGATACATAAGTGAACCTAATGGCTTCACCAGGGAACTCCTACAACTGATAAACACTCTCATCAAAGTAGCTGGATACAAAAATTAACTCACAAAAATCAGTAGCCTTCCTATATATGAATGACAAATAGACTAAGAAAGAAATCAAGGAAACACCACCTTTCACTACAGCCACAAATAATATAAAACATATTGGGGAGAGTTGAGCAAAGCAAGTGAAAGACTTGCATGATAAAAGACTTTAAGTCTTTGAATAAAGAAGTTGAAGAAGCTATCAGAAGATGGGAAGATCTCCCATGCTCATGGATCAGTAAGATTAATACAGTAAATATAGTAAAGTGGCCATCCTACCAAAAGCTATCTAAAGATTCATGGTAATTGCTATCAAAATTATCACACAAAACTTCATAGATCTTGAAAAGACAATTCAGTTCTCAGCTTCACATGGAAACCCAAAAAATGCAGTGTTGCTAATACAATCCTGAACCATTAAAGAACTACTGGTGGTATCAGAGCTTTAGAAATACAAACAGCAGGGTATTGGCACAAAGCAAACAAAGCGGTGGACTTGAAGACCCAGAAATAAATACACATACCTGTGCACACCCGATTGCTAAGAAAGGGGACAAAAATACATATTGTAAAAAGTTCAGCATCTTAAACAAATGCTGCTGACCATGTTGGATGGCTGCATGTAAAAGAACCCAAACAGATCTATACTTATCACCCCAAATGGATAAAAATAAAATCAGACACACTGAACCTGATCAAAAAGAAAGTGGGGAACAGCCTTGAACTCACTGACACAGGAGAAGAGTTACTGAACAGAACTCCATTAGCCACTAAGATCAAAGGTTCATACATGGGACCTCATCAAACTGAGAGTCTTTTGTGTGGAAAAGACACTGTCATTTGGACAAAGTGACAGCCTATAGAATGTGAAAAGATTTTTAGCAACTACACATCTGACAGAGGGCAAATATCGAAAATATATAAAGCACTCTAAAAAGCTAGATATGAAGAAAATAAACAGCCAATTGAAAATGGGGTACAGATCTAAACAGAGACTTGTCAACAGGGGAAGCTGAAATGGTTGAAAAAGACTTGAATAAATATTCAAGTCATCAAGGAAACATAAACCAAAACTACTTTGTGTTTTCATCTTCTACTAGTCAGAATGACGAAGTCAATAAAACAAGTAACAGCTCATCCCTGTGAGGATATGGAACAAGGAGAACACTCCTCCATTGTTAGTGTGACTGCCGACTTGTACAGCCATTATTCAAATCAGTATGATAGCTCCTCAGGAGGATGGAAATCATTCTGCCTGAAGAACCAGCTATAGCACGCTTGGGAAAAATCCACAGAGACACTTGCTCAACCATGTTCAACCTAGATATCCCCCAACAGAAGAATGGATAAAGAAAATGTACTTTTACACAGTGGAGTATTAGTCAGCTGTTAAAAAGTAGGAAGTTATGAGATCCTCCATAAATAAATGGAACTAGAAAGGAAAATCATCCTGAGTGAATTATGCCAGGCCCATAAAGGCAAATGTAGTATGCATTTGCTCATGTGTGGATATCAGCTTTAAGTCAATAATAAACAATCTTCAATCCATAGAATCACAGACTTGGGCATAGAGCAAGGGAATAAGATCACAGACGGAATTTGTCAGGGAAGGGAGACAGGGTAGAAGGTTACAATCAGACGTGCTGGGACTGGAATGGAAGGATGAAAAGAGAGACAAGGGAGGGGATGCAGGAGGAGGCATCAAAGATTAAGGACCACTTGAGGTTTGACAGACCACATAAAATAGAAACTTCCTAATATATATATATATATATATATATATATATATATATATATATATATATACACATGAAGGCAAACTAAATGAAATCACAAAATGGGGGAGACAGATTCCCAGCTTACCACCTCTTGTTACAAAATGAAGCTTCCAGTGCTGAGATGGGGTAACGTCTCATTGAGATGTTAGGGGTTCTACTGGGGATCCCAAAACAACCCAGGATGTTGCCAAGACTGGTTGGCAACATAAACTGTGGAGATTGCTATACAAAAGCTGTCAACAAGTCCCTATTGATGGAGACAAACATACACAGCTCATTGAACATAGAGAAGTCAAGTTGGCCTACATAGAACCTTCATCCCTACATGCTAATGTCTTTGGTAAGGGAAGGTAACTATACAGGCCACTAAAAGAGAAATGCAGACACCACCTCATCAGTGGTACCCTCCATACAAGAAAAGCTAGGGTAATGGAGACACAAAGCTTGGGAAGTAACCAACTAATATCTGATTTGACTTGAGGACCACTCTATGAGATAGAACCCATACCCAATACTGCTTGGGTGTTCAAGAACCAGAAATTAGATAGCCCAGGGACCTAGGATCAAACTAATTCATACCATTCTTTAAAAGGCATCAATAAAATAACCTCCTCTTATAATTATAGATCTGTGCCCTTGCTCATCCAGTACCAGAGAATCTTTCTCCTACTGCAGGTGTATTAAAGTGAAAAAAATATATATATATTTACCACTTCAATTTCATTAACTTCTTTGTTCCTTTCCCATTCACTGTACTTGTAATCTCACCAGAAAAGACGCCCATTCCCGCCAGTTCAAGATGTGCATCTTCAGTCTACAACAGCCCTTCACTTATAACTCAGGGCTTCTTTTGATTTAATACTAAAATATACCATTTGCTTATAATTGATATATATGTATGTATGTACATTGAATACCAAACTGCACGTCATTTACCATGTTGCCACCGATGAAAGTCCCACCCAGTGAAGCTGATTACACTGAGCCATGACCTCTCATTGAGATTTAGTATCTCATCCAGCTGCACTATGCAAATGACCTGTGAGAACCAAAGACTGGCTTTTGAAAAGGAACTGGAACTTTGTGTGAGATCCAACAAAAAGCCGGAGCTTCCAAACACAAAGATAAAGTGTAGCTGATTTGGCCCTATGGAAGCTGAAGGAAGGCAGTGAAGGGACTCCAGTGGATAGTGACTACAGGGGACATAATATAAAGTCCTCCCCTACCCCCAAACCTCCCCCCCAAATCATACGGTTGAAGTAATAAGACACCGTAGAATAGCTATTTCATCTACTTCCTACTTTGGGGGAGGGGTGGTCTGGATCAGGTCAGACATTTTTTCTAACTTAGTTTCCCCTTTTGTGTGATAAGAAAATGAGAAAAATCTCACTATCAACTACTTACTAACATAGTATACAGATAACAGCTTAGGAACATAAGAGGAAAAAAGAAAAATACTGAGGCAATCACTTTTGTATCTAGTAGTAAAGTGGGCCCGAAGCCTAAAAGGTAATCAATAAATGTTTGCTAAATGAATGCATGAGGACTAGGTAATGGACTACAGAGATGTTACATCAGAGATATGTGCCAAGAAGAAAGATATTCACAATGCTGGCTTTTAGGGGCAGGGAGGGAACATAGGCAATCGGAGAGGAATGTGTTATCTTTATGCTGGAGCTGGTACCTAGAGATAGCTGCATGAGGCAAGATGGCTGTAGCATGAAGAGCTGGGACTCCAGCACTGCAGAGAAGAGAAACAAACACCATTTGAGAATTAAGATCCACTATAGAAATGCTTATCCAAATGCACATGAAGCAGCATGTTTGAATTGCTTGAGTTCTTGTTTGCTATAGGATGGAGACAAGCAGGGAGATAGAAACGTAAGGAAATCTGAGTAGGCTTCAGTGTTATAACCCACGGAGACTAAATCCAAGCTCTGGCACAAATATTGACAAAAACGTTAACCACTGAGACATCTATAATAAAGATTTTAATTTTGAAAACTGGAGATTGTAGGCTCTACTCTGGGGACTGGCTTTGCCGAATGAACGTATGGATATAGCAGGCATGAAACATACTTCACATGATATACTTTTTTCCTTTTTATTATTAATGTGCTATGTGATGATGTAGGTAAGTTGAGGAATGCATGTGCCATGGCTTTTATGTGCGGGGGAGGAGGGTAACTTAGGAGTTGTTTCTCTCTTTTTACTGTGGGTTACTCTAGATATTATGGCCAATAAAGTTTGTATCAATCACCTGTTTGTCTTCAGGTGAAATACTTGCAATTTACAAAGTCTTCTTTATTATTATTTTATTATTATTTATTATTATTATTATTTTTTACATTTCCTTTATGTATATTTTCCCCTTTGACATTTTTGTAAAAGCTATTCCCCATCTGATTTGGTTTTGGAAGCACAAAAAAAAAAAAAAAAAAAAAAAAAGAAAGAAAGAAAGAAAGAAAGAAAGAAAAGAAAAGCCACTCTATAGCCAGAGGCCAGCTAAGTTGCCTGTGTGGCAGCAAGCAGGCCTCCTAGGTTTAGAAACTCACTTGGAATTGAGGAAGGGCCAGAGCAGAACCAGGGGAGGAAGGACTCAGGAGCCAATTCCCGAACTGGCCTTATCTGCCTAATTCAGGTCAACATCTTCTGAAAGACAAGACTCTTTGGGGTTTGCTTGTTTAAACAAAACCTGTGACTTCTTGGTTTATTAAATGTATACAGAATCAAGATAAGATTTTTGAATTAGACCTATGAATTAGAAATAGTGTAGGGCTGGGTGGTGGTTGAACACGACTTTAATCCCAGCACCTAGCAGGCAGAGGCAGGCAGAGGCAGGCAGTGTGAGTTCAAGGCTAGCCTGGTCTTCAAAGCTACACGGAGAAACACCATCTTAAAAAAAAAAAAAAAAAAGTAAGATTTAAACTGGGCAAAATCATGGTGGTAACTTACCAATACATACCTTGGAATCAGCAAAGAGGGTTTACTATGCTAAGTAAAAATTTCAAAGAGCTTTAGTCTGGGGAAAAGTGTTCTGTTGTGAAGCAAAGCCATTAAAAAGGCTGGGGTTCCTTTCGAGCATCCTTCACTCTGGTGTTTTGATTGTGACAGAAACAAACAGGCCTCCCTGTGACTCTGGTCAGCTGGCTTCCCTGTTTAAACCCCTAAGTATGGCATAGTTCTAAGGAGAGCAGATACAGTGCTGGACAGGGGAAGACTGAGTGAGCTTGCAGAAGTCCCCCTTCTAATTTTGGGCTCAACTTTTTATGGAAAACTTTGTCTTCCAAAGTTTAGTGCGATCTCGGCTGCATAGTCCCAGAAAGAAACTATAGTCCATCTGTGTCTGGAAAAAAAACAAAACCCAAAAAAACAAAAAAGGGGTGTGGTGTGGTGTTGAGGGGGCTGTGTCTGCAGAGCAGGTCTGGGGGATGCTTGACTTAAAAGGGCAAACCCAGGAAGGTGTGGGACCTGGGCTCCTTTCCATCCCTGCGGGAGCCACTCAGCTCCTCGGGACCCTCACAACGCACCCTGGCATCGACCTGGGCTGCTCAGGCACGCAGGCAGCGAGGCCAAGTGCGGCCGGCGTGGAACAAAGGCGTGGCGGCATCCACCCGGGGCGTGGGGAGCACTCACCCTGGAGACCCGGGGAGACGAGGCCCCGCCCACCGCGGCCCCGCCCCGGCCCCGCCCTCCGCGGCCCCGCCCCGGCCCGGCCCGCGCGGGCCAATGGGAGAGCTGGATGTTAGCGTGTGGGAGGCGACACTGGGTTGCTACAGCGGGAGCTGGGCGGCGGCGGCCGAGGGCGGCGCGCGGGGACCCTGAGCTGAGCGAGCGCCGCGCCATGGAGGGGCTGGAAGGTGAGACCCGGGCCCGCGGCCGCGGGGCTGGAGCGGGCGGAGGCCGGGGCGCCGCGATGCGCTGCGCGGTCCCCGGGCGCGGCCGCCCATGCCCGGGCCGGAGCGCTGGCCGCGGGGCTGCCACCCGCGCACGGTCCCCCGCTTCCCCGGGGGTCGCCGGAGCGCCCCGTCCTCCCTTTCCCGGGCCTTCCTGACCCCGTGGACGCCTTTGGGTTAGTCTGCGGCTCCGCTCAGCTTCGCTCGTCTTTGCAAACCGTGCTCCCGGCCGATGTCCGGGTCGCCTGCCCTTTGCTCGGCCCCCTCCGGCCAGCCCCGGGCGCACACCTCGGGCGTTCCCGGGCAGCCAGCCTGCCTGCCCTGCCTACCGCGTCCCGGTCGCGGAGATGCCGGAGCATCCGTCTCCAAGGAAGCGTCCCCGGCCAGCTCTGCACCGGGAACAATAGCTCCAGCTCGGTGGGTTTTATTGACGAGCGCAGACTAGGGAAGAGCCAGCGTTGGCTTCCTTATCTCCCTTCGCCCTCTCCTGGTGCTGTAGCCATGGCTTCAGATGGTTGCTTTGTGCCTTGTTTCACTTTTTCTACCTTTGGTTTTAATCCTATGTAAGGGCAGCCGTCGCTTAAAAACAAAGGGAGGGAAAAAGCAATAAATTAACAAATAAATACAACCCAGCAGTGGTAATAACGGCGTCTAGATGAATAAAAGACAGTAGACCCTTCTGATAAACAAGCTTTCAGAATTTCTGGACCTCGTTTTCTTCTTTTTTTTTTCTTATTAGAAAAAAAAATTCTACCACTCAACATACTTGGAATGAGCAGGGCCACCAAGCCCTTCTTTTCCTTGTATTATAGATAAATGTTTCAGGATGTGTTAGGAAGTGAAGATAGGCAACTGATAACTTTTTTCAGATTTCAGTGATTTTTTTTTTTTTTAAGTGCACCGGAAAGGAAATTTGGTCACATGATTGTGAATTTTATTTCAGTTTTATTTTGCAGTGAAGCCCTCACCAAACACCTTGAAGCTTATAAAGAATTCCAGTTGACTGTGTATACGGTGTACCGTTCAACTTTACATGGAATGAGAAATTGTAATGACAGCATGTCTTCCTTACAAAAATCTCTCTTTTGGGGAGACCCCTGCAGGCAGCTGATTTTAATTATTTAAATCTATACTGGTGTAGAGGCTGTATAGAAAACACGGTTGAAACACGGGTTGCAGGATTTTTTATCATAGTGCATGAAGAGTGTTTTGTAACACTTCGCAGAGTTTTACTGATGGACATTTACAGTGATAGAAATATTTACCCAGTGTTTACTTAGTCATCCTATGCACGCAAAGAATAAAAGTCGTCAAGGATCTATCCGTTCTAAGAATCTTCACATTTTAAGTTGTCCTGTTATTACTGTTGCAGTCTAAAATTTCGGAAATATAATTGAAAACTATCATAATATCAGTCACTCTGTGTGTGTGTGTGTGTGCGCGCGCTAGGGAATGAGCATGATTTATGAATCTGGTTTAAGTCAAACAGAAACACCAACCTTTTAACTCTTTGATTTTTTTTATTTCTAACAAAATAAGATGCCATCAATTAAAAGTTCTTAATTGTAATGAATTAGGTTGAAATATAAGAAAGTAGCTCTTTTGTCTGGCAGAACAGCTGAATATTGGTAATTTCAAGTAGTTCAACATAATAAAAGCTCATCGAAAACTGCCTTTTTTTTTTTTCTTGGCTTTAACCCCACCCATGTCAGTTCCTATCACATCATGTTTTGCAGAGTTTAAAACTTTCTAGTCTTAAGGATACCATTCGTTTATTTATTCACCCTTGCATTCACTTAATAAGAAAAGTCTTTAATCCCTTCTCAAGTAAATGTTGTATCTTGGATGTATCCAAAGAGCATAGAAGTAATTTTAAGAGTTGGGAAGTTCTAGTCTATTATAAATTTATCACCCATAAGATTGAGGTGATAAAAATCTAAGATTTTATGCTTTCACCATAGCCATTGCCTTTCTAATATTGTAAGATATGGTTATAACAATTATGGCAGACATTGGGCAGACCATTCTTGCTTTGGACCGCTGTGTTTATTATCTTAGTGTTGCTGCTGAATCTTGATTACAAGTCCCATTGCTCTTCTGTTTCGTACCTACCTAGTGGGAGTCTGCCATCATGCTTTGTTAGTATGTCTCTTTTGTGTTACCTTAGCACAGGTGTGTGCCATGTTTGTAACATGTTTGTCATTGTGGCTTTTGATTGATGGCTGAGTTGAAATTTAGGTATTTCCATGGCCAGCGGAGCTTTATAGAAGCTTTCATTTAAACTTTTGTTTTATTTTTCTTACCTCTTTTATTTTGTCTCTGATTTGGGGATGTGTCTTTATGAGAGTTTATTTTATTATTATTATTGTTTTTGTATGAGTGTTTGTCTTGCATGTATGTATGGGTGCATGTCAAAAGGAAGCGTCAGATCCACTGGAACTGTAGTTACTGACAGTTGAGAGCCCACATATGGATACTGGGATCTGAACCCCGGGTTCAGTGAGCACTTTTAACCGTTTGGATGCCTCTGTAATCCAAATCAGAACCTCAGTTATCTCAGCTATAAAAAGCAAAGTTATTAAACATAAACCACACTGGCTATATCAAGTATTAAACATACACAGAAAAAAACCATTAAATGCCAAGTGCATTGAAGTATGTATTTATTCAGTAGATAAAGACTAAGGAAGCATGCCGTCTCTCTTGGCCTGCCAGCTGAGGCCCAAATAACTGTGTCCAAGACAGACTGGAACAAAGCAGAGACTTCAGAGGTGTGCGTGTGTGTGTGTGTGTGTGTGTGTGTGTGTGTGTGTGTTTGTGTGTGTGCCTGTGTGTGGTGAAGATTAAAACCATGGACCGTGTAAGGGGGAGATCAACCTGAGGTTGGGAAATGAGGTAGGGTTTTTGGTGCAAGAGAGAAGAAAGTTTCGTACTTCAATGACTTTGGCTTTAGAAATGTGTTTGTAGCACATGGGAATATCCCATTTAAATTAAACAAACCTCACGGTTATGTGTCTGAGAATTTTAGTGGTTATCACTACCAAGAGGGTAGCCTAGGCAAATCATACTTAGCAAAGTGAGAAAAGAAACTACTTATAAAATCCCACGTTTCAGGATTGGTAGAATAGGAAGTTGGATGGGCAGAATCTTTAGAGAAGTTTTAAAACTTGCGGGGGTTGGGGGACAAGGATTGTTGGGGAGACACTAATATTTATGAAGAAACAAATGAGCTAGAGAAGCTTATAGTATCTGGGTGTAGGTAGGAAATGTAGTACTAGCTTGCCAAAGAATTGGGAAGAAATGGAGAACCCTGCAGAGGAAGAACAGTAAAGGCCAAAAGATGAACAGTAAGTACCTTGTGCCACGGGAAAGCCTGGTCAGAGAGGGTGTAAAAGATGCAATTAAGCATGACGTTTAGTAGGTCAGCGGAGTAGGTCCCATTTCTTAGTCTCTGTTGCTATTGTTAGTTTCCCCTGACCTTGTCTACTTCCCAAAGATCACCCTGGCTATCTTCTTTCCCGTATTCCATTTTTTCCTCTTTATGTTGTTAATCTTCTGACATTTTAAATATTTGTTTGACTTACTTTTCTTCTTAGTATTTGAATAATAGGGTCTCTATAAGATTAGGGGTTTTGTTTTTATTTCATTTTATTCTTTTGCCTTTAGCTCCATATGTTTTGAAAAAAAATATTATCTGGTGCCAGAAAACCAGTATTTGTTGAGTCAAGTATTTTAATACAGTGGATAGGCTCAGAAAGCGAGCCTGTAGCCATGTAGGGGGAGAGTGGGAGGGAGGCACTAACTAGACAGTGTCAGTATTTGAAAATATACTAAGGACATTGGTCTTAAATATCTCTTGGGTGTAAAAAGGATTTCTGATGAGTGTAAGAAAATAGCAGCATTCTGTGTCCTTTTTTCCTTAATTGAGGAAGTAAGAAAAAAAACCTCATCTAACTTTGTTTAGTATAACATTTCACAAGCATTTGCCCATGTAACAAGGAATTTGGGAGCTATTTATGAAAAGGGACAGTAGCTTTCTGTTCAAACTGGGTAGATAGGGAACTACAACTGGGAAGGAGCTTAGACTATAGTGTCCGTATTTCTGTCTGTCCTGGAATTCTCTGTGTAGGCCAGGCCGGCCTTGAAATCATACAGATCCGCCTGCCTCTGCCTCCTGAGTGCTGGGATTAAAAGGGTGTGCCACCACACCCAGCTGCTCTATTTTTTAAGGACTTTGCCCTTTTTCTTTTCTCTCCCAAGCATACATATATTTTTAAACACACTGTAAACTGTTTAGAGGCCTTTTTCCCCCCCACCCTCTGAATCTGTCTTCACTGTATATATCGTTTTCTGACCACGAGTCCTTTGTCTGCTAAACAGCATTGCTAGGGTTGAAGTGGACATTTTGGCTCCTGGTTACAACCAGTTACGCTCCAACTTGGCAGGGTACTTTTACCACCAGCCCAGGGGGCTGCGCTCACCATTTGACTCTGGTCTACAAGACACGGTGAGACTAGAAAGCCCTCCCGTTACGTGGGAATCCATGCCCTACGTTGGGCTCGCCATCTGGGTCTATGGCACATTACCTCTCAGCTCCCCAGTGTATGCCCGGGACCAGCCGTTAGGACTGTGGGTGCTATGGTTTTCCAGATATGTACTTAACAATGAGAAATTTTAGCTTATATACTAGGTGTAGTATAACAGATTGACAATAAATGACAATTTAATAAGTAAATGAAAATGTGGCCTTGAGAGAACACATCAGGATAAATGTCAGTTTCTTGGATTGTCCTTGACTAGGTCAATGAAACTGCAGTAAATGAAACCCTGGATTAAGGAAGGAAGTCAAATTTATTCTGATATAAGATAGTGACTGAGCGCAAGCTGGGAATCTAGAGAAAGCTTGAATGTTTTAAGAAAAACTTAATTTATAAAATTATATTTATTAATCCAAAGTCAGATAATTCAAGTGGTGTGGAGGGTAAAGGCTATGTATAGAATAAAGTGTATAGGTGGATTTTGGAGGCGGTAGATCTGAAAGGAGATCTGTCTGTAAAGAACCTTGGGAAGAGTTATAACAAATTCAAGAGTTCTATTTCATGTTAAAAGTTGGACCCAGATGAGCTGCGGTTCTTTATAATTTATGACTCCCTGTAAGCAACTTAGTGCACATAATGGATGCTAGAATTGTGGAAGATGGGGTTAACTGCTCAAGTGCTTTTCTCTGGGCATGACACGCCTCCGCACTCAGAACTCAGATGGTACATTATATGCACAAGACTGAGCCCGGACTCAAGGGTTACTAAAATAATAAGCAAGAAAAAAAAAATGCAAGGATATACAGATGTGTTGGCAGGCGTCTCTAGCAAGTAGAAAGGAGGAGCTGGGGATGGATGTGATCATGATTTTATATATATATATATATATATATATATATATATATATATATACACACATATATATATATACACACACATATACATATATATGTATATATACACACACACATATATATATGTATATATGCACACACATACCTATGTATATACAGTTGCCATAATGTCAGAAAAATATTATATTTGAAAATACTTCAGTATTCTAAAACTCAGAAAATCAGTCTTATCCTTGTAAAACTTACCTAGTACATTTCCAAGAGAATTTTTAAAAGTAGAAACAGTTCTTTGAGCAGCCTCCTCTGAGATACTCTCTGAAGTCTTCACTGAGCCCCAGCAACCACAGGGTGTCATGTCTTCAACAGTAAGGTCATGGTGACATGTCTTCAACAGTAAGGTCTTACCCATGCTCTCCAGTAGGACTCCTCCCTGTATAAATTGCCTTGGTTATGCTGTGTTTACAGCAATAGAAAATTAACTGAGACTTTGCCTCTCCCATGTCCCTTTGAAACAGGGTCTTGCTAAGGAGGCTGAACTGACCTCCAGAGTGCCAGGGTTCTAGGAGTGTATCATTCATCGCCTGGGATTGTTGCTGCTGTATACATTCCTTTTCATGTTCTTCTAGTGACAGTGGTTCTTTCCCTTGAAGACATTTTGACCATCTTTGATGACGTGTGAGAATTAACTCTAGAAATTAGATTTTACCATATGGTAAAGCTATGGCAGCCATTAAGTGTTAAATATTTTATTGAAAACGTGAGGTGATTTCATTCTTGCTGAATTGAATAGAGAAGTAAATAAGTGGATTGTGGCTGATTTTATGAGAGCAGTGGTTGTTTTGTTCACCTTTGTGCCCCAGAATGTGTCTGGTAACCAATAGGTACTCAAATAGCCATTCAGGTCATATCAGTGAATTGAATTCATTTTTTTCTGATTGGTTAACTGTGAAGTGTATGTGTGTGTGTGTGTGTGTGTGTGTGTGTGTGTGTGTGTGTGTGTGTGTGTGTTTGTGTGTCTATGATTAAACCTATGACTTTAGGCATGCCAAGACCTTCCACTGAGCCATACCTGCAGTCTTGGGAATTATCATTAGATTGTGCTTTGTACTAGACCTAACAAGTAGATAACTAAAGTAACACACTTTTAAGCAAGTGAATTGTGAGATTTTTTTTTTTTTTTTTTAGCATTTATGCTAAGTTTTAAACCATTGCCTTGTATTTAAAAGAATATATGAGAACCCAGGAAGCAATTCTGTGTGGAAACTGCTTCAGCCTTCCGAGTCCAGGTCAGTGAGTAACCCATTTTTTATGCGCGTATTAGCGGAAGAAAACATCGGGTGAGTCTTAGGTTTGCCTTTCTAATATCCAGCTTCACTACTGTCCAGACATCTCACATCCACCTGGATTACAAACAGTCACTGTTCCCCAGTGAAATAGTGCCGCGGGGCACTGGGCAATTCGAGAACCAGTATCCCTGTGACTGAGTGCATTCAAGCAAACCTCCTTACTGGTCTGTTTGGGATCACCATATTGGTTTTCTATGGATTCACCACCTCATGACCAAAGAACGTAGTTTATGTAGTAAAATATTGTGTGTGTGTGTCTCTGTGTGTGTGTGTTTTCAGGAGTTTGGTACATTGAGCAGAAAATATTTTTCCAGTTTATATAAAGAAGTTTTGTAGTCAGTGAAATATCAACAGAAGATATGTGGGTAATTTTATAGGTTTGCCATTTGCTTTAAGAAAATTACAGGCATGAAAGTACATTTAGATCTAATACTTAGGTAGAAAATAAATCAGTTACATAATGTCCGAAAGAACATAGTTGTTCTTCTTTTAAACCACTCCAAGCAATAATATTTGTATCACGTACATGGTATGCCACGTAACGGTATACAGATTTTAGCTAGCAACCATTTAATTAATTGTGCCCAAATGAGTTCAGAATATCTCAATGTAGAAGTCTAATGGGTCATTTTAATGTAAATATCATATGTATGTATAAAAATGAGTGATTCACGGGACATATGACAGGCAGTTTACATAACTGTATGATCTCATTTTTTATTGATTGATTAATTTTTTTCCAGCCGGATCACAGTATAAATAGATGATCTTAACTTTGGATAATTATATTTTGTATTGTCTCTTGATAATTAAACAAGATTCCTTTGATTCTCACTCCCAGATAAGTTCAGGATGATTACTCATTGGTGATAGTTCTTCATGCCTTGGAGCTATTATTGAGATAGATCTGGTCATGAATTCTTTGTATTTATAGTAGATATAAATAATTAAAAGAAAACTATGTATTTCTAACAATATCAATTTGATTATCCTTGGATTATCATTGTTATGTGTGTACTATTGCCTTTTAGGTCATTGGTAACTCTAAGCCTTAGACCATTTTAATTGAAAATTTTGCTCATTTTGAAGTACAATTTTTTTTTTTTTTTTTTTTTTTTTTAAGATGGGATTTCTCTGTGTAGCTTTGGAGCCTGTCCTGGAACTAGCTCTTGTAGACCAGGCTGGCCTCGAACTCACAAAGATTCACCTTCCTCTGCCTTCCAAGTGTTGGGGTTAAAGGCGTGCGCCACCACTGCCCAGCAAAGTACAACTTTTAAATAAGAGCTCCCAACTCACCTATAAGACCTAAGCGACAACATTAAAAATGAAAATTTTGTAATGTGAGTTATGGGAAACTTATAATTGGATTATTTTGTGTTTTAGGGAATGGAAGTGTTGTCCAGGTTGGAGAACTGTTGCCCTGTAAGATCTGTGGAAGAACATTCTTTCCGTTAGCACTGGTGAGTAGGCGGGGTTTATTTTAGTCTGTGTGCTCTGGGGCCCACAGACCGGCGATAGTTTCGTGCTTGAGGACCATTGTGTGGCTGAATTGAAGGTTATGGAGCATTCACAGGGTAATCTTTGAAGATGAGTTTCATGTGAAAATGGCTGAACTCCGAACTCCACTTTTGTACGCCAATTTTGTAGGAATAATATGAGATAGGAACACAATACACAAATTTAAGAGGCAAAGCACCTCATAAATATAAATGAGAATGTACTAACAAATGTTACAATCTCTAGAATTTGCTTTAAACATATTCCAGGAGCAGGAATTGTTGAGAAGTATGATGAATTAATAGGGTCGTTCCTTCTGTTTTCTTCCTGTGTTTTAAATCATCCAAAGCAAAGGCTTTGCTGTTTCAGCACTATGAAAGTGCAGCTAAAAATGTGTTAATTTCATCTGGTTAGCATACAGAAATTGAATAGAAGCATGTTGCATTAATCTTGGTAACATTACTCAGGTATATAGGATAGTAATTTTGCCTTCGTATCTTTTTCAATCTCAGATATAAATGTGCAGTTGCTAGTAATCTAATATTAATGTTCAGCAGTTTCTTCACAAATGATTTTCAAACTATGACACTTGGATTCTACAGAAGAAAACAAATGTTTATTCCTTAAATATTTAATTTAATGACGTTAAGGTTTAAAACTACTTCAGTTTGTGTAATATAGATTCTAAGTAGGCACCGCATACCCTTAATATACTGCTAACTTTCTAAGGACAGACGTATTTGAGAATACTAGGAAGTTTCCTGGTAGCATTATTTTCATTACTTAAGAGAAATAGAGCCAAAAGTAATGGTTAACACCTGTAATACCAATGCATGGAAATCCAAGGAAGGTAGATAGCTGCAAATTTTTAACCCATCCTGAGCTGTGGCGTAAAGAGAGAGAGAGAGAGAGAGAGAGAGAGAGAGAGAGAGAGAGAGAGAGAGAGAGAGAGAGAGAGAGAGGCATTTAAAGAATTTTTGCTGGCGATGAAGAGGTGATTCAGCAGTTAAGAGCACTCGCTGCCCTTGCTTGAGGCCCAGGTTCTGTTTCCAGGGCCCGTATTGATGGTGTCTTTCAGCCCTTTCTGCCTCCATTTCCAGGGAATCCTACAACCTCCCTGGCCCCTGTAGATCAGGCGTGCACGTGGCACACATGGTGCTTACAAATGCATGCTCATACACACTGAAGTACACCATCAGACCTTTCATTTAAGAGCATTTTTAGTCCAATGTTTATTGAAACAAAGCTAAAACTAAATAATTTGTTTATTTTAATTTCTGTCTATTTGAGACAGTGGGTCTGTGACTGGCCTCGGGACTGAATAAGCTAATTTTCTTCTTTCCCTCACGTAGTAGACATTTTCACGAGTACCTGCTGAAAGGCCAAGGGTGCACGGAGATGTCTTTCTATCCTTAAAATGAACAAATGAGTTAGCATTTATCAACAAAACATTTAGACATAGATGGGTGCGCAGTATAAGGAAAGTGTAAAGTGAAGCAAGCAAGCTTGAGTGCTAGGTGGAGGGAAAGGTTTGGAGTTGTAGGAGAAAAGGGATAATTGTGTAGGAAGGACACAAACGAACACTCAGTTTGTTGTTTCGGGTCAGTGTTATTAACCTATTTTTACGTTACTCTGTGTTATCCGGCGGGGTAACGTTTGTGATCCCAAAACTGAATCATTCTTCCCTTACTTGATTTTTCTCACCCCTGTTTTGTGTTTACTAAGGACTTTTCACCGAAGTAGCTTTCAGTTGTTTCATTTCTGCTTATTCTTAGCAACAGTGAAAAGTAGAATATTAAATGACTTCTGATAAAGTTTTAGGAAGATATTTCTCTATAATTTCCTGAAAGGTGCGGGGAGTGGGAGAGACAGAGTTAAGAGAGTTTGTATGTGTGTGCTTTAAAGCTTAATTAAGGAAACATGCACATTTTCTCCTGGGTTTTTGTACATGGTGTGTAAGCTGGGCCACACTTTTAGTCTTGCGGTCTTCTCTTCTGTATAAATGAAAATATGCTTTATTTCTTCATTGTAACAGAAAAAACATGGACCCATTTGCCAGAAAACTGCCACTAAAAAAAGGAAGACTTTTGATTCCAGCAGGCAAAGAGCGGAAGGCACTGATATTCCCACAGTCAAACCGCTTAAACCCAGGGTAACTATATACACGTTGGAGCAGTGTGCATCTTGTTATTACATGTATTGAAAAAATCATAATGAGTAATGAGTGTTGTTCTAGGCAGAGTAAACAAAATTCCATGTTGTGTGTTCAGAATAAATATCAGAAACTAAAGCTTATTTTAAATAAAAACAGATGAATGAATAAAAACGTGATTGATAATGGGAAGTGTAAAATGGTACAAGAAACTCTGGTTCTAGGTGGTCAGTCTAGCAGTGTAGAACTTCACCGAGAGCTAGTTTGAAACTGGACAAGCATTTTAGTGGCTTCCTTAAACTAGCTATGTGCTGCTCTTCTTGTGAGTTAACTTGACTAATAGGTAAAATAAATTTAATAATTCTTTTAAAGTTGAATTGGAAGATAACTTAGCAATTAAGAGTACTTGGTTCTTTTCCGTAGGAACTGGGTTCAGTTCCAGACCCTGAGTCCAGTAGCTCATTTTCTTCGAAGAAGTTATTTGAGCCTAAGCGAAACAAATATTTATCTTTGCTTTGCTGTCTATGAATATTTACAGGGAGGACGTGAGACCTAACTGGGGAGCACAAACCAATATTTGAAGGTTTTCATAGGCGGTGCCGTTTACATGATTACATTAGCTAAAGTAGGTAAAGTAGCTATCTGTTTGAGACCATGTGTCTCATAGGTAAAGAGGCTGGCAAAAATCGAACCCTGGACTGTGGTCTGGTTATGTAACATGCTGTGCTGACTAGGGAAGTTACCTTATGCATGCTTCTGTTTCCCTGTACAATTGCAGTGTTGGTAGAAGTAGTTGTCTTATGGGTCATTGTGGACATTGTATAAGATTGTAATATGCAGCTGTTACTCTGCTTTTTAAAAAAAGTTTTATTTAATCACTTTAAGAGTAAAAGCAAAGTAAAAACTATACTGAGTAGTTCATTGCCTTGTTCCTCCCTAAAGTGTGATCTGTAGTGTTTTAATAGCAGTATTATTTGAGAGCTTGTTAGAAATGCAGAATCTTGGCCCTCACGGATAGACACTGAATTAAAATCTACTGTTTACAAGACCCTTGGGTGAATCATATACATATTAAAGTTTGGGAAGCGATTAGAAGATGCTAACAGTGTAGTATAATTCTTTCTGTATTTATTTGTATCAAGGAAATCGTACACAATCACAAGCACCTAAACCATAGAACACACTCTAGTTTTGGTAAAATTAAAGACAAGACATCATGCATAGACTATATGTATAAGAACTGACTAGAGCATTTGAAATCCAGCCTAAATTACCCAAAAAAAGAATATGTAGGAAGTTTTTTTGGGATTCTGTGGCTAAGAATCAGACACTCTATATTCGAGGGAGTCTTTTCATCAAGGTAATTTCTCTAAGGCACATTCTTTAAGAATGTATAACTTTTTAAACAACTACACCATGTTAGACATACGATAAAGCAGGCAAATGTGTATTGCTAGGATCTGGAATGGGCAGGGTTAAAGTTGAACAAAAGCCAGAAAGGGGACATGGGGAGAAGAGTTGAATAGAACAGGCTCTGTGCTAGAGGTTTTCAGAGCCTTCCTGATGGTCAGAAGCCCAGTTAGAAGGTGATATATTTCTAAAAGTGGCTGTCTGCACATGGGGGATCACAGCAATGGTTTCCTATTTCCATAGACTCTAAGAGGCAAGTCCTCACAGTCATGGGGACCTTCTTTAGGAGTAGAGTGTCCGTCCCCAGAGGGGAGAGTTGTGTCTGCTTTTCTTACCCCAAAACTCTTTCAAGTTGCTGCACCAGCATTTGCTGCTCGAGTTGCCAGTGTGAACCTGGAGAACAGAGCCTAAAGACGAGGCAGACTAAAGTCTCATGCAGTAGCCAACTTTACCTTCTGAGGGCATTCTGCGGTTTAAGCAAGGTCAGCTCATGTGAGTGATGTATATATACCATACTCCTGGCTCATTCTCTCTCCCCAGCAATTCCTCCCATGAATGGTCCCCCACATTCATGATGTCATCTTTCATTATATGTATACTACATGGACACACACATGGAGTATGTACAACCTACTGAGTCCGTTTAGCATTGTTCAGGTGTACATATGTCCATGGTTGACCTCTTGGGGTTAGACAACCCATATAGGAGCTCATCCCTGGTGAAAATGTATTCCTCTCTCCCAGTAGCCACAAACGATCTATAGCTCTTCGTGTAGGGTTTCCCCCAGCAGCTTTGATACGCCAGCTGGTATTGCCATTATGCTAGTCTTCTTCAGGCAAGCATATTGTTTAGGTCTTATGGGTGAGATTTTCTGTCATATCTGGTGGACACTGTCTTGAAATAGGGGCCCGGTTTCTCTGACTCCCACAATCTTTCTGTCCCCTTCTCTGTGATTTTCCCTGAGCCTTGGGTATAGCGGGTTGCTAATGGCTGTATCAGTTGGGGTTACCTAGTGGCCGCCTGTTCTCTGCAGTTGAGGGTCTCTGTACGAGTCCTCCACCTACTATAAAAAGCAGCTTCTTGGATGAGGTGTGAGAACCAGTCCAGGCCTGGACATGTGCTGCATGACCAGATTTAGGCTGGAGAGTTGGGGTTTTATTTCGTATTGTTTAGTTTTGCATTTGTATTTTCAACCAACTTTATTTTGATTTGATTGAATTCATACTCTTGATTTTAAAAAATAAAGATGTTAAGAATAGTTGAATTAATGTCAGCCAGCATCATGTTTAGTGGATAGATTGCAGAAGTGGGTAGACTCAGACAGTGAGGAGCTGGATTCAGTTACAACCAATACATAAGATGCTAGCTGATACACTTAAAGAAACAAAGTGAAATTGTCTGCATGTTGGGAATTATGAAATACCTAGAAAATTAAGAGAATCAACTGAGAAATTACTGTACACAGTAAGACAGTAAAGTAAAATAGGGAAGTGTACAAAAAATACTAGTTTTGATATACTTGTCTCTTAAGTCATGATGTATCTTATCTAGAAGAGCAACACAAGGTATGAGATTATTTAGAAATACATTTTACAGTAAAGAACAACCCTTCTATAAGGACTGAAAGTTGTAAATGAATATGTTTTTCAGTTGAGATAACAAACTGTTCTTATAAGTCAACTCAGCATAATAAAGGTTAGGTTCCCTAAATTATGTATGAATAAAATGTTTCATTTTTTCTAGTAAAACTAATAGGTTTTCTTTGTAATGGCAAGCCAATTATAAAGTTAATACAAAAAGTACATATATAAGAAGAAAGAAAAGATTGAGAAATGATCATGAATTAAGATTGCCTAGTCAAATGTCAAATAATGCTATAGGGTTTCAGTATTTAAAGTCCTAGTTCTCAAACAAGGATCATCGAAGCAATGGAATGAGCAGGAATATTCAGGTTTAGATCTACACTCAAGTGTTTAGTTTATGGTGAATGTTTTAAATCATGGAATGAGCAGGAATATTCAGGTTTAGATCTACACTCAAGTGTTTAGTTTATGGTGAATGTTTTAACTCAGTATTAGCGTGGGGTGGAGTAGGGAATTGAGAAGGATACAGAAACTACAGTGTGAGTCTCTATGCCACAGTATATGAGAATGAATAACATACACAAGTTAAAGACACAAAGCAAAAGAAAAGAACACCCAACAGAAAATAGTAAATTAGGGGGTCATGTCAGGTGGTGGTGGCCTTTAATCCCAACACTCAGGAGGCAGAGGCAGATAAATCTCTGTGAGTTCGAGGCCAGCCTGGGGTACAGAGTGAGTGCCAGGCTCCAAAAGCTACACAGAGAAACCCTGTCTCGAAAAAAAAAAAAAAAAAAAAAAAAAAAAAAAAAAAAAAAAAGAAAAAAAATTAGTAAATTAGTTAACAGTTTTAAAATAATTCTGCTTATCAAAGGACCTATAGGCCCACAGGGCCTGGAGAGAAAAAGAGTAATTTTCTCTGCCCGGAAGAATTATCCCGAAAAGCCTGCAAGTCAGGGGAGGAGGGTGGCTAGGAGTGTGAAGCATTCACAGAACACTTACAGATGACCCCGTCAGGTGACGAGAGCATCACAGTCTCCTGTTCCTAAGAGGAAACCGTGAAATCCAGACAGCTGTTTCCACCTGGGTTTGGAAAATTTTACTGTAGAAATGTTGAGAGAGGAGAAAGCGTAGGAGCACAAAAACAGCTGGCTGTCCACCTGCAGAGGACACTTGGACAGTATCTGCCTTCAGTAGAATACCATTAACAAGTTGTTTGCAAGTGATTTTTAATTTGGGGAAGCTCTGATGCATTCCTGCCAAAAGAACATTTAAAATAATATGGCTTTACCTGAACTTTTATGTCAGTATATTAAAAATATATTTTGATGTTGCTTTCTTAGCCAGAACCACCAAAGAAACCGTCTAACTGGAGAAGAAAACATGAGGAATTCATTGCCACCATACGAGCAGCTAAAGGCCTGGATCAGGCCCTTAAAGAGGGGGGCAAGCTTCCTCCTCCTCCCCCACCTTCATATGATCCGGGTATGTGGGGTATTGTTGACAGAAATGTTCATGTGGGCAAAGGCTGATAGAATTTATATTTTCAATTGCTATACAATAACTCATATTGAAACCCAGTGACACATAATCTTTACTTTGGTGTCAAATAATGCTGATAATCCAAGCATCTGGATATAGAGGTATATCCTCACAGAGCAATAAAAACACTGCTTCTTAATCACAATGCTTTTATTTAAACATTTAATAATGTAGAAAATCAATCATGCTCATTATACATTCATTAGGATTCAAATAGTTATGTTGCTTGGTTCTTTGGTATCTTGCCTGAAAAGAAAGTTATATTTCTAAAATATATAATTAATCCAGAACTTGTGGTATAGACCAGTTACCCAAATTATGTTTTAAAAATAATAATGGTTTTATAGTCCCTACTGAGAATCTAGAAGTGGTAATGTTAATTGTTATCAAACTAAAAAGACTATAATAAATACATATGAACTATTAAGATGAACTTTTATGTAGAAGAATTTACAGTTTACTCTTGGATAGTTAGAACATCCTCAACAGGTGGTTATTTTAACCTAAACAGTCACATTAAAATTGAATCCATGCTCTAGAGTGGCATTTACTTCCTAGCACCGAGAATGTTCCTTAGCAAACCAGGTTGTGATTAAACATTTTATGCTAGAGGAGGCATTGGCCATCTATCTCAGAAGAAGACCAGAGCTGTAAATATTTTAGGTGTTGAGTATGGCTGAAGCTACTGATAAAACTACTTGGCCTTTTCTTGTTCTAAGTCATGGATAATATATGCATTACATTCCATGAAGTTGAGCTCCTTGCTCTAGAGACCTTTCCTAGTGCATCTTAGCATCTTAGCCTTTTCATATCTGTGCAAATAATGATGGATTGCCGGTTCGTTGGGGTGATCTGGGCTGTAGGATCTTTCAGGATTTGAACTTGCCATACAGATTGATGCCGGATGTTTTACACTGCTCCTTTAGTAAGTGGGAAATTTTTCTGACATCTGAAATATGTCTGTGAAGGTTTGATTTTTATTTTACCTCTTCCATTTCTTGGAACTTTTTTTTTGTTTTTGTGTTTTGGTAAATTTCTTGGCAGTCTGTTTACCTATATTTTGATTCTTTTCAAAATAATTTTTTAGTTTAATCTGTATTGAATTTATATTTTAATGTGTTTTATACTGTTTAGGTGCCATATAAAGTTTATGTCCATGATGAAAGTAAATAATACTTTCCTGTTACTATTTTTCTACTGATACTTTGTTTATTTATTTATTTATTTATTTTTCTTCAATTTTCTTCAGATTGATTCAAATGCAAGAGATAGAATTGAGCTTTGGACTTTTTCTTAAACATCTTTACTAAGGTTAGGTTATCCAGGTTGGACACTGTATGAGAATGGGAACGTGCTTGTCAACTGTCATCATTTATATCATTTATTCATCATGAAAGTATTTTATGTCCATTGCGGGTGGTCCGTGATTAACCTCTTTCTCCTTTGATGTGCTTCAGATTACATTCAGTGTCCATATTGCCAGAGGAGGTTCAATGAAAATGCGGCAGATAGACATATAAATTTCTGTAAAGAACAGGCAGCACGTATTAGTAATAAGGGCAAATTCTCTACTGACCCCAAAGGAAAGCCAGCTTCTCGGCCACAGGTGAAGCGCACGATTTTAATTATTTCTACAAATTAGGGAGAATATGCCTCTTTGAAAGCCATAGATTTGTGTTTATGACTTATAACACTATAGTATTCCCATTGTCTAAAATGTGTTATTGCTGAGGGCTTTGATACAAAATTTGAATGACTACTTGAGAAAAGAAAATACAAGTTAATTTATTTGAAAGGCATTTTGTTTAGCAGGTACTTCATTCCTTTCTCTAGTATTGCTATAATTGCCTTTTACAATTCTTTTTTATTCAGTTTAAGATATATATTAATTTTTTTTTATCTTTTTACTCATAGTTCATTTCAAGTAAGTCATTTATTGGCAGGTAATTAATTACAGTGTTCTAGATACAATTTTTTTAATTCTATTTTAGTTCAAGAATGTATTTGCCAAAGTTTTTATGCTATTAGAATGTATTCTGTTACCTTGTTTGTGGTCTTAGGGTCTATGCTACATGGCATCTGGAATTAAATGTTTGTCCTACAGTTGTGTGTTGAGATTTATAAATGCCAGTCTGAACTGACTGATTTTTATTGACATTCTTTTTGATTTTCACACCAGTTATAGGAGAATTGTTAAAACCTTTAGCTTTGGTTTTAGTATTTTCTATTTCTCATGTTAATTTTGCCTCTTGTATATCACATACTTGGAAAATTTCTTAGATTATAGTAGTGTGTGCAATTGTAATCCATAATATACAGTGCCCTATTTATTGATCCCTTAATGTATCTTTTTCCTGGTTTTTTGAAGTGTATTTTATCTCATGAGAAAATTAGTCATTTCAACTTATGATTCTTTGTTCACATTTTTTTTATGTAATTAAATATGAGAGGGTTTTTTTTTTTTTTTTTTTTTTTTTTTTTTTTTTGCCAGACTAGTTCTTTTTGCTTTTCCTTTTCCTTTCTTTCTTGTCTTTTTCTTTTCTTTTTTCTTTTTTTTCTTTTTTCTTTTTGGATTTGTCTAATAAGCACCCAGGTCTTTTGTTTGGAAATATACCTGAAACATAATTGTTCTTAGTAAATTGTCTTAGGTTTTTTTTTTCTGCTTCTGCCTTCAGTTTTTTTGTTTTGTTTTGTTTTTCATATACACTGTCTTTCTGGGAACATTTCGAATTAAGTTAATTGGTGTCAGTCTGGCTGACAACTATTTATCCATCTGATGTGTGCTGGCAGGGGTTTGTCACATTCTCATATGGGGCTGGAATGCCTGTCTCTTCTCACCTAATCTTAAATTCAGTGCTTTAAAAATGCTTTTCATATAATTGTAAATATTTTTTGTAGTTGTCTGAGACACTTACAAATTTTGTAGAAGAGCTGGTCTACTCAAATGTTTATGGCAGAAATAAACTTGTTTTGATTTCTTTATTAGGGTACTTGATTTTATAAATGTGGACACTCAACGTTACTAAATTTATTTCAAATGTTGCATCTATCTATAGCCTATTCCTGTATAATAAAAATTTCTGTCTTAGGCCTTCTGAGGTGGTGAATTACAGTTTGCCTTCTCTGATAACAAAATGATGTTGATGTATTTTTTTTTTTAATTTTCACTATTTTAGTATAAGCCATCTCCACTTAAAAAGTCCAATTCTCCTGGAACTGCATCGTCAGGGTCTTCCCGACTACCACAACCAAGTACTGCTAGCAAAACTGCTGTAGGTAATGCGATCCATGTGGCAAACTAAACAAACAAAAGACAACCATGATTGATATATATATATATATATATATATATATATATATATATATATATATATATGGAAATGACAACGGTGGCCTGTTCTACATTATTAAAAAGACTCATGAGAAATTTAGATTAATAGTTCTTTCTGGGTAAAATTGAAATATCATTGAGTAGCTTCTACAACCAAGTTCTTTTCTTGATTTCTTGAAAGGCCACACATTTCTTATACCTGAACTTGACAGCTGTCCCTGTAAGACAAGTATACTGGCTTAAAGCAGATAACTCTAAAGGGTGTGTGGGGGTGGTGTGTGTGTGTGTGTGTGTGTGTGTGTGTGTGTGTGTGTGGTGTGGTGTGTGTGGGTGTGTGTGGTGTGTGTGTGTGGTGTGTGTGTGTGTGGGGTGTGGGGTGTGTGTGTGTGGGGTGTGGGTGGGTGTGTGTGTGGGGTGTGTGTGTGTGTGGTGTGGGTGTGTGTGGGGTGTGTGTGTGTGTGTGTGTGGTGGGTGTGTGTGGGGTGTGTGTGTGTGGTGTGTGTGGTGTGGTGTGGGTGTGTGTGGTGTGTGGGTGTGTGTGTATGGGTGTGTGTGTGTGGTGTGTGTGTGTGTGTGTGTGTGTGTGTGTGTGGTTCATTTCTGTGTCAGGGATGAGATACACATGAGGGTGGGCATATCCCTCATGGGTAGTTGTAAATTATTTATAACTATAGGCCCAAAGAGTGTTATAAGGAACCGTTAACTCTGCTTCGTATGACTTTTCTTTCAGACTGTTCTTAAAACTAATACCTTTTTTATTATAAGGTGTGCCTTCGGGTAAAGCATCTTCAGTTAACAGTTCTTTGGGAAATAAACTTCAGACCTTATCTCCATCTCATAAAGCAATAGCAGCCCCTCAGGCAGGGTAAGTCTGTTGAATGTGTTATTGGCACTGTATATTTACATTGTTTCAATGTTTATTGTTTGTCCTTAATATGTTTTCTAAGTCCATTTGTTTCTACTATTAGCATATTGCTGGTAAGGAGATAATGCAGTGATGATTGAGAAATCTCAATATAATTGTTTCAGAAAAATATAGTTGGTATTCATCAAGATGCATAAAGAGAGGGGTGTGTGTGTGTGAACAGTTTTACTTTGGGGCATCTAGGAAATAATGTAAAATATTGAAGGTTTAGTAATAGCTGTAATATGTTGAGCACTATATAGCAGATATTGTGTTCCACATTTTGCGTACGATTTAGTTAAGTCTTCTCTGTAGTCATGAAGTGACTGACTCAGATTTGTTTAAAGCTGTGGAATGTTTAGGAAGAGCCAGGTGCTGACTGAGATCTCTTTGACTAGAGAACAGTCTAGTGTTTAGATTGTAATGTATAAAACTCACGTAAACATATAGTTTTGATAGAATAGTATGCATAGAGACATAAAAGATATTTGGCAACCATAAAGACATGTATAAACACATTTCCATAATGATTTTGCCATGAGAAAAGTATAGGGTACGAATTCCATATGGAATTATCCTCATATGCCTCCATTGTATGAAGTGTGGCATGACGGAACTGGAACTAAAAATGTGTTTAGGCAAAATTGCAGAATATACTGAATTATCAGTTGTAGGGAGGTTATTCACTAACAATTTTCCTATATGTCTATTATTTTATATAGATGCATTTTAGTAAAGCAGCTTCTACTTTCAATGATCCATTGTAATGTCGGAAACCTTGTTGCTAACATTAGATAGTTAATTATCTGGATACTTATTTTCATAGATTTACTTGGCTCTCTGTTAATGAATTACAGGGTTAAGGGATTGCCACAAAGCCCACAGTACAGACGCTGTTGTCTTTGTGTACATATGTGGTTGCTCGCAGAAACAGCTCACATTATTTTCAAGTGTACGTTCTCTCTGACTCACCATGGTCGTGAAGAAAGTTTCCAGAGGAATATTTGTCAGTTGTTGTTAACCATCTTTTCCTCACTCAATTAAGACAGTATAGGAAATCCAAGATATACAAAGACTTCGAATCTGGGGAGATGAATCAGTGGGTAAAGCATGAGTATCTGAGTTCAAATCCCAGACCCCATGCAGGAAGTAGGCATGATGATGATGCACATAACCGTAATCCATCATTTTGCTGGGGATATGGGAGGCAGAGACAGGAGAATCCTGGGAAGCTCATGGACCAGCTACCCTGATAAACATAGCAGCAAACAAGGGACTTGGGGCAAAAACGCAGAGGCGAGGACCAGTTCCAGCTGTTGCCTTCTTACCTTCACATGTGGGCGTGGCACACGCGTGTCTACACTAAACACATACACATGGACATCTCACACCCACACACAGACAACAAAAGCTTAACACGATGCCGTTATAATTCAGTGGCAGGACTGATGGGAGATGTCATTCTGTAAATATGTTTCTCGTATTGGTTAATGAATAAAGCACTGTTGGCCAATAGGAAAGTAAGATAGGCGGGACTAGGAGACTAGGAGGAGAGAGGAAGTGGTAGGGAGGAGATCCAAGTAAGATAAGACCACATGGAAGTACTTAGATTAATATAAATGGGTTAATATTTAAGACAGAGAGAGCCGATAAGAAACTAGTAACTTGCCAACAGCATTATATCTAATACAGGGTCTCTGTGTTATATGGGGCTGGTGTGGCGGCGGTGGGTCCAGGCAGGCCGAAAAACCTTACTCATAAAACAGGACAGTTGCCTGGAGTATGCAAAGTCTTGGGTTCATTTCCCAGCATCACCAAGATGAAAATAAATAATCAAGACTGCAGAGTAAATAAAGAACAATATCAACCAACAATGTAGTGATAAAGTACAATAAATTGTCCTTTTCGTATTTCATCTTCTGGTGGTTAAAAAAACCAAAACGATACTGATGTCAAAAGACATCTTCTCTACTGGGAAACTCATTACACTGTAATGCATTGACATAGCAGTTAATTCTACAGAGACTTTTCACCATAACAAAGGGAATTGCTTCTACTTGGGTGATAGTCTTTTTAATGTTTTGGTTATAACCGTTTATAAGTTGGAAGTCAGTATTTTTCAGTACTTCTTTTATACTGATGATTTTTCAGTCATACAAAGTTATACCACAGACATTTTAAGTGGGCTTTGCACACAAAGCTGGCTGGTAGAATTTTGCAAAGAATGTTGGGGATGGGGAGATGGTCCATTGGTTAAAATGCATGCAGTACAAGCTTGGGACCTGGGGTTCTGATCCCCAGAAGCCATGCAGCACTGAGTGGGCATAGTGGTTTGCCTGTAATTCCAGCCCTGGACGTGGCTCCTCAGTTCCCAAGTTCAGCTGGCTAACAGAGCCAGCCTTACCAATGGCTCTGGGTTTGATTGAGAGAGGCCCTGCTTCTTGGGAGAACAGTCAAGGATGATCCCTATTACCAACCTCAGTTCTCCACGTGACTGTCTACACATGCATGCACACCCAGTCAGACACACAGGCACCCACACACATCCAAAAATGTGGACGCATAGTGCAGACACCACACCCAAGAGAGAGAATGGCAGAGTCAGAAACAGCTCACAATAGCAAGCGAGTGAGCACGCAGATCATGAAAGTAGGAAAACCAGGTCTTGTGTTCTGGTGTGTCACTAGCTAGGTAGGTATTTTCTGACACCGCTTTTGGACTGTGCTTAGACTTTGATTACTGATTTTGAACACTGCTTGCCATGGACTGAAAAATTGATCACTTTGGTTATCCCCCTACCACATACATGTTAAACTGGCAGTCATATGTGCTCAGGTTGAAGGAGTCATTGTGTACTTCTGTCAGTAGAGTTACTGTATTAATTGGAGTATTACTATGTTCCTGTTATGTATTAGAACCACTCAACAGCTCTATTTAATGCCAGCTACTGTTGCCAGAATTCTTTGAGCCAATAGTCTTTGAGCTACCAGCCCTTTCAGGGCGCGGTCTCAGAGGCTATTTGTAGACCCTCTCTTGGGTGGTGAGCTAAGGGCAGAAGACCTCGGTGGTTCTCTGCCTTTGTCATTTAAGAGTGATTTCCCCAATAAACACATGACTTCCCTTTATCCAGGCATTCGTGGACTCTATTACAATTGTCCATTATGAGCTACCGTTTCTGTTTTAGAATTTTTGGTGCACTGCTTCACTTGATTGTTTCCGGGTAAATTGTAAATACCATGGTGACAAAATCAACAATTAAAAAAAAAAACAAACAAGCAAAACACACACACACACACACAAATCCCCTCACTAAATTCCTGGCATTTTTAGGAGTTGGTTGATAAATAAATTGATAAAATTATATTAATAACTATAAACTTGTTGGCTCATCCTAGAGTAGTGGTCCTGGTGAAGAATTACATAATGTTTTGCATGGCAGCCATCTTTTTCAGTTATGTATTGATTGCGGGTTGAGTGAAGACGGGATTAAGACATTTAGTCAGTTGCAACAGTTAAGGTATTGAGCATCATCTGAGATTGATAAGAGCTAGAAATTGATGATCCTACAGCTGATTCAGGCATGCTGTTTATCGCCTTTAGCGTAGTTTACTTAAAGCATGCTAGTCTTGTTATATCCTATGTTGGGATCATGACATTTCAATATTTGTACTTGGAAAAGTTCTTATGTTTATAACTTGTAGTGATTTTTTACATTTTTTTATATAAACAAAACACTCAAATAGAATTTTTCAACAGAATTCTAAAAGATAGTTTTATTTAGCCCCAGAAAATTTCAAAAATGTGATACAACACCAGGCTATTGAATATTGTCATCTTTGAATAAGATCAAAACTGACACAGCTTATGCTTTCGTTTTTATTTTTAAAACAGTCTTATGTTACATACGAATCCCAGTTCTCTGTCCATCCTGTCTTCCCACTCCCCATACCATCTCCACCCCACCCCCAATCCCCTTCTCAGAGAGGGTGAGGCCTCCCATAGAGAATCATCGAAGTCTGTCACCTCATGTGGGGCAGGACCGAACCGCCGGCCCCCTCTCCCCCCATCTGGGTTGAGTTGAGCAAGGCATCCCTCCATAGAGAATGGGCTCCAGAAAGCCAGTTCATGTAGTAGCGATAAATACAGGTTCCACTGCCAGTGGCCCATCGGCTGACTATGCAAGCCCCCAACTGTCACCCACGTTCAGGGGCCCTATTCCTGTGCTCGTTCCCCCGCTGTCTGGAGTCAGTGAGCTCCCTTGCTGTTTCTGTGGGTTTCGCCAGCGTGGACTTGACCCTTGCTCAGATTGTCGCTCCTCCCTCTCTACAGCTGGACTCCAGGAGTCCATCCCAGTGCTTAGCTGTGGGAGTCTGCTTTTGCTGCCATCAGCTACTAGATGCAGGCTCTATGATGCTGATTAAGGTAGTCATCAATCTGATTATACTCTGCACTGTTGCTTACATTCTTCTTCGCCATGGTCGTCCTTGTGGATCCCTGGGAATTTCCCCGTAGCCCCTTAACGGCTCCCTCTAACAAGTCGTCTCTTTCCTTGCTGTCCTTCCCCCAACTTGACCTTCCCGATCCCTCACGTGCTCTTCCATCCCTTTCAGAAGGTGAGGTAATGTCCTTCAGTACGAGACTGATCATAGTAGATGGGGTAAAAATACAGCGACGGAGAACACGTAAGGAGCATTTGTGAGTGTGTGAGTGTGTGTTGATTGCCCTTCTCACTTTTTGAAACAGGGTCTGTCTTTGAACCTGTAGTCCATCAACTCTGCTAGCATGGCTGGCCAGAGCCAAAGGATTCTCCACTCATCACCCAGTACAGGTGCACAAAGTGATGCTCCGCTTTTTACAGGGTTCGGGGATTCGAACTCATGTTCTACAGCTTGTGCAGCAAGCAGTTTATTGACTGGCACATCTCCCCAGCCCTGGAGAGCATCTTTTAGTTCAAAATTAAAGTTGATTTTTAATACCCTGTTATATTAAATTAGTAGGAAATATCTCCAGTTTTTTATGTGATAGAAATGTGTTCCTTTAAATGTTTTCTTTTACAGTTTTTCATTTTATGTGTGCATGTGCATACAAAAGCATACACGTAGAAGTCATAAGACAGCTTCCAGGAAATAGGTGGCCTTCTTTTCTTCCCCATGTGCACCCTGGGGATTAATCTCATCGGGTCATCAGGTTTAGCTAACAGCTCCTTCATCTGCTGAGCCATCTTGTCAACCCAGAACCCTCTTTTGTAAAATAATCTTCTGGTGTATGAGCCTAGCTTGTATGGATTAAAAATGATTTCTGTATTGTGGAATTGTGATGGATTAGAACACACACACACACACACACACACACACACACACACACACACACACACACGAATGAGAATCTCCCTGTATAGTTTTGGCTGGCTTAGAACTTGTTATGAAGACGGCTGGGATCAGACTCAATCATCCTCCTGCCTGTGCCCCTGGAGTGCTGGAATTACAGGCATGCTCTCCCACATCTGGCTTAAGAATATATTTAATGTTAGAGATGGCATTTTTCTTACCAATCCTTTAGGAATTTTTTTTTCTGAGGTGCTATTTATTGGTAATAACATATGATTTGACTGTATAGCTAATAAAAAACAAGGTGTCCTGTAAATCTGCAGTTAGCACTAGTATCCGCTAGATGGAGACATTGTATACTTGAGGTTTAAAAAGGTTTCAGGATGGTATGGTGGTTTAATATTTACCTGTGATGTTTAGAATGAGCATGTCTTTTAAAGTATAGATCGTGTTTTACCTTTTTCACTACATGTATTTCAGAAATAAACTCTTTCCTTATTGGAAAATGAGAAAAGATAAATATGCAAGCATTCCATGAGCAATTAATGTCTTTCAAATACAAGGGCAGTTGAGGGAAAATGAACATTATTTGTGAATAACTGCTTGAAGTACATACACTTCTGGCTTCCCAGAAGCCGTTATTTCCTAATCCATTGCCCACTCCGGATAAATGTGCCACTGAAACTGCATGGAAACCGGCAGGGTGGCCTGAATGGCCACAAGCTACAGGTCTGTTGACGGGCCCTTTATCAACTCAGAAGTCTGTGGCATGTACTTTTCTCCTGTCAGTCGGTTACTTAAGGGAAGTGGGTGATTTCTAGTGAACCAGAATGTGTTTTTCTGAAGAAAATAATCCTTATGTCTACATAGTTCTGTAGAAGCAATCAGCCAGTAGCAATGTCCTTATGGGTACACCTTTATATATTTTGATAGTAAGATGGACAAGTTAGGCCCTCCACTTCGAACTGGAAGACGTGTGCAAAGGTTTTATGGCAGTGACAAAAAGTCAGACAGTGCCTTCAAAAGACATGAGTTATTACCCATTTACAAGTAAGTATCGATGGCGCAGCTTCCGTGGTCTTTACCAGACGTCTCCTGCAGGCTTTATAATATAGAACACTATAATTTTTTTAACCTTTTATGTAAAAGTAACCTTAATTATTTTAAATCATTTAAGTGCTAACTGGCCTTTCAAACCTTAAGATATTTTTATTATCATTAAGGGTTTCTATTCAAATTAACATTGATCATGCCTTTTATCCTATTGATAATTTTAGAAGATATTGTAGCAGTCAAGTTCAACAATTACTTTTGTGAATGCTAAGTATTTTAGGAGTAGCAGCCTTATAAAGAAGTGTATAGGGCAGATTACATAGTGAAGCAGATGATGAACTATAGCTAAAGGAAAAAATATCCTGGGAAAGCAGCCAAATGATTTCTAATCCTTACGTAGTTGTTTGAAAATTCCATGTGACACACAGGAGGAATGTAACTGCTAGATACCTGTCTCTTCTGGCCGCTGGCCAACAAGACTGGCAATCACAGTCATTTTGGAAACACTAGCACGAGATTTCGGGATTCACAGATCTGGGCTTCAATATCTATCAAATTCAGTCTATCATTCTTAAATGATAAAATTAGGATTTAACAAATGAATAAACAGTTACAAATTTAAAAATATTAGTGAGGTTAACAGTGTATCCTGTTTATTCACCAGGAAAGATAGTGATAAATTCAAGTAGGCATGCAATGAAACAGTTACAGGAGAATATTCTAGCATAGCATGGCTGCTTCTAAGTGGTGATCATTAGTAGAGGGGAAACATTGTTTTACTGAGCCTTGAATTGATGCAGATATCAGGGGAAATGGTTTAGGAAAAAGATGAGTGTAATTCATAATCAGTCTACTTCTTTTTATATGTTTGAAATATAGCACATTGAGCTCACATATAGACTTAGGGTAAATATTTCCAGGAAGAAAATGTTTTGAATATGTGAACAGCATGTTAAGAATTGATCAATTATTTCATAATGGCTCTTGATAGTCAGATTTCATCTCTTAGAAGATATTAGAAAAACAGTAGGCCCATAATGCCATAACTATTTAGGTTGATGATCTCAAAATATAGATGATATTCAAGGTATCAAGCTATGTACCTTAGGCACATTATATGAAGGTAATAATATGCCTGGCAGTACTTGTAGAGCTTTTAAAAATGCAAAGGAAAGAAACTATATTTGAACAACACCCTTGGACGGTTTTCTTTATATAGAGATGAACTTAGAAAGGCACGATTCCAGTTCCACTTTACAAAGCTAGAATAGAATAAGCCTCACACTCATCAGTGCACTGAAAGTGTTTCTGTGCTTGTTGGAGAAGTAATTACTCAGCAACCATTCTGCATTGTGGCATTGTGTATTGAATATAGGATCTGTAGTTACTATCCATTAAATACTAATCTGTCCACATAATAGCATTACAACTTACATGGTCTGTAAACACAGGTTCTCCAAGCTGGACATATGGTACAATGTATTTATGTAATATCTCAAAAACAAAATGTCAACATGGAATGGGATACCATCTTCATACTTAGTATGCTGAGTATTTGGAGAATAGTTATTGCATGCATAATAGTAGTTATCCAGCCTCTTAGGGATGCTTCCAACCTTACCACATAAGGATGTAGAGTAGGAAGAATTTCAGCCAAAGATTGGGAACTGCTAAAGAATTTTTCAAGTTTTTTTCCTTTTATATTACAAAATTGCTTTTTTGCAAAACGTGCTTAGTCCTTAAAGAAGAGGAGGGGCTAATGCATTATTGGCTCTGAGTGCTGAATTGTAGTACCCTGCTTCACTCACCACGGGCTTCGTTCCCCTTTTAACTCGTCTGTAACACGAGATTGTTTATTAGAATTCAATAAACTTCTTTATGCAAAACAAATGTATTTAGTATGTAGTAGTAAATATTAATGGTGCTGGAGAGATGACTCAGCAGTTAAGAGCACTGGCTGCTCTTCCAGAGGACTTGGGTTCAATTCCCAGCACCCACATGACAGCTCACAACTGCCTGTAACTCCAGTTCCAGGGGGTCTGACACCCTCACACAGACACACATGCAGGCAGACCCCCATGCAAAGTTTTAATAAGTCAACATGTAGCAGTATCAATAGTATAATCAGCATGCTGCACTTTTATATGGGTTTATATCTGAAAACCTTTTTGTAATGTGTATGATCAGTTTACCAATGAGGAAACTCAAGTTATCGTTATCATTCTGTTGTTACAAAGTCCTTTGGTAACAGTAGAATTTTAATCTAACCTTACATCAGTCTCATAGCCTCCCCTGTTAATATTATAACTATAATATTAACTATAATATATACTACATAATATGTACCATAATATTAACTGCATCTAATATAATTAAAGGTTCGGAAATGGGAATTCAAAGTAACGAGTCTTACGTCAGATGTTTCAGTCTGTGCAGTCGGTGAAATTCAATCCATATTTTTTTAGTTATTCTAAGAAATTTCATAAAAATGAATATTATCATTTAAAATAACTAGCAAATTTTATTGTTTAAACCATATATCGTGTATTCTTAGGCTAGCAATAATACTTGTTTAATGTTTGCTTAGGAGTTTTCCATAAACGGTTAACAGTGTCCATATTTTGAGCAATTGAAAAAGAGGCTTTTTAACTCGGCTTCAAAATGAAATTTTCTATGAGGCATAAGTAACACTTTGATCTATGTTATATTTTAAGAAGGCAATGGTATATAATGTAGCATTAATATTGACTAATACTACTTGTTTTCAGACTAGAAATACTGCTTGGAATTTATACTTTTGGACTTCTCTACAGCCTGTTTTCCTACTGATGCAAAAATATCAAGATACATCCATTTCAATACATTTTTTAAAATCATGTTACCACTTTCTCTTCCAGAGCTAACATTAAATCTCGAAATACTACACCTCCTAGCTTGGCAAGAAATTCTGTGGCAGGTGTGCTTACCAACAAAAGAAAAACTTTCACTGACAGTTATGTAGCCAGGTATGTTTAGCTTGCTAACCTAATAATTACAATAAAAAATAATATATGTAGTCAAGTTCTATACACAAAAATAGATAATATGCTATGTATGATCTAGTTTTTTTTCTTTATTGTGGAACTCAAGTGTGGCATTCATACAGACAAATAGAATAACAAGGGTGAACAAAAGAAAATCTCTTGGCACAAAACACATAGTTAGACAGTGTGGTAGTGACCACAGGCACAAAACACATAGTTAGACAGTGTGGTAGTGACCACACTTGCTTGCTCCAGTTGGAGCAATTGTGTGTCAGATTTAGTAGTGCCTAGTAAAGCTGACGTTTTAGTATTACATGATATGTTTACTAATGGGTGTACATGATGAGTAAATGATTTCTTTACATTTTGCATTAATCCTTATATATTTCACTGGCAAAAGCTGGTAATTTTTTCTTTGCTACTCACCCTTGATTAACATACACCCTAATTCATTTAATACTGTGCTTGTGGTTTGCAAGGGTTATACCACACTTTAATTTACTCTCAGTACCTAACTGTGTGTCTCCTCCACGCAGAGGACTTCAGTGATTGTACAAACTGTCCCTCCTGGGGTACAGTCGGAGGAGCTACCCAGTATTAAAACACACAAGATGATGCTGCTCGTAGCCTTCTGCCTTTACCTCCCTTCATCTGGAATTACAGGGGTGTTCCACTGTGTATGGCCCAGAGACTGTGTTATAATTTGAACTAGAGGAATATTAAAATTCACATTAAGATTTTAGTTTCTGTATATTAATTACTCCCTGTTCTTGACGGGGTCATGGTACTAACTACTACTGTGAGGGAGATTGACTTGGGCTCTTCTTTCTCTACTTCTGTAGGCCAGATGGAGACTACACATCTTCAATTAATGGTGGGAACATTAAAGGCATTGAGGGAAATTCATCTGGACACTTACCAAAATTCTGCCATGAGTGTGGGACGAAATACCCTGTTGAGTGGGCAAAGTTCTGCTGTGAATGTGGCATTCGAAGAATGATTCTGTGAGCAGAGTCCCAAGAGCTAAGGGGCCGGGCTCAGAATCTGATAGCCATTGCTGCTTTCACACTCGGGCCACCTGCTTTAGCTATGCAGTGCTAAAGCTATGGCGACACCTTTTTCTTTGGCTGCATAATGCGTTTGTAAATATGTTTGTGTATGTATGTATGTATCTATTTTCTGTATATAATAAATTGTCTCCTCCAGCCTGTGCCATTCGAAGAAGTACTTAAGTAGATGTCAAATACAAGTTGGCGTGAGGTCATTGTCTTAGGTGTAGCTCTTCAGTACTTGCAGAAGCATTCCCACTCCAGAGACGAGCCTGTAGGACAATGAAGCTTTAGGATGATCACATCTCTGAACAAGAACTCAGAGTAGATGCTGACCCTGGTGCCCACCACCAGTAGCCCCGTAGGGGAATGGGGTGCTGGAGATTCTGTTATTGAAGAGAATCTGGGTTAGTCATTGCCAGATGACACAAGGTCATTTTCCCAGCTGAACTCTTGAGCAACTAGTGTTGAATTCCTAAACGATGATGAAAAGGAAAATCTGATGTCCATGTTGCCAGTAACTTCATGGATTACTATAACCTAATTAAATGATTAAACATGTAATCCTCATTCTGTGAACATATAATTATGCTATCTCCTTTTCAGAAATAACTGACCATATAAATGTATTTTACTCTGCTTATAACTGAATGATTAGTTTACCTCCATCTCATTTGGACACATTTTCTCTGCATTTCCACTTATGTGCGGAGATTTTATTTTTTCTTCTTGTGGCATAACTCCTTTGAAGAGTAGTTTTAGTTTACTACTACAGTCTTTGCAGTATTAAATATATAATTTAAGGTACACTTTTCTTTCGTAAATCTTACATGTTTAAAAATTTTATTTCTATATATGTATGTTTATAGGAAATTAATGCATCTTAAGTCAACCTTTCCAATAAATAATAATTGTGGTACTCATTAATTCTTAGCATGCAGGCTAAGCTGTTTCTTAGTTCCTCATGGTTCATATAGTTACAAATACATTGGGAGAATATCTAGATTTTACTACTCACAGTTTCTTTAGTGCTCACTGTTGAAATACCATATATATTACAGAGAAAATGCACTGAAATGTTTTGAATAACCGTCTTTACACAAGCACAGCTACAGTGTAGTTCTATTTGACTTGACTAGAGTACGTTTGGATCATCCTCACTTTGACTAGAACAGAACTCACTGGCAGGCCGCTTTGGCAGTGTGTTCCACAGTTACAGTAATGGCTGTTCATTCTGAACTTTACCATATAAAGGTACCAATAATATGTTGTGCTTGTATTCCCTACCTTATTGTGTGTTGTTTCAGATTAAGAATGGATGTAGAAATCCATTGCGTAGGATTTTCATTTCTGAAATGTATTTACTTCTTGCTTTCTGTTTTAATTTGTGAAGGGGTTTTAAACGTGTAATGGTGTCGTTTTGTTCACCTCATGCTTCCTTTTAGATTTTCCCCGTGTTCTATTTGATCACACTGATAAACAAATTCGAAACTAGTCATCGTGAACAAGCAGTAATTAATTTAGAAGGCTAATTTAAGAATACAATGTAGGTTTTCATTTTAGTAATTCCTTTTCTGTTTAAGTGGTCATAAATATATAAAGAACTTTTAATTCATCAAATCATCCTCATCTAGGAGTGAGCACTATTTCTTTTAATTGTATTTTTAACTCATGTGGTCTTTTATTCTACTTAAAGAATGGCTAGATAAATCGGTTTTAAGTCAACAGATGTGTTTATTGAATTCTACAGTAGCAAGTGTTAAAAAAAAATTACTACCAAGAGATGTTTGTCACTGACTTCTATAGTAGCAAGTGTTAAATGCATACTACCAAGAGATAAGCTGATCAGGCACGTTCAGTTCCAGAGCCCAGAGAGCAAGATAAAAAGCAAGTTGGTGAAATGCACATTTGAAACATGTTACAATTTTTAACAGGTTTTTATGGTCCATATTTTACTCTCATGTTGATGTATTGTGCAATAGTTTTTAAGCGGTCTTCCTATGCACCATTCATTTTTATTTATTTGCACATTTTTGTGAGTGTGATAGAATGGAAAAATGATTGTAGGGTTAAATTAAAATGGAATGTTGCTTACAGATTATTCTGAAAGTTACTCACTTAAAAAAAGTTTAAACAATTGTGACCGCTGTTGTCTCTTATTTACTGTTTTTTAAATTATAAAGTATATATTCATTTTGAATCAATAAAGTCACAAAACACAAATTATTCTTTGTTATATTTATTGATATCTTTTAGACTTAAGTAAAATACCAAAAATACCATTTTTTGTACAAGTTTTTGAATTGCCTTTTTATGACTCTGAGAAAACATTTGTTAAAAGTTTTTTTTTAATTTAACTATTTATTGATTCTCTCTGAATTTAATGTCACGCATCCATCCCATTCACCTTCCTGCCTGCTCGCTTCCACCGTGTGCCCTCACAACTTCCCCCAAAACAAAAGTTTAAAAGTGAGAACAGGGAACAAGGAGATCTCAGCACAGAAGCGGCAGTGTGGCCCATTGAGTCGCACTGTACCCTTTAGCACGGGCATCTGTTCACTGCAGTGAGTCATTGCTCTGGCTCGGGCTACACTGTCGGTGCTGGGTGCTCGCTGGGGCTCCTCTTGGATAGCCCACCGGTGCCCTGTGTCGTGGAGGTCTGTAGCTTTGGATCTGCAGGTCTTGCCCCTCATGCCGAAGGAGTTGATAGATGAAGTGGGTCTTGGGATGGGCCGCCTTGTAGTACTGGTTCTGAGCCTGGGTGGGGCAGAGCTCATTGTCACCACTCAGGAGAAGGACCTGCACCGCCGCTGCTAGCTCATGGAATGCAGAAGACAGCAAGGACCTTCTCTCTGGCCCAGTGCCCGCCCACAGGGCCAGCTCTGCCGTACATCCCAGGCAAGGTGTCCTTTACAGCAGTGTTTCCTCCGGGCTGCCGGCTCACAAATAGAGATAAGAAGACTTCTTATGAATTATGGCAGTTCAGCCCATAGCTTAGGCTTGTACCTAACTGGCTCTTATAACTTAAATTACCCTATTTATATTACTCTATGTCCCATCACGAGGCGTTCCCTCTCTCTCCATCGTGTACCTCCTGTTTTCCTCACCATGTCTCCTGGCTTCTCCTGAACGCCTGGATTTCTCCTCCTCTCCCTTTCTCCTGCTGGGAACCCTGCCTATCCCCCCGCCTGGTTGTTCGCCATTCAGCTGTTTAATACACCGATTACAGCAATGCACCCTCACCCAGTGTGCACATACCCCACAGCGTCCCGCTGCTGTCCTGAGTGCTGCAGCTGGTGAGGGACAGGGACAATTCTCCCACTCGTGTGGCCCAGGGCCAGCTCTCTCGCCTGCCACACAAGGCTTAAGGGGAGGGAGAGCATTCTTCTTTCAAGATTTTTAAGGTATAGAAATGATGTTTAGCCGGGCGGCGGTGGCACATGTATTTGATCGCAGCCCTTGGGAGGCAGAGGCAGGCGGATCTCTGAGTTTGAGCCCAGCCTGGTGTACAGAGTGAGTGCCAGCACAGGCTCCAGTGCACAGAGAAACCCTGTCTCAACACGTCACCCCCAAAACAAACCTTTTTATACCCAGTAATGTTTTAAAAATGAAGCAGTAATATTTCTAGATAAATAACTATATAATTTGTTGAAGAAATATTGACAATGAATAGCTAAAGACTATGCTTTGAGTTTTAAGATAAGTGCTTGAGGGGAGGGAAAATAAAGGTTTGGGCACATTTCATTTGTATTCATTCGTATTTTTTCCTACGCTAAAGATGGATGCTTTTTACTGGGAATAGAAGCTTAAACAATAGAAATCTAATAGGAAAAAAACCCACGGGAAAGACTTCATCACAATACTTGGGTGTTTTTTACCTAGGTTGAACATACACGTATTTTATATAGTAAGTATATTTTCAATACTGACGTCAGATGAGTTTTGAAATATGTTATTGGTTATACCTGGGAATAGGTTAAAGTTAGAGGTAGAACACCCATTTTAGTTTTACTTAGAAACATTTAGGTTAAATATTGAAGTGCTCATCATTTAAACTTTCTGTTATATGTGAATTGCTTTACTTGCCACTAGAGGGTGTGTTTGTCTAATTTACTATTCCCAGTCCCAGTTTTAAAGGTCTCTCAGTTTTGATTTGAAACATGAAATTTCAGAGACTTATGAGTAACTTTTTTGGTGCACGTGTTAGTTTCAGAAATTCCTATATTGATATTCTAAAATGCTAGTGTAAGCCATTTGGCGGACCACCATGGGAGTAACTTAAAGCAGTAATTGATATCTATTGCCTTTCAACAATTTTTAGCAAATGCCACTCTAGAATATCGCCAGCTGACTATTGTTTTAACACTTCACCTTAGTTGTATATGAATATGATGGGTAGATGTAGCAAATTTATATTTAATTGCTAAGAAAAATGCTTTTAAATTGTGCATAATATACTGCAGTTATGTTAAAACAGTACACATAAAAGTCATGAAACATTTCCCCCTATATTTTGCTTGTTTCTACTAGAAAAATATTTGCTGAATTTTATTTAAATTTCATATTGCGGACTTCAGCAGGTGTGGCATATACCTTCCCTTCTGACACTCTTGGTCCATTTAGTAAACATCGCCATAGTCGCCTTGTGTCTAGAATAACTTAATCTCCCCTGATGCCGTTGCCCTGGAGCTCCATATTATGGATAAGATTCCTAGACTATGTTGAAGACAATAAGCATGTAAGAAATTAAACATAACCTAAGTGATATTTAAAAGCAAAAAAAAAAAAAAAAAAAAAAAAAAACGTTTGGATGTGTGGTAGGTTTTAAATTGTGTTATCATTTATGATGACCATTTTGTGTTCTCTTTTTGAAAATCCTCCTGTGTTTGGTGAATTTTCTAGATTGGATTATCTCGGTGCTTCTAAATCATAGTCAGTTTAGCTTTCCATCCTTTCTTGTAGTATCTAGGTGATAACTGAGCAGGTATGTAGTAGGATTCTTCAAAGGAAGAGAACTAATAGAAGGTGTGTGTATATACAGATATGTACATAGATGTGTATGGATTTGTGAAAGTATGCACACACACACACACACACACACAGGCTTGTACCTAACCGGCTCTTAAAACTTAAATTACCCTATTTATATTACTCTATGTCCCATCACGAGGCGTTCCCTCTCTCTCCATCTTGTACCTCCTGTTTTCCTCACCATGTCTCCTGGCTTCTCCTGAACGCCTGGATTTCTCCTCCTCTCCCTTTCTCCTGCTGGGAACCCTGCCTATCCCCCCCGCCTGGTTGTTCGCCATTCAGCTGTTTAATACACCGATTACAGCAATGCACCCTCACCCAGTGTGCACATACCCCACAGCGTCCCGCTGCTGTCCTGAGTGCTGCAGCTGGTGAGGGACAGGGACAATTCTCCCACTCGTGTGGCCCAGGGCCAGCTCTCTCGCCTGCCACACAAGGCTTGAGGGGAGGGAGAGCATTCTTCTTTCAAGATTTTTAAGGTCTAGTAATACTATTTTCATACTCAACAATGTTTTAAAATTAAAAGCTGTGGTATTTCTAGATAAATACTATATAATTTAATGGGAAAATGTTGATTATGAAAAGCTAAAGACTAGACTATATTTTAAATTTTAACATGAGTGCCATATTTAATGAAAATATGGCTTTTAGACACATTTCACTCATATTTTGTTTTTCCTAGTATAGTAGTAGCACAAAAAAAAAAATACCCAGAAACTGATACCCAAAGCATCAAGCTGAAGATCAGAGAAGCAAAGCAGCCCATCCAGTAGATCTTACCTCCACCCAGCTGAAATGGCAATCCTGTCTCCACGAATCCTCAGAGGCAAAAGCTCTCAGTCCCTGGTTGCTCTTCCCTTTTATTCCTTTCTCTGTCCAGCCATATCACTCCTATCTCCACCTCCCTAGTGCTGGGATTAAAAACATGTGATCCCAGGTGCTGAGATCACCTTTGTGTGAGCTGTTTCTTTTAGGACTGGATCAATTTCTTGTAGTCAGCATGGCTTGAACTAACAGAGCTCCATCTACCTCTTAATCATGAGTCCTGGGATTAAAGTATGTACTATCACCTCTTATCTTCTGGTTGCTGGGATTAAAGGTGTGTGTACTACCATTGCCTAACCTGTGTAGCTCGTGGCTGGCTTTGCTTTCTGAATCCTCAGGCAAGCTTTAATAAATCAGAGGCTGAGTCTACAGTCCCATCTGAGGTCATATCAGAGTCTTACAGCGGCCATCTGTAGGCTGATGATTAGCAGCCACTCACTTCAGTCAGTGACACACCTCAGCCTCAGAGAGAAAGGCCCAACACTCCTTGGATATCACTCCTGAAAATTCACATTCAAAACCTGGAGAATCAAGTCTGATCATTTTTATTCTTTTAAAAGTACTTCTACCTAAGAATCTGTGTGCACACTTTATCCTTTGTTTGTTTGTTTTACCCAGGGCTTCAAATAAGACCCTAGGCTACTGAGTGATTCTAGCCGTCTTAAAGACTGGTGTTTTCTGCCCAGCACACTGATCAACGTGCCAGCAGTTACTGGAAGCACCAGTACATACAATCAGGCAGCACATTTTACCAGTTGTCTAAGTGTCTCAATTCAGAGAAATTGTCAAGCAAGATAAAGCATCACACAATAGTTTTCATTACCCATCAATGGGTACAGTAGGAAAGAGACACTGCGTTTTGAGAAACGCAGCCATAGCAAAGCGGTAAGAGACAGGCGTGTGGCACAGCTTGTCCCCACCGCCTAAGCTGACTGGCACAGTCAGACTGAAATACTTCGACTCCTGAATTTGCTTTGTTTCTCAATGGACAACCTCCAAACATGTCCGTCTGGCTTCCCCAAAGAGTCTCTTAATTACTCGATATCCTTTAATAGTTAAAGGATGGTGTTTACTAGACTGGTATCTGCTCTGTGGTATGTAAAAACTTCAACCAATGTTGTCTTGCCTCATGATTCCCTTCTGCAACATGTGGCGTTCAGGTAGTAGTATTTAAGTCCAAATCCATGCCCTTTAGTAGGAACTCTATAATGCATTAAATTAAGACACTTTCCCCAATTTAGGGATGGTGTTAGATAATCATTGACTGTACTTATATCTGTCTTGTAGAATTAATTAGTTAAATGATTATCATTACTACATAGAAATCGTTAGCCAAGATGGATGATGCTAAACAAGCTCTGAGTACATTATGTAATTGGCTATGTGTGTACATCTAATGGATGAAGATTGGAAATAAAGATTAATAAATATGGTTTATAGGCAATTTAAAGATGAATAAATGTTAATTAATTAATTAATTAATTATTCGAGACAGGGTTTCTCTGTATTGCTTTGGAGGTTGTCCTGGAACTCTCTCTGTAGACCAGGCTGGCCTCGAACTCACAGAGATCCTTCTGCCTCTGCCTCCCAAGTGCTGGGATTAAAGGCGTGTGCCACCAATACCCATCGAATAAATATGGTTTATAGGCGATTTTGATGCTGCTATGTAGAAAACCCAGGTATAGGAGTAATTAGAAAGAGGACGAGAAGGGGAGAAAAAGTGAGTTGCGCTTGGCTGGAACATTTAGGAACGATTTCGTAGAGAAAATCAAATTTGAATATAATTAAACAGGGCGGGCTAGTTTTATACGCACCTGTTTGTTTACCTTAACTTCTAGTTGCTTCTATGGAGGATTTTTCAATATGCTTGAAGCCTGTGGGAAACTGGTACTTCCAGAACGGGTGTAAAAGTGTGGCTCAGTCCACAGAGAGCCCATGTAGCACCCAAAATCTTAACAGGGCATGAAATGAGCACCTCACCTGTTGCAGTGACCACGCCCACTGGGGCATGGGGACAGGTGTGGGCCGGGTGGAAATCTCACTACACACCGGCGGCATATTCCCATAATCCTACCACGGGGGAGGTAAAGTCAGTCGGATCGGAAAACCGTGGTTATACTGGAGCCTGTCTAAAGACCAAATAAACAGAGTGAAAAGCCAGAGTGACCTTGACGTGTTCAGGTAATCTGGGAATAAGAAAATGACATTATTTGAATCAGGCATGTATTCGAAGTGTATGATATCCTTTGGCATTTAGTTGACGAGAAGCAAAAAATGGTTGTCTTGTTCGTCCATAAAGGAGCTGACTGCGTCACTCTATTTGTAGCACTCAGTTTTTAGACAAGTATTGTGCTTGCTATAAAGTAAAAGATGTAAAGCAAGGTTTCATTTCCCCACCATGCAGCATCCCCCAGTCCACCAAACTCTCATCCCTTAAAGACCCTATTTGCTCCTGATGCAAATATTTTCTCTTACTGTGGAGGCAACGATTAGGCATTGATTATGCTTTTTGTTTGTTTGTTTTGATTTTGATTTTGCGTGGCAGGGTTGCTCTCTAGCTTTGGAGCCTGTCCTGGAACTCTCTCTCTGTAGACCAGGCTGGCCTCAACCTCGTAGAAATCCACCTGCTTCTGCCTCCCGAGTGCTGGGATCAAAGACGTGTTCCATCACCGCCCAGCTGATTATGCTTTTTTGTTTGTTTGTTTGTTTATTTGTTTTTTAACATGGTACTAAGCATTCACAAATGAGCACACATTTCTTATTTCCTCATTAATTCTAAGATAATTTTAAAGGGACTTTTGCAACATGTAAGGGACAGAAATCCCTCCAATCTGTGTCATCCTGAGAAAAAGAGTTTGCAACACATTACACATGGATTAGCAATGCTGCAATTCTCTTAGTTCAGATGTCTGTCCTCTACTCATGTTTCTGCTTCCTCACTCCCTCAAGTTACCAGTGCCCAAGGAAACATCATAACTTTATTTCCTATCCATCAATGTAAGTTCGTGTTAGAACTTGACTCAAACTGGTCCACCACAGGATGCTCTCTCTAAACAATAATAGTACAAAATGCAAATAGCCCAGGGTACCTTCAAAATCCAGGAGTCAAGGAATCCTCCTGCCTCAACCTCTGACAAATGAATGTGCATCACCATTGGCAGAAGTTTTTAGATATAGGAGTTGGATGACAGCTTTCTGTGCACCTACCTGTTTTTTTTGTTTATTTGTTTTTGTTTGTTTGTTTTGTGCTACAATAGTTTCATAGTTTCTATTACTGGCTCAAAATTAAAGCTGAAAATTGTTCACAGAAGTAATATTTAGAACTCAAAATGCCATCAAGATTTTTGAGAGCAGGAAACTCTGGTCCAGTCATGTTGTGTTATTTTGCAATGGCGTCATATCGTATACATACAATCCACAGGAAATGAATTTCATTATAGAACACTTTATATGAATTACTTAAAGGGGTTTTAATAAGATGGAAAGAAAACGATACATTCTTTCAAAGGTCATAGAACATTTTAAGCAAACATTACTTATGTAATAATTACATTTAAAATAAAACACTGAGATAGATTTTATCGTTTCCTAGTATATATTACTTGAAACAAAATCCTATGAACAACTAAAGGTATTAATATTACCTAGGACTAGCATGGAACCAATAGCAATTAAGGAGGAAAGAAGTCAGAGTGCTAACAATTATGAGGGGTCCACACAGAATCTGGAGGACATTTCTAAGTAAGAACTTCAACACATAAAAGTTTTGCTAGTACAAAGTTTGAGAAAGACAACTTGGTTTAAAGAGGGGCATGTGTTTGAGGGAAACCCTTAGGGGAAAGTTGATGAGATATTTTGACACTATCTGTAAGTGAAGGCAGGGCCTAGAAGAAATACTTCAGGTTCAGTGTTGCCATGTCTCAGCAATAAGCAAATTGTTGGGATGAAGAAAGGTTGGTCACTGTGTACTAAGTTACAATTAGGGAGGAGAAACATTAAGTACTAAGATACACCTAGGAAAGGATGAGCAAACAAGTTTTGGTGCTTTGTCATCCAGCATGGTGACAACTTTACATTTCAAAAAGCTAGCAGAATTTTGAATGTATTTGAACAAAAAGAAAAAAAGAAGAAAGAAAAGAAAAGCAAAAGAAAAGAAAAAGTAATTATTTGAGGAAATAGATACACCTGCCTTGATTTGAACACAACACAATGTATATATTCATTGAAACATCATTTGGCATTCTGAGCGTGTATTATACAATCTTTTGTGTTCCCTAACAAATAATTATCCCCTGCCAGGGAGATGGCTTGGTCATTAGAAGTACTTGGTGCACAAGCCTGATGGCCTGAGGTGGATCCCTGGAGCCCTAATAGAAAGCCAGATGCACGTGTCTGTAAACTATTGTTTTCCCATGGAGAGATGGGAGGCAGAGACAAGGGTAGACCAGAAACTCACAGACTACCCTGGAGTAAGCATACAAACAAGAGAGAAAGAACCTCCCTTTGAAACAAGGCATGAGACAATTCACTCCCTAAAGAGCACCAGGCATATGTGTACACACCTGCTCTCACACACATTTGAACACACACAAAACATAATTTACAAATTAACAACTACTTTCATTCTAAAGAATATGCCATTTAGTATATCCCTTGAAGACTTTTATAAGGCATTTAATTGGGATCTTTTATAATATATTGCTATTATTTTGACCTTGTATCAACTACATTGGCCTTGCATTGTGCTAGTGGCCTTTATATAAAAATGACATTTATAATCAAGCAGCTTTTTGAAAATGTTAGTTTAATGTGAAACTTTAAAGTTGCACAAATAAAACTATAGAGTATTTAATGCATTTTTATAAATTGTGAACCCTCCAGTTCATCACAGTTTGTTCAGAACTTAGAATCTTTATTTATTATTTTAGAAAATTAAAATAGTATTTTGATTTTCACTGATGTTATTTTTTTCTGTACCACTGGTAAGGATTAATGTTTCTTGGAAAAAAGCTTTAGAAAATGCTCATTTAAAATATTTACAAACACCACTTCATGAACATAACACCAGTAGCACAGACAGTGAGATCAACAATTAATAAATGGGACCTCCTGAAACTGAGAAGCTTCTACAGAGCAAAAGACACAATCAAGTAAACAAAACAGCAGCCCACAGAATGGGAAAAGATCTTCACCAACTCCACGTCTGACAGTGGGTTGATCTCCAAAATATACAAATAATGGAAGAAGCTAGTTACCAACACACCAAATAATCCAACTAAAAATGGGGTAAAATAATGAATTCTTGATAGAGGAATCTCAAATAGCCAAAAGGCACTTAAGGAATTGTTCAGCATCCTTTAGCCATCAGAGAAATGCAAATCAAAATGACTCTGCGATACCACCTTATACCTGTTAGAATGGCTAAGACCAAAATCACTAATGAAAACGTATGCTGGAGAGGATGTGGAGTAAGCGGGACACTCCTCATTGCTGTTGGGGTGAAAACTTGTACAGCTACTTTTGAAATCAGTATGGCAGCTAGCTTCTCATAAAATTGGGAATTGATCTACCCCAAGACCCAGTAGTACCACTCTTTGGCATATATCCAAAGAATGCACATCCATGCAACAAAGACATCTGTTCAACTATGTTCATAGCATTATTTGTAATAGCCAGAACCTGCAAGAAACCTAGATGCCCATCAACCAAAGGATGGATAAAGGAAATGTGGTATATTTACACAATGGAGTACTACTCAGTGGCCAAAAAGAAAAGAAAAAAAATGAAATATTGAAATTCATAGGCAAATGGATGGAACTAGAAGAAACCGTCATGAGTAAGGTAACCCAGACACAGAAATGCAAACAGTATGTATTCACTCATAAGTATGTATTAGACACAAAAGAAAGGATAACCAGCCTATAATCCACAACCCCAGAGAAGCTAGGAAACAAGGAGGCCCCTTATAGAGAAATACATGCCCCCCCAAGAAGGGGAAATGGACAAGATCTCCTGAGTAAATTTGGAACATGGGGGAGGGAGAGAGGACACAAGAGAGAGAGAGGGGGGTTGAAGGGTGGGGTGGGGGGGGCATGAGGGATCAGGAAGGTCAAGTTGGGTAAAGGACAGAGAGGGAGAGAAAGAGAGATACCTTGATAGAGGGAGCCATCATGGGGTTAATGAGAAACCTGGCACTAGGGAAATTCTCAGAAACCCACAAGGATGACCCCAACTAAGCAATAGTAGAGAAGGTACCCTAAATGCTTTCCCCCTATAATGTGATTGATGACTACTTTAACTGCCATCATAGAACCTTCATCCAGTAGCTGATGAAAGCCTGAACAGAGACCCACAGCTAAGCACTGGGATGAACTCCTGGAGTCCAGTTGGAGGGAGAGAGGAGTAATGAGTAAAGGGGTCTAGACCAGGCTGGGGAAACCCACAGAGACAGCTGATATGAACAAGGGGGAGCTCATGGACCGCAGACTGACAGCTGGGGAATCAGCATAGGACTGAACCAGGCTCCCTGAATGTAGTGTCAGTTGGGAGGCCAGGGCAGTCGATGTGGCTTCTGGCAGTCGAACCAGTATGTATGCCTAGTGCCTGAACTGGCTTTTGGGGGCCCATTCCCTATGGAGGGATATGTTGCTCGGCCTAGACACAGTGGGGAGGGCCTTGGTCCTGCCCCAAATGATGTGACTGACATTGTTGATGATTCCACATTGGAGGTATCACCCTCCTGGGGAGTCGATGGGGTTGTGGGAATGGGAGATGTTGCGGGGAGTGGGAAGATGGGAGGGAATTGGGGTTGGTCTGTAAAATAAGATTGTTTTTTTAAATTAAATAAATATTAAAAAGCATTAACATACATATTTGATTTAAAATATTCATAAAGACAAGCCTATAATTGTGGGATTAGAATGCAAATATACTCAAGATGATCAATGGCCAGATTCCTTTGCCTCTATCTGCTTTGCTGGTAGAGTGAAGCATACATAACAGTGTGAGTAACTCATGAAGCATTTAGTACACATGTTGAATGAACTGTTAGAGCACGAATTTTGTCTACAGTTCAAATATTTCATGAATAAATGATCAAAACCTAAGAAGAAATTTTAATAACTTTTAATAAGCATTTAAAATTTTTCCTTTATTTTGCCACAAATCAGAATATTTTTCAATACTGATGAGGAGCATTACAGATGTTTTGCAGGTGGAGACTTTACCTCAGTTCCTAGCTCATGGTTTACCCTTTCTACCAGTTCTTCAAGGTAGAGGACTACCACTCAGTAGATAGGATTTTACCGTGAAAGCACAACCCACTTGGCAAAGTTTGATAAAGGGAATGAATTTATTAAAGTATCATTTGTTCCTGATGACTTGAGAGGACTGCTTTTTTTTTTTCCTTTTGTCAAGTGGCGATTATGAATCAAACTTTAGACAATCAATTCTTCTCTTAAAACTATGTTAATGCTGGCTATCTGTACCACTGCGGATGGGCTCCACATGGGCTGCGGAAGAGGAGTAGCGAGTAACCCTGGCAACGCCACATGGAATGTCAGTGGAGCATGTGGAGGTCACATAGAAACACCTAGCACATAGCTACATGCTGAAGTGGTTGGGAAGAGCAGCAGAATGTGAGGTCAGCCCAGACAAGCTGTCATCTCTTTCATAAATTTTGCCTCTGCAGGGTAGTTTTCCTCTCCCTTACAAATGAATGAAGACTGCAGGCCACAAAGGATTTAAACAGGTATATACACAGGATACACACAGGCATCTTTAGAAAGAGAGGAATTCAACGTAACAAAAACGGTGTTCTAGCTGAGCATATTGGCTCATGTCTGTAATCCCAGCCCTTGGGAAGCTGAGGCAGGAGCATCAGGGAAGTTCAAGGCTGGCCTGAGGTACAAATGAGTTACTATTGTAAAGCAAAGAATAATTGTAGGGACTTAATCTTGGGACTAGTGTTTTGAAGGGCAGGTGTTGAATGAAAGGAGGGTCAAAGGCAATGCAGCGGTGAACATTCTTAATGAGCTTGACAGTGTCAACACATAGGTCGTTTATTTTAAAAAGAGAAACTATTCAAAGTAGGCGACTGGCAGTATTGTATGAAAATAGTTTATATATAGATAATGTCAAAATTAAATATATACATTAATTAAAAGTCTAACATATATTATTATCTTAAAAATATACTTCCCAAATTGAAAATTCAGCTATACAAGCTTTAGTATACATAAATGGCAAAAGTGGCTGGATACTAATCTTTGGACTAAGTGAATTTCTATCTTTAAAAGTTCTTTTATTTAAAGATAAAGATGTGCTATGCTCTTTACTGAAGATGTGCGTTATACATTCATGTTGAACTACATTACTTGTTATCTGTCTTTTACGCCTTAAGCTTGTTTCGCTGCCATTGCTTTGGGATACGACTCGTTTTCACGAGCGATATCCATCTCTGTGAGCCCCCATCATCTCCAGCTTACGAAATGACAGTTTCACTCTTTAGAAGATTCACAGTAGGCACAGTAGGCTAATAAAACAATGGTGACATTGAATCCGTGTAGGCTTTATTGCTGTGGATTTGGTATCTTCTGAAATATGTAGAAAGAGTCGAAAAGTATTGCAGGTGACATGATTGCTTTACGTCAGTACGGCTCATAACTGTCCACACGTATAATTCTTACTTCAGCAGTGAGTTGTGTTATTCGTGTCCATTTCTAGTACCTTATTGTGTGGTTTTTCCCAGTTGCTCTGGTCATTTGATCAGGAGGTATCCAACAACTTCTGGGAGGATTTCAACTCCTCAAAATGTATAAAGTGGTAGATATTTGGAGGTTGCAAATACATGTCCTATGTTTGTATACTGCCCTTCAGAATTTTATTCCAGCAAGTTTTTATCTCTCTTAGTAGTCTCTTTAGGAAACATGGATCATTCTTCTTCTGTTCCTTTAAATTCCTTTCTTCCTAGAGAAATAAATTCATAAGATTCAATTTAATATCTTAATAAAATGTGTCTCAAAATATTTGCTTTTTACTTTTCACCATAATAGGTTATGCCTAATATTTAATATACATGTCATGCATGACATCTTAAAACTATGACATGTGCTGATAATTACAATTTCTGACCGACAGGAAAACCCAGTTCATCTATGCTGAATATTCCATCTTTCATTTTCACCCTGCATCATTGGAACAAGAGTGCAACTTTCACAAAAGGTAAATTATTTATGTAATTTAATTGAACTTTTTATATGAAAAAAATAAATTAACACTGAAAATACTTAATGATAATTTACCTGACTCAACTGGTACCTTAGAGTCTATCCCGAAAAGTTAGTGTTTACTAAAGTGTGGCTGGCATTTGCCTCATAACCTGGTTTTACTCACCTCAGTAAGAATTTTTAAATGTTACTAGTACAATATAGAAAAAATGGGGAACGATGCTTGTATACATTAGATACTGGAAGGTGATGGTCAAATTTCCTCTGATCCATGTGACATGGTAGAATGATTCTTCATTTAGTGAAGAACCGGTTATTGAATATTTTCTAGGCCAGATATTATGCTCAGTACTCCACATATTTTACTTTATCCTGGTTACTTGGTAATCAAATGACTTTGATGATTTCACCTCTGTCCAAAAATAAGGATACTAAAGCCACAAAGAGGCAAAAAACCAGTGTGACAGGGTTGTAATTTCTTTTTCTTTCTTTCTATTTGAGGCAAGATTTCTCTTGTGTAACAGTCCTGGCTGTCCTTGAACTCACTGAGATCTGCCTGCCTCTTCCTCCCAAGTGCTGAATTAATGGTGTATGCACAATCACCTGGCCTCATCTCTTTTTAATTAGATCACAAATCCATATCTCTATCAGTTATATCCTTAAGTAATTCCCCAGCATGTATATTTTAAATAACTTCAAAGAGCAGATGACAGATTTTGAAGAGAGATAATGGGAGAACTTTTCATTAATCTTTTCAGAACATTTTTAAAGTTCTTTTGACTGAATTATTACACTTGGATAGGAGACATGCAATTGGTACTTCCATTGGTATAGTACATATGGATAGGTTCTACATCCTTGAATTTAAACAACTGCGACTTGAATACACTTGAAGGATATGGGTGGACTGTGGTGTCATTGTTCTTCAAACTACACATCATAACAGCTAAATATTCATCGTTTACATTGCTGTGGGCATTTTAAGAAGCCTACATGCAATCTAGAGTATATTGGATATGTGTAGGTTATACACAGAAACTCCATCATTTTCTGTTAAAAATGCAAGCATTGACAGAATTTTGTATGTGAGATGTACCCAACCATTCATCACGAATAGTGATGTACTACGATATATAACGTGGAAAAAGTAGGCGGGGAAAAAAAAAAAAAAAAAACCCTTGCTTTTATCTCTGAGACTCTGGAGATTAATATAGTCTAAACTTTTCAAACTCTTAGTCATGGGCCCTTGGCATTTTTACCTTACTCCTAGCTCACATATTTGCATACTTTGAATTTCATACTTCGTGTTGGAATGCCTAGGACTTCCTAATGGCCAGTGTGTGCAAACTCACCTACTGCCTAACAAAGAACCTTTATGCTCCCATGTGTGTTGCTCAAGCAACAGTAATGGAAATGTAAGAAAGAATCCATCACCCATGCTCCAGCACGATCATTGTTCAAAGGCCCAGCCTCTAATGGGGTTTCCGACTCTGTAACCAGGGCAAGAGGAGCGTTCTAAAGGCGGAGGCTCCCTAAGAGAGCTGGATGATACTGAAAGTGGTCAGCAGCACAGGTGAGCACCGGACAGTGATGGCTCCCTACAGGAGCGGTGTGTATTTGGTTAGCAGTAAACAGCCCACACTCACCTTGTTTGTGCAGTTCACCAGCGTCTGCGTGCCTTGGGAAACGGTTAGCAAGTGGACATTGAATTCTTCGCTGATATTCATTTTAAGAAATTGCTTCAGCTTGCGAGCAGCACGATTTAGAAAGGCAGCTTCCTAACACACACACACACACATACACACACACACACACACACACACACACACACACACACACACACACACCACACAAAAAGAGAAATCAAAAAGGGCTGCGATAAGGAATTTTAGTTTCTCACTTAACATACAGCTAGAGCCCTGTCACTTAGTCAATCCCCACCTCCTCCCCAGCTCTCTATTCTTGTTAATCACATGACTGACGCATAACAGGAACGAAAGTGTTTGGCTCTGAGGACAGAGAACATGAAGTGCCTATAGTTTGGTTTAATGATTATCTGGCTTTCAAATAGTCGTTGCTCACTATGTACATGTGGCTTTATCGTTTGTGAGGGGAACACATTACAAGACTGTGTACTTTTTACAGGGTAACCAAAGAAGAAGGCTGCTGGAAACACTAGCAAGGAAAGGTATGTGTGATTTTTCTTGCAACCATTTCTGAAAATCAGAGTCTGGAAGGATGGTTGGTAGGAAAACAAAGTAAGAGAATGAAGAGAATGTAATCCAAGACATAAATTTTTTTTTTAGCTAAATTAGTTAATAAATAAAAAGAATTTACGGTTTTGTGATACTGTGGTATTTAATAGCTATGTGAGTTGTAGAAAAACTATTTAAGAGCATTCTGTTTCTTTGGGGGAAAATTATCAACTTTTGGAGATACTTTCTTCCATTGTAATTGGCCGTCTAAAGTTGGTTTGGGCACAAACTTCAACAAATACTTAAAAAGAAATTTTCAAACTGTCTAAAACTAAATGGTGTGTGTGTGTGTGTGTGTGTCTACATGTGCAATCATTTTAACAAGACTTCCTTCACAAGTTTTTTTTTTTTTTTGTGGGGAAGGGGAGAGATATTTGTGCCTTTATATTCATAGTTTCTAATATTTTCAAGGTGTAAGACAGGAAAGTAGAAAAACAAATTATCTACTTTTTAATCAATTTAGAACAGGATATCTGTAAAATTGACACATACAATAGACCACAGAATAATATACTAGATGAGTGATAATCCTGTCATTAAGATAAAAAGATTTATCTTATCTAACAAGTTTGTATAAAGTCAAGCCCACATGATAAATTCCAAACTATCATTACCTTTGCATCATCACATGGATGTTTTTTAAAAAAGTTTGGTTCATTATTTGGGCAATTGCTAACAGCTCCTGTCATTTTGTCCTGTAATAAATGATATAAAACAATATGGTTAAGCTGAGAATCTCTATAACATGTGATTATAAAATAACATTTTAACATCTGGTATTTATATCAACACTTTGAGGAAAGTAAATTTGCCTGAGTCTACTAAGTAGGCATCAAGAATAGTTGTCTTTACATGAGAAATAAGGAAATATGGACAGTATCACCTCAAATAAGATTCAGAATCTTTGAAGAACAAGTTGGACTAGCTCTGTTCAACAAACTAGCAATTCCAGGATTTCCTGCTTCTCAAAGACTTCGGGCAATCTTAGTCTGATTGATATTGTGAAAGCAACAAGTACAGCAAAAGCAAGATTAGTAAAGGGCTTACAATGCTCATCTGCCACCCAGGAAAGTATGCGTTGTTCTTATTGCTCATACAAAGGCAGAGTGGTTTCCTGACTTTAAAATACGCGTGTTACTGTTTTACCTGGAGGAAGTTGTGTCCAAACACATAATTGTTTACAGATTCAGTACTCACTGACGGCTGTTGTTCAAAGTTTTCTGCAAAACCCCATATTGCAGCCAATTTAAGATAATAGTGACCTTGTTTCATGTGGCATTTGGCACATGGGTCACTGTATCCTTTAAACAAGGTAACTTCTTAACCTTTGGAGAAGCATGCTTTTGGAGATGGGTCTGTGCCAGCTAGGTAGTGTGTACTCCACACTCTAAACATCACTGTTTGTAAGACATATACTTTCTAAAACTATCATCTTATTATATCTAAAAGTAGTAAAAAAAATTTGTCTACTAAGTAATTTTTTTTATCAACATGTATTTAATCTCAAGAAGTACATCAAATTGTGTATACAGATTTTTCTTTGGTTAAGCATACACAATAACATATGAAATATGACACCAGATTAAATTCTTGGAGAATTCTAGCAAATTTCATAATAATTTTTGAGACTTCTTTTTGGTTAGGCCAATGCTCTGAAACCCTGATACAATTCGGTTTCGTATGCTACAGAAGAGGATGTTATACTGACTGATTTTTTTTGATCAAGAATTAACTGTGATGGTACTATACTTTTAACATGGACAAAGATGATGTCGGAGTTGCCTTCTCAAGTTACTACACAAGCCTATCAAGAGCAGCTCTGAATATGAATTCATAGCAAAAGAAAGCAGTTCCCATCTCATGATTTAGCAAGTATCAACTAATACATTCTGATAGGCATTTTGGTTCATTTAAACATTACTCATGGTTTATTATAAATCCAGAAAACCATAGTAGAAGAATCAAAACACTGTGAGCTATGGTTTGAATTTTTTCCTAGAAAAGGTCTTTGATTTCATTAGGTTTTTATTTCTATTCACAAGAATTAATTACTGTTCTGTTTCTCTGAAGAGACACCATGATGAAGGCAACTCATATAAAAGAAAGTATTTAAGTGTGGTTGGGGGCGGGGGCGAGGCGGGGGCGGGGCTTGCTTACGGGGTTTTAGAGGTTTAGTCAACAACCATCATGGCCGAAAGCAGATAGACATGCCACTGGAGTGGTAGCCTAGAGATTTACACCCTGATCCACAGGCAGCAGGCAAAGACTGGGCCTGGCCTGTTTCTTGAAACCTCAAAGCCCTTCCTTACCTCTCCAGCAAAGCTACAGCTCCCAATCCTTCCCAAATAGTCCACCAACCGCGAACTAAACAAATACATGAGCCAAAGGGGCCATACTCATAGAAGCCACTACATTCCACTCCCTGGACCCCGCAGGCTTGTAACCATATCAGAATATAAAGTACATCCAGTCCAACTCCAAAAGTCCCCATGACTTTTAAGTCGGCCTCAAGACTTAAAAATCCAAAGTCTGTCTCTTGGAGAATTAAGGCAATCCCTTAATTGTAAAACCCTGTAAAAGCATAAATCAAAATAACAGTCACTTCTAAATACAGTGCTACAAAATACACATTACCATTCCCAAAGGGAGGGATGGGGACATATTAATGAAGCACTGGGCCGAACGAAGACAGACCCAGCAGGTCAAACTCCAATTTATGTACCTCCCTGCCCAATGCCGAAGGGCTGAATGGACAATGTCTCTCACACCATCCAGTTTTGCTGACTGAAACACACTCATCTTCTTTGGACTGGTTCCACGCCCTGTGTAGCTTCTCTTCTTGTCAAGTATCCCAGGCTGTGGCGTCTCCAGCATCTTGGGATCTTTGTCACAATCCAGGCTTCACCATCACAACTTCATACTATGGCTTCTCTGGGCCTCTTGTGGCAAGGCCTCCCTTGCCACATGCCTCACCTCAAAAGCTTTTCTTAACCGTGGAAGAAGATTCCATAATCCTTCTCTTGTATTTTTCTTGACCTGAAAGCCTGGAGAACTACTGCTCGCTGAACTTGGAACTTGGCCACTCCTTGAACTATAATTGTATAAACCTTCCATTGCTGTTTAGGTCAAAGAAATCCTTTAGACCTTTCCTTTCACAGGATTATCTGGGAGGGGGTCTTACCCAGAGTTTACAATCCCATCATTTCATCCAGCATCAGGCCTTTAAGGTTCTCGCCTTCTTGAGCTCCAATACTGGCACAGTTTATACTATGCTGTCTTGAAATCTCCTCTGCCAATGATATTAAGGCAGAATTCTTCAATTTAGCCTCAGGTAGATTTTTCAACAACATCCACAGCCTATGCCAAATATCAACAGAATGGTCTCTAGTGCAGTTGGTATTGTTCTCCTCTGAAACCTTTTGAGCCATGTCTGCAGAGTCCAAATTGTCCTAAGCATTACTGTCTCCCATGCTTCTACTAAGATGGTGCATTAATCTCCACTAAAATATTCAACTGACTTTTCTTGTTCAAACTGGCAATGTCATCTATATTCTTCCAAACAACAGCATGGTCAGGCCTGCTATAACTTTATTTACAAACTCTAATCACACCTCCTATAGTCTGCGTTATGTGTGCTTTTCTACAAAATCAAACTATTGACAGGAGGTTCTAAGGGAGGATCCATTATCTGGGTCTTCTATGTACCGCTAGCTGCCAGAATCTGACGTCCTTATACAGCTTAGCAGACTGTATTTTGAGTTGGCATTTAGTTGATAATGCGAACAAAAATTCACTTATCATCAATCAAGTACTTGTTGTGCACCTACCATGTGCCATTTAGTAGTAGACATACACCTACAATGAAAATTACACATGGTTCCTCCTCTCAGTGTGTTATTGTATGGTGGTAAAAACAGACATTAACCTGAAAGCCACCTTTAATCACCAACTTGGTAGTTGTGGAATTACGAAACATAAATGGTATCATCCTTGTTGACTTTGCTTTGTTATAATCGTCTGAGAAGAGGAGCCTCAGCTGAGAAAGTGCCTCCATTATATTGCCTATGGGGCTTATCATCTGTTACTGAATAGTGGCTTACTGGTATCTTTGCTAGAGTTTTGATTTCTGTAATTAAACACCATATGGAAAGTAATTTGGGAAGAAAGGGTGTGTTTCCGTGTACAGTTCCACATCATAGTCTGTAACTGCTTGAAGGCAGGGAGGGAACTCAAACAGGGCAGGAACCCAGGAAAGGGAACCCATGCAGAGACCTTGCGGGACTGCTATCTACTGGCTTGTTCAGTCTGCTTTCTATGTTGTTTTTATTTAAATTAGAAACAAGCTTGTGTCACATGTTAATCCCATTCCCTCACCCTCCCATCTTCCACTGTTCTCCCCACAAACCCCCATCCCATCCCCTTTCTGCTCCCCAGGGAGGGTGAGGCCTTCCATGGGGATCTTCAAAGTCTGTGATATCATTTGGAGCAGGGCCAGGCCCTCCCCCCATCTGTCTAGGCTGAGAGAGTATCCCTCTATGTGGGTTGGGCTCCCACAGTCCATGGTGTTAGTTGGGAGGTCTGGACAGTCTATGGGGCCTCTGGTAATGCATCAGTCTGCTTTCTTATAACACCAAGGATCACCTAAATATAACCCACAGTGGGTTGGACCCTCCCACATAAAAGAAAGGAAGAAAGGAAAGAAGGAAGGAAGGAAGGAAGGAAGGAAGGAAGGAAGGAAGGAAGGAAGGAAGGAAGAAAATTGGAGACAGGTTTTCCCACAGACCTATCTGATAGAGGAAATTCATCAGTTGAGATACCTGCTTCGAAAATGACTCTATTTGTGTCAAGTTGACTTAAAATCAGCCAGTACAAACGGATTTCCTTGTAGGAAAGAAACCTACTAGGGTGGGGCTTGAAAACTATTTAGGAAGTAAACATAACACGATTTTAAAATGAAAACCATGGAAGACTGATATATTAATGATGATTCCTAGGTTTTCCAGGCCTGTGTAATAAAATATTCTGTCTGGAAGTTGACTGGAATATAGAATAGTAGAAAAGGTAGAAGAATATATACAGTTTTGAGTCTGAGATGAAAAGTGGTGTTCCAGCTGCCCTTCAAAAACCCAGGAATAGATGTCAAGCAGATGGGTACATAGTGAGGCTGGTGAGTTAGAAGTAAAGCGAAGGGAGTAAGTTGTTCTGATGAGGCAGTCCATACCGAAAATGCCAAATGAAAGGCCACTTAAGCTTGTACACATTTATTCACAGGAAGACTAAGCTACTGTAGAGAACAAAGTGCTAAAGATAATCATGGAATAAAAAAATAATAGCATGCATTATAACCAACCTCAGATATAGAACTAGAAAACTGACCATGACGTGAACCAAACAACCTAAGGAAATATTTTAGAAACAAAAATAATAAAACCAACTAAAGAGGAAAAGGCGATACGGTAAAAGCAAAAGCAATGCAATATACAATTTCAACAAATGTTTTGGTGACAAATAGATACCCTTTTCCTAAAATCAAAAGATCAGTTAGCAAAACTCTAACAATGGTAAGAAATAAAAAGATGGGACTTACTAATACCAAAATTGAAAAGCCTGCATTATTTATAGACAATGGGCGTTAAATATACCTAGACTAATTTCTAGGTATAGGCCTTAATAACTCATTTTAGGGATGTTACAATAGGACAATAATAATTATATTTATTTCAAATTTTACCTGGTTTTGCTACTACAGTCATTGTTTGCATAGGGTGTTGGATTTAGGATAGCTACAGATACCAAAAACCATGGATATTCATATCTCTCACATAAAATGAGACAGTTCCCTTAGACCTAGTTTTTTTAGTTTTCAATGAACCTTATATAAATATAATTTGCATATGTTAATTAATCATGAGAATTTTCATTAGCCTGATGATGTGTTAATTTGGATTTGAATGCTAAATCAACTTTGCTTGTTAGGATAAATATTACTTAAGTCATCATTTTTTTGATTAAGCATATATTTTTGTACATTATTCGATACAGTATGCTACTAGACTTTGAGAAGTATGCATCTAGGTTCATGAGGCATTCTACTCTATAGTTTTCTTGTAATGTCTTTGTCTAATTTTTGTATTATGGTAATGATGATCTTTTGATACCCAGAATAGCATGAAGCAAAGTTTTAAAAATGTAGAAAGTATCAAAAGGATACTTTTGTTGTGCGTGATTTTCTGGCCCAGCAGGTCCCATCACTTTGGAGCCCCAAAATAAACACACAGATGCTATATTAATTATTAATCAATTTCTATCAATCTATATAGGCTATGGCTTACCCAGTAATGACCCGGCATGTTGTTACTCCTTCAGCAGCATCACAACTCTGTCCAGCAGGCCTCTCTGCCTACCCTTCCCAGAATTCTCCTTGTCTCCTAGTCCCGCCTATCTTCAGCTTCATTGGCTGGACAGTGGTTTATACATTAACCAACAAGAGAAACATATATACAGAAGGGCATCCCCATCAGAATAGAGAAGAGAGAGACATCCTAGGTTCATGTTTGGAAAGACTGCTGGAAGTACAAACTACAAATTCAATGCAATCCAAGTTAAGATCCCAGCGAATTATTTTAAGAATTAGCGAACTGATTCTAGTGTTTATGTTGAGAAGAAGGACTCTTCATAGCAAACAATACTGAAGAAGAACAAATTTCAAGAGCAGACATTGCCTAGTCTGGAGACTCGCTAGAAGATAATCATCACAATTCTGTAATACAGATTGAAGAATGACAAGCAGATGAATGGGACTCTTGTCAACATTTTTTTTAAGGAGCTGATTTGTGGCAGAAAAGTTAAAGTGAAAAAAATACCATATCACATATGAGTAGTGGTTTGGGGGACGAGCAGATATAAATGCTTCTTACCCCAAAAGAAGGTGGACACAAATATTATACTTTTCATAAACCTAATTCAAGTAAATCAAGATGTAATAGAAAATGCCCAACTAAAATCCTCCTTGATTATGACATAGGAGAAAACCTAGATGACCATCTGCATACTGATATTTTCAAATACAATAATTTTTACAAGTATGACCCTTTAAAAGTATGCAAGAAAAATAAACAAAAGTGAAGTTTTGCTTTCCGAAATAATATTGTTTTCTATAAAAAGAAGTGTCAAGAGACTGTGAGGATATACTGCAGACTGGGAGAAAGTTACACAAGAAACATCAAATGAAGACTATTTTTTTAAAATATTTAAATAGAAGTGTTAAAACAACAGTAAGATAAAGAATGACCCATCATCTAAAAAGGAAAGAAAGCCCTGAGTCCTGAACATGTGCCTCACTAAAGATTATGTAGTGACAAAGTATCGGAAGAGATGTTGGACATCACATGTCACCAGGGAAAGTAAAGAAAACAGTGAAGAACCACAAGTCTCTCATGACTTTTGCAATTCCTAAAATCTAAAACAGACCACACCAGACACGGACAGGGGATGGAGCAATAAGAATTCTTAATTATTGCCTGAGGGAATCCAAAATGGCACTTCCAAATGGAAGCAGTTTGGCTGTTTATCTTATAAAACTAAGCAAACTTTTCTTTGACTCTGCAATCTTGATCCACAGTATTTACCCAAAGGATTTGAAAGCATGCTCATAGAAATGCTGCAAATAGAGATTTAAAGTGGCTTTGTTATTTTGTTTATTTCAGCCGTGAAACAATGAGGTCTGTCAGCAGGTAAGTGAACAAGCAGTGGCATATCTAGACAGTGAGATATAGTTCAACTGGAAAAAAAAAACCAGAAAGGTGTTAAACCGCAAGAAGACGAGGGAAATTTATATCCATTCTCTTAGTGAAGGAAGCATTTAATTAAAACGTCCACGGCTCCCAGAGATCAGAGCAACAAACGGGGCAGTGAAACTATTCTATATGGTTATATGATTTGAATATTTGATTATTCAAAAATCAATCCACAGTTTTATTTTTCACCAAGAATGAACTCTGAAGTAAGACATGGACACAGGCTGATAATGATGTGCAGAATCTTAGATTGTAGTAAATCTGTCACTGTAATAGTCTATGTTGCTGTTAGAGCAGCTTATCTGGAGTTCAGAGAGATACTGAAACTCTATCCTTTTGGGTCAAATTTGCTTGTGAAATTGACCTGGCTCTTAAAAATAAATTTTACTATTCGAAAAATTTTCCATGATAATGAAATGGGAGGTGCAACTCCAAAACATTGAGAAATAGCTGGGCATGGTGTCAATTTTCTGTAACCCCAGAACATGGTTAATGATAGTAGGATAATTAAGGGTTAAGGTAATCTTTAACTGCATAGCACATTAGAGGTCAGCCTGGGCTACGAGAGAGAGCCTGCTTCAAAAATGTGTTAACAATAAGCAAGAATGACTTAACTAGCACATTGAGGAAGTAAACACACACACACACACACACACACACACACACACACACACACACACACCCAAGTAACAGGTTATTATTATTCAAGTGTCCAAAGTCCTGCGAAGATGGACTCTAGATATTATAAATAATGTTTTCTGAATACTGATTTTTGTAAGAAAACTTACAAGCAACCCAAGCCAGTAAATTCATATTTGAAGAAAAACAAGCAGTGACCCTTTGTTTAGAAAATACCAAATGGCTATAGTAAAATGTCACCAGAAGTCATTTTATTGCTATTTTTTTTTTTTTTTGCAGAATAATAGTGTTTGATTTTCCCCTCTGCCAATTATTTATTCTTAAGCTTTTTGGTTGTCAAGTATGTGTTCCATCTCACGGAGTGGGCCTTAAATATAACCAGAAAGTGGTTGGTTGATCACATACAATTTGGGCCAACAGGCAGGTCACTGTTGTAAGGAGCAGGGCTTAGAGCTGGGTTGGTGGGTACCTTTGGTATTGTGCAGGGTGCCTTCCAGTGCCAAGAACGCTACTCAGTAGAGGTGATGCTTCTCACTAGAGAGCGGCTCAACTTCTTAGTGTTTGATGAAATATGTTAAGGGTTGTCTTCAACAATAAGGCCTTAGCATTGGTTTGCGGAGAGCAACCAATAAATAGCCTTGGCAATAGCCTGTGGCATTTGGGAGTTTCCATGGTCCTCTCTTTGTCCAAAGGCTCAACAAGGTATTACCCATTCCCGATGCTGGAAATTTTAATGTAGTTGGAACTCTGTTTCTCCTATTATTTGGTGACTGCATTTAGATGTCTTTCATATGTGCATGCATTTCAGAAAGCTTCCATATGGGTTTTCAAATGGCCTTTAGTGATAGCTATCCCTCCCCATTATCCCTCTTTATCCAATTTTGCTACTCGCTCCCTATTTAATCCTATTCTAATTTCACCCTTTTTCTCCATATATTGCTGATGTTTTCTCATTTATTTACCTTAAAATAATTTATATAATATAAATTCATATTTTATAGCAACACCTGTCTTCATAAGAACCAAAATAAAACGCCAAAAAAACGAAAATAAGAAAGGTTAAATTTCAGCTAGTCTTTTGAAAGAGCTTAATCCAAGATGGCTCCTCAATTTCAGTGTGTGACTAATAAAACAGATTAGTGGAAGCATGAATTCCAGAATGAGAAAACAGAGCAAAGGCGCTGTAGTCCACAACTGCATAGCTTGTTTGGGAAGTAGTAAGCAATCCTTTCTAATTCCACTGTTAGAAAGGTAGCAGTCTGCACAGGGTGCGAATTAGGGTAAGCAAACTGCAAAGAAAAGTGTCCAGATAAGTTCGAGAACACAGGACTATTGGGGAGCTGCCACACCAGGCTACGGCCCTACCACGCAATGATAAGCAATTGTTTAGGAAATACTCAGCAAGACCCAGAAACACATTCCTGATAATTGTATTTACTCACTTTGCCTGAGAAGCAAATTCAGTGATGGATAGATGTGAATCATGGGAGGACTAGAGTAAGAGGAAGAGCAAACCCAGAAACAGGAAAAAGCTTGCTTGCAATAATCTTGCTTTGCTAGAAGTTTGCAACTGAACAGTTGATTCAACCTGGCAATATCTTATTAAATAGAGGGGAGTACTTAAGTGTGAAACAGCCATTGTAAAGTTAATTATGTGGCAACCAACTCCCAAATTGTTCTATGCTTTTCTGCCAAAAGAATATGGGGAAAAACAAGCAAACAAACATATGTGGGCTGAAACATGCTTAGCATATCAAATAATTTTGGGTGACTCTGAACAAGTTCTTATCAATGAACAACTCATGCAAAGGCAACAAATAACAGGCATTTGTAAAAGCTAAGACAATCCCTATGAAACCCTGAATCCCAAGTCTCTCCTTTAGCTGCCCTGTGCTTCTAAGTTAACAAAGGCAACTATCTGAGAACAGAAACAGCAATCTTCCTGTTTGAGCATTATTTCCTTTTATGAATATGAAATGCACACACACACACACACACACACACACACACACGATTTTCTGAGACAATGTTTCTCTATATAAGAGTCCTGGCTGTCCTGGGACATGCTTTGTAGACAAGGTTGGCCTTCAACTCATAGTGATCCACCTGCCTCGGCCACTCAAGTGCTATGATTAAAGGCATGTGCCACCCCAACCTGGAAAGTAATATTTTTTTCTGATATTCATGAAACAAAATATATTTAATACACTGACTAAATAGCCCCAAAATATATCGTACTAAAATTTATGTAGAAATTTAAGTGTGTGCTACTCTGTGGTATACAACAAATAAAATATTTAAATTAAAAAAACTTCTGTTAATCTTCCACTCTTTATGGCCAAGAGTAGGTCAAGCATAAAAAACCTGTAGTTACAATTCTGTTCATTTAGTTTATACTCCTAAGGCAACAGATTTTATAGTATGGGTTCGATTGCAGTTAAAACACTAGCAGAAATAGGGAAATAAACGCTTTAACAAGTAGTATTTATGGAAATTTAATGTAGAGAATTCCGGGGGGGAAAATTTAAAGACCACCCCTCTGAAAACAACCTTCACAATACTGTTTCTCAAATATAGTGTTTCAGAATATCATAATGAAAGTGCCCCACCAAATACTTAGAGAACAAACATTGAGATGATTAGTTTTTGCTTATGAAAACACCTGTGTACAATTTGTTTGATCAGATGGAGCATAAAAAGTCAGTTGGGCCGGGCATTGGTGGTGCACACCTTTAATCCCAGCACTAGGGAGGCAGAGGCAGGGGGATCTCTGTGAGTTTAAGGCCAGCCTGGTCTACAGAGCTAGTTCCAGGACAGGCCCTCCCTCCTCCCGCCCCAAAAAAGGAAAAGAAGAAAAAGTCAGTTGGTAAAACTGGCTAGAGATATTATGATTAAGTATAAAAGAAAGGAAGATCTCACCAAAAGGTAACTCATGCATACTGGTTATTACTCTCTCTCTCCTGTATAAAATTGTGTCTGCACTGAATCCCTTTGGCAGGGGGGTAAATGTGTATTCTCTACTTGGGAGGTGTCTTCCTAGCTCTACTACTGCTCCAACTTCAATATGCAATTTGCTGTTTTGTTACATTGGGCTATTTAAGTTGCAGTAAGACTGATGATAAGAAAGGGTGTTGCAAGAATTATATGAGTCAACAGTTGGCAGATTTCCTTAAATAACAATGTTCATGTCAATTAGAGGCACACTGCATAGTTATTGGAAACCTGGCAACATGGCCACCTGCACCTAATTCGATGTCACAGACCATAAATGTTGTATATATTGCTCTGAGTGTGTAGAATGGAATTGTAAGATTTGTCTGCTTGGGTATCCCTGTCAACGTCTTCAGAGTAGCCTGTAATTCTACATCAGTGTGGTAGAAAGAACATGCAAAGTTAATTGTGCTATTGAAATTAAATAGTTTTATAAGAGAATAGATCACAGATATTATGCAAATCAAAAGTCTAGTTATGAATGAAGAAAGTGAAACTCTGAAATAATGAAATAATTTGTTAAACTCTGATAGACAATGATAAAGCAGCGTCTCTGACTCAAACGTTTCCACCTCTAGTCCAGTGTTCCCTTTTAAGGCCGGGGTGATGGGAGGGAGCCTGGGTTTGAGCTTCTTGTGAAAAATGAAAAGGCTTTCTCAGAGCAGTGGTTTTCACACACACACTGGTCCTTGACATTGGGGGTTCCACTTGGTAAGGAAAGGCCCACGTTGTAGTGGATATTCTACAATGGAGGCCCAGCTTCTGCCTTACTGGAGTTCTGGGTAGTATTTTATTAAAAGAAATCATGACTGAATAAAACTTTGAAAGCAGAAGTTGATAAAGGTCAGTTTGTGAATGCTATAAAATGAATAATTTTGTATATCTAATAAAAATTCACTTGCTTGAGCCAAGCAACTCTGAGATATTTTGAGTACGGCAGGATTTCTATTTCCATGTGTTCTTAGGGATGGAAGCAGGACAGGAAATTTGTGAAGCATTGTTGCATGTATTTCTTTTCTAAACTGAGTTATATACTACCACTGGTAAAGTGTCACCGAGTTCTAGGTATTGTTCAATCAGTCTTTATATGTTAAGTCATATAACCTTTATACCACTTCGGTGACATACAGATGCTGATATTATCATTTTAGACATAAAGAGATTTGGCCTAGAAAGATTAGCTCATTTATCCATTATCATAAAATGAGCAAATCTTCCGCACGTTGATGCAGGATCCATTGTGCAGAGTCATGTGATACACTGGACATTGCTTGCTATAGTCAACATGGTGCACAGGAAACTTTCTTCTCTGTAAATTACGTTTCTCCATCGCAGTCCTTAATACCGATGATGGCTACTGAATCAGTAACTTGTGCAAATGACCAGCATAGGTAGAAAAGCAACTAAAGCACAGATACTATCATTATGTGTTATGGAATAACCAGTTATCTGGATGAGTTTCCACATTTTAAAGAAAGGTTTGAGAGCAGCAAACAGTGTTCAGAGGTGGGGTTAAAACTAATCAAGTTAATATAAGTTTGTTAAAATAGTTCTCTCTCTCTCTCTCTCTCTCTCTCTCTCTCTCTCTCTCTCTCTCTGTGTGTGTGTGTGTGTGTGTGTGTAGCCCTGACTGTTCTGGAACTCACTTTGTATTTGAAGCTGTCCACAAATTCACAGAGATCTGCCATCTGGGGTGCTGGGATTAAAGGTGTGCACCACCACCACCAGGCCGGTGAACTTTGCTTGCATTGTAAAAGGAAAAGGGATGGAAAAAAATGAATTTCTCCATTTAACTACAAAACCCCCTATGTTTAGTTTGAGAAAATAGCTCTTAAAGTTCAAGTAGCTATACCAAACTCATCAAAGGATGGACAGTGTGTCACCTATAGATCAACTGTAAGGCAAGCAAATCTTGACAATAAAGGAGATATACAAAAGAAGCTGGAGGCAGCCTCCCTCACTGAGGTAGGCTTTGCAATACTGTTGTGGCTACAGCATTCACTTTAATGCTCTGTACTAGACAAAGCCTCTTTTCCCCTCCCCATGCTGGGACCAAACATCCCCACCACTCTTTCTGAGACATTTCCATTAAAAAAATACCATCTATTTAATGATCTTCCTTTTTAGTTGTAGTTGTTCCAAATGTAAGAACTTCTTTGTGTTTTCAACTTTTGCGCATTTTCCTATAAAGTGTCAACACTGCCAGTCACTTATCCCTAAACTTCCAAAGGATACCTGCTGCTTTTTGTCAGCTTTAGTAAGGCTATGCGCTATGCTGACATAACTGTAACAAGTCCTTTCTGTAGACTGTCCCTGGGAGTTTCTTCTCAACTGCGCGTCTAATTCTACTACCCTGCAGTTAAAATTCTTCACTTTAGTTGGTCTTACAAAATCCAGTTCACTTCTTTAGAGTAGAATGTCTGAATGCTCCCACATTTTCTATACTTACTCAGATTTTCATCTGAGTTCCTAACCCAAGAGCCATTCACTTTCAAGTATAGATACTGAGCATCCAGGTCAAATTAGCTGGTACCTTCAACATTGTAAACTATAATCCTCCCATTGTTTTGTAATTATTTCTGCAAGAGTCTTATCACTGCTTCGAAACTGTTTACTTCACAGGCCTCAGGCTCAGGATGACAGACCATTCATTTGCATAGCTGCATACATTATTTAACGTACAACCCACAGGAAGTATTTCATAAAAATATAAACACTTCATTGCAGGTCCAGGGTTCCAGACTTGACTGGAGCAGTCCCTTCTGGTCTGGGACAACCTGTTTTAGTTTTGCCTCCTTATTATCTACTCATTCTTCAGTGTCCTATTTAAATTGAGCCCCACCCCCTTTAGTCACTGCAGTCCATTAAAAGTCAAACACATCAGTCATCTCTTTCCCTTGGCAGATTACAAGTAGTAAATGCTGTTTTAATATCAGTATTTAATCAAGTGAACCATTAAGGAACAAGACTTGCAAGAGGCCTGGAAACTTACTGAGACCCTGTTTTTTTTTTTTTTTTTCTTTTGCATTTTAATAGATGGTAATCACTCATGAGCCTTAAGGTTAGTACTGTACAGTATCTGCATCCTATGTAAAGGTGGAAACCAAATCAGCAACTTAAAATATGCCAAATGTGAATTTGTAGTCATTACTTCTTACATGCTTTGCTTTATAGCTGTTTATAACCTACACGAGTTTTGTTTATTGGTTTCAACTTTGGCTGTTTTCTATGGCTTTCATGGTGTATTTTTAGGGCATTTGGTGTGTAGTTCATTGCATGCTAACTTTAAGGGGAAATGTTTGAACTCTTTAGTTTGTTTCATCGTTTCAATGGATGTTCAGTTCCAACTGTTTTGATTCCTCTAGCCTTATTGTTTTGTTTTGTTTTTTGTTTGTTTGTCCAGACAGGGTTTCTCTGTGTAGCTTTGGAGCCTGTCCTGAAATTCACTCTGTAGACCAGGCTGGTCTCGAACTCATAGAGATCTGCCAGCCTCTGCCTCCTGAGTGCTGGAACTAAAGGTGTGTGCCACCACTGCCTGGCTGATTCCTCCAGTCTTGTAGTGACTCTAATTTATATAGTGTCCATTCACTGAGTTTGTTTTGATTCAATACTATGCTGGTTATTTAAAAAATGTTTGTTATGTTATCAACTTTAAATCCAGTTACAGGGAATGGAGGTGAGGCCCAGCAATTGAATGCTGTTGCTTCTGCAGGAGGACTAAGTTCACTTCCCAGCACCTAGATCAGATGGCACACAACCAACAGTAACTCTAGCTAAAGAGGCTCCAGCATCGCTTCTCACCTCAGACACCAGCATGTATAAGCACACATTCTCTCTCTGTCTCTGTCTCTCATGGTCCCTGTCACACACACACCACACACATGCACACGCACATAAACAGAAATAAAACTCTTTTAAACATTCACTTTCTGGAGTCACAAACTGAAGTGGCTGATTTACCTTGGAATTACACTGATTCTAGAAGTCAGGTGGAGACATGTTGGGATTGTGCACTGAGTCTTGTGACTCACAAGGGACATCATTTCCTCTTTCCTATTTCCACTCCAGTTATTATTAGTATTTCTTGGTTTAGTGAGTCTCAATCTTTGATCTTTCTCTAAACTCTCAGTGTGACCCACCATTATTTCAATGAAAATACTCATTTCATTCGATTCAAAGACTTTTAATATTGAGAAGTCATGATAGACATTATTTGAAGATATGTTGTTTAATCTGTTGTTTTCCATCTACCTTTCTGGTTTTTGTTAATTTTAAGAATAATCATGTTTTGATTTCAGAGTATAGTTTACAGGGCTTTCACTTTTAAAAAAATTAAAATGTATTTTATCTCCCCAAATATGTCCAGTCTTTATCAATGTTTCAATGTGTGTGCTTGTGGAAGCAATGCTTTGTGCTCTTGTGAGCTGAAGTACATTATAAATACAATTAGATTAGGGTGATTTTTAGTGCCTTTAAACTCAATGATATGTTTCTGATTTTGATTTTTCCCTTGGCTGAATCTGTCAATTAGCACTAAGAAATTACTCAAGTATTTTAATACTGAACTAATTAATTTCTTCATGCAATTTATTATGCTTTTATGTTTATTATTACTCTTTACAAAAGCTATAATGGTTTATAAAAAATCCTATTTCTTTCTGGGAAAAGTTAAGGGATATTCTCTTGGGTTATAATTCAAGCTGTCATGGAGATGACATCCACATGCTGGCCAGCCTATGTCCTTATCTGGAAGCTCAAGGAAAGATCCGCTCCAGATGAATTCCATTTGTTAGCTCATTTACCTCATTCTAACCATAGGTCAAGGTTGAGGCTTGGTGAAGAAAAACAGGCTGATCTCATGTGTTTAGTTCATTCATACCATTTTAGCTCAAAGTCAAGGTGGAAGCTTGGGAAATGGTCTACTTTCGTGATGTTGTACTTGCAAATCTGTCCACTTGCTTGAGTCTTTGGGCAGAGGTCTCTGTTCTTCAGTGATAACAGTCAGAGATCTCTGTCAGGTTCAGTGAAGGCCAGCACCCTTTCTAATGTAGCCTCCTTTAAGCCAGTGATGGTTCTTCAAGTCCTTTCTATCTTCAGAAATCATTGGCTTCCTCTTCTTTCACCAACTAGAAAAAGTTTTCTACTGTTAAGACCCCAAATGATTATATGTGGATGCCTATCAGAAGACTCAAATGTATAGTTCAAATGATAGTGAACTTGTCTTGCACCAATGAAGGCTTGGGTTCAGTTCTTAACACAAACAGCTGATTAAGTTAATAAAATCTCTACTTAAAGTTAAATAATCACGGGAATGATAACCCACCAAATTTATAACTTACGAGGTCAAATAAAATATAGCACGTTGGCAATTTAAAAATCCTTCATGCCAAATTATTCAACTGCCTTTAAACCTTTTTTAGCATATGTAATCATTACTGAATTGATGTCTATGATTGTTTAGAATTTTCCATCATCTGGTTTGTCCTAAGATAGGAAGCTCTTTAGAACAGAAATAATGTATTTAATAACTGTCGGGCACCAGTTTAGAAGCAACAGATGCAGGATGCATAGGACTGTCAAGAAAGAGTCCAATGCAACAGTATACAAATAAGTGAATGAATTGTAGAGCCTTCAAAGAATGTGCACAAAGGACCTAGATAATCTAATGAAATGGAGTTAAAGTTTGGGTGATTTAGACTGGGTGACCATAGATACAAATGCATAATATCAATCATGCTTAGTAATCTACAAAGGCATTCAAACTACACTTAACAAGAGAGGGACCTGGGATCTATATGTATAATATGAAAAAGAAAGAGAAAGGAAGAAAGGAAGGAAGGGAGGGAGGAAGGAAGGAAGGATTGTCTTTATTTTAAGGAAGGGGAAAACTAATTGCCTACCTACCGAGAGGAGTTTTGGAAAATTGCAATTTATTGGTCTTAATACTAGATTTGGATGCTGTGAGCTGCCATGTGGGTGCTGGGAATTGAACCTGGGTCCTGTGGAAGAATAGTCAATGCCCTTAACCACTGAGCTATCTCTCCAGGTCCTCATTCATGTTTCTATATTTACATGTAAGAAATGTTGTATAGTCTAGCCCAACTTGATAATAGTATAATTTCTATTACGGTCAACTTAATTTTTTATTAATTGCCAACATTTAAACTTAGTATATTCAGAACTGAATTTTTTTTCAAATGTGTAGTTTTTTAATGCATGGAGGCTAGAGCGGCAACTTGATAGAATCGGCACTCTTTGACCTTTATGTGAATCCCAGAAACTGAGCTCAGGTCTCCATGCTTTTCTTCCTTCCTTCCTTTCTTTCTTTCTTTCTTTCTTTCTTTCTTTCTTTTTAATTGTTGAATGATTTTACTTGTTGAGCTACATTGCCATTCCTGTTTAGATATATATTTTTAAGTAGTACTTTATGGTAATTTGATATTTTATTTGTCACTTACACTAGCAAATGAATCAAATGCAAGGTTGAAGCCCACAGTCTGAAAGGGTTGTCAAATGCAATGGAGTATTGTTCTTATGGCAGGAATTTAGGAAAAGACAACTCAAATGTCAGGAAAGAGGGGAGATGCACACCAGAGGTTGAAGAATGGTCTAGGGTCCTTTGGGGAAGCAGTCTCGGGGAGAACAGGAGGCGATCAGTTCTGATCATTTATAGGGGAAGTCAGTAGCATGAATAAGACTATGCAAATGGTAAGGAATTTAATGATAAATAAGATGAAGAAGGGGGTGTTAAGGGTGATCCAGGAGGTCAGGAATCAGTAATAGGTTAAATGCTAATGAATTAACAAAGGTAGAGTAAACAGAAGCAGAATAGGCTCAAAGATAAACAGTTAGTACACTAATATACACAGTATAGATGGCTAGATATTTCTATTAATATTTGAATTAAATGCTTTATAAAGTTCATAGAAAAAGTGTGGACCAAAAGCTATTTGGAAGCTACTAGTATAAAGATAAAGATTCAATCTCTTAATACCCCCAGAAAAGAAATAGAGGCAAAGACATAGGAAGCTATAAACTTATTAGAACATTATTTATAACATCAGAAAGCTTTTCATTGGCAATGATTGGACTGAGCTGTTCTCAGACATTGACCATCTCTAGCAATGATGCTGCTTTGAAGTACAGTCAGGAAACTGTTCTAGTGACTATTAAACAGTGCAGCCATACAAGTTAGGGTTAAACAAAAATGGTTTTAATGGATAAGACACTACTATAAGACCATTCAAACTTAATTAATCAGAAACTTCCTGCTATTTGATGAAAAGACCATATACAACAAAATTAGAGTTATTATTATGCTAAGTGGAGAGAGACAGAGCATTTCCTCTAAAATCAAGAGTGAGACAAGGATGCCTCCTACTCTCTCTCTTAATTAACATAGTGCTCGAATCCTTAATGGATGTTATGAGGGCCTATGGCACCATCAGTATCTGGGGTCCCATTGTGCTTTACAAGACAAATACCAGATCCCTCAGCATTTTATAATTCCAGAAACCTACAAGACCCATATACTACTTGCACTTGATTTGAAGGACACTGGGACCAACTCATCTATATCTTCCAGTACATATAATGGGTACTTCCCCAACACCTGTCTTGTGGGACCTGGAGGCAGTTCTACAGATTGTACATCGGCATAACCATGACTGCTGCTATCACATATCAACGGGCCACAAGTGCTTGGTTTTGTAGGGCCTGAGGACATACATATATGGAAGTCCACACCATATTTAACTGTGGACTACTACATTTATGAGTCACTTCAATCTAGACCATCAAGGCACTCTTAGAATCTTTGATATTGGTTACACTGAAAGAAATCACATGGACACTAAACTTTTTAAGTCACCTAGAACCAGACAAAGAATGAACTGATACCTTATTTAAATGAAAAAAATTAAATTGTTCCCTTATAAAAGATATCCAATAAAATAAGAGACATGTTTCATTACATGTACAGAAATCACTGCAGGGAATTAATATTCATGAGAACATATTGATTCTCCGGGAATCAATCACAATTGGAAGAAAATCCATAAAATGTTTGAAAAAATAAGGAAGTTAAAAAATATCTCAGTGAAACACAAGATGATGTGGACAGGTGACACAATGCAGTAAGAAAAACAAATCCTAAAAAACAAAAATCTTGAGTAGGACAGTCGACGTAGAAATCCTATCAAGTCATCAGAAATAATGGAGATGTAAACTTCAGCTTTAAAATTAAAGAAATAGAGAAACCAAACATAAGAACAAATACAGAATAAATAAAGAAAACAGAAAACATAAAAATGAAGGAAATAATGAGGACAATTAAAGTATATAGAACTATTAAACTATTTAAAATACCATTAAGAAGACAATCATTGGGCGTTGGTGGCCTTTAATCCAGCCTTTAATCCCAGCACTCGAGAGGCAGTGGCAGACACAGACTTAACTGTAGAGATCCACTGCAATGCTAGTTAGAGACTTTAGCCCCTAATTTTCACAATAGGAAAATAGTTCAAACAGAAAATGGGCAAGCATTAGGGTTGTACCATATGATAGAATAAAGGAATCTAACAGCTATTTAGAAAACATTTCAACCAACAGCATCAGAATATATATCTTCTTCCCTGGGACACAGAACATTCTCTAGAATGGATCATATGTTAGGTTACAAATCAAATACTAATAATTTTGTTAAAAAAGGAATCATATCAATTTGTCTTTGCAGAGCATGGTGAAATCAATAAAAAGTGTGAAACCAAGACAGGAACCACATTGTTATTAAGGAGCCATATTGCCACATATTATTATCAAGTCTCCGTTCCTTACAAGAATAAGTTTCTGTTCCTAAACCCAATGTATCCGGTAAACCATGCATGCTTTTCAACCTATGCTGAACTTGTAACCCCATGATGTATGCCCATCCCTTTACCTTGCTAAACTCTTGCATCTGTGATAAACGATTGCCCCTTCGAAGGCCTTATGAAAACATATCTTTCCAGACACCTTGGTGACCTTCCTTCTGCGCGATGTATTCTTGAACTCATTTTCATTACTTCTTTCCTAACAGTCAATTGTCTCCACAGCTGTTTTCTATCAACCCTTCCCCTTCTTCATAAAAGGGACCTCAAAAGCCAGTGAGGGGTTGCTCTCTGAAATCCCACGTCAGGATGAAGCAGCTGTTTGACCAGTCCCTTGTGCACCTCTGAACAAAGCTTGCCTAAGCAGATAGTCATGGAGATATTTTTTTCCTTGGGTCTAACACAGATCATATGTTAGGTTACAAATCAAATATCAATAAACTTTTATAAAAGGACTCATATCATGTGTCTTCACAGAGCACAATGAAATTAAACTAGAAATTGATGAAAGGAAGAGCAATATGTATCACACTCTATTAGATACATCTTTATTAGTTGTTTGTTTATAATAATAAATGAATACATCAAAAGAAAATAGAAAATTTTCAAATAGACAAGGTAACAATACAACTTAAAGGCTCCAAACTATAAAATAAAGTTAGCAGAAAACAAACTCCAGAGGAAAATATAACTGAAATCATACACCAAGAAAATCAAATAAATGAGTTACTACTTTGAAAACATAACCAAAATTGGCAAATGTTTAGAGAAAAGGGAAGAAAAAACTAAATCAGTAAAATCAGAAATATAAAGGAGATTGATACCATAGACCTATGCAGAATATACTGTGAACAACTACAGACAAGTAACTGTTACAGCTAAAGAAAATGTTCCAAAAGGGATGAATCCATCCATCCATCCATCCATCCATCCATCCATCCATCCATCCATCCAATATGTATCTATCAATCTATCTTCATCATCATCATCATCTATATCTATAGCTATATTTTTTTGTTTTGTTTTGTTTTGAGACAGAGTTTCTCTGTGTAGCCCTGGCTATCCTGGAGCTCACTCTGCCCAAATATGAAATAGAAAATGTGGAAATTGCTGTATGGTGGGCACCCTTTTGTTTTTTCTGTCAGTGAACAAACAACAAAGACCTTTATGTCCCAGTTTTCATTAAATAAACATTTTGCATTTTCCATACATCTCCAAGAGGCAAAACAAAATTGCAAGACATCAGTCCACTTCAGTGTATGTAGCACAGACAGTAGAGTAGACAAAAGGGACCTAAAACAATGTCTTCTGCCTTATGAACATTTGGGAGGATTTTTTTTTTTACCATATAAGACTTCAAGTCTGATTAAAAATGTAAGACTACCAATTAAATCAATCTTACATGTTACTTTAATATTTATGTGGAAACCCCAAAGAAATGTCAAATTCCTGGAACAAAGTAGTGATTTTTTTTTAAAAAATATATTGCAAGATATAAGGTTAACATATAGAAAACAAATGTCTGTATATACCAGCAATAAATGAATGCAATTTGAAATGAAAACTAGGATTATTCAGAGTCCTGCTAAAATATGGAATATTTCAGTATAAGTCTACTAATTATGGATGTGATTTGTAGATAGGAGAATACAAAGCTCTAATGAAAGAAGTCAAGGGAAGTCACAGTGGTGGGGAGGCATCGCAGGGTGACGTCTAAGAGACTGTCTTTAGGATTTGGATAAATAGGTCTCACCCAATAAGCTACATAGATGACAGTGAGATATTTTATTCGTTCTTATACACGATAAAAAATTTGACTCACATTTCTAAGAGAAATAGTCAAGTTTGAAAGATTGAAATCTGAGAATGATTACAACAACTTAACATTCCAGCAAAAACGAGAAAGACGGTAAATAGGTCAACAGTTGCCAAGGATCCTGGGAAGGGAGAGAAAGATGGATTGATTGAACATGGTATGAGAGAGGTGAAGCCAGTGAAGCCATGGTGTGTGATACTGTGCGGATATATATGTTGACTTAAACCAAAGACCTGAATAACACATAGGATGAAACAGAAAACTAGCATGTTAGCACTGGTCCATCTATTGCAACAAACTCACTATATAATAATAGGGGGAAATTCAAGGGTTGGGGGGAGTAAATGGATGTTTTCTACTTGTTGGTTAAATGTTCCATAACCAAAATCTTCATGATATAAAGTCTGTTACTTAGGAACATAATTTATTCACGGCAAGTAAACATTAGCTTAGAGAAAATTATATGCTGTACATAGTAAAAAATAAATACATGAATATAGATGCAACTGTACACTCTAAGATAAAATAGCTATACATTATTTTCCACCACAATTTGCAGAAGTTATATTCTGTTACTTTTTTGTCTCCTAATGTAAGGCATCTTTCACAATGAACAGGTTAAATAGGAGGCAAACACATTCAGGCAGTGATGAGTTCTGCTTATTTGGTAGAAAATGGAAACAGGACCTAAATGGATAATGTGAGACTGTGCGCAGCAAAGGTTAATCCCTAAGGGACAGAGCAATGCCAACCATGAAAGTTCCTAGGTCATGTATTTTATTGCCCACTTACCTCCTTCTTCATCAAGAATTACAGTGAACATCTGATTACAGAAGTGAGTACCAAAAGCATATTCACATTTTCCAGTAAGTGAGAATGTAAGGAAAACAAGCACGTACCAATTCATCGATGCTGATCATCAGCACACTCTCATATGCTTTACCTTCTTTATCTTTAATGTGGCAGTCAGATGATGTGACAGGCAACAGAGCAAGGATCAGGGGAGGAATTCCAAAGATATATCTGAAAGAAACTGAATCCAACAGTTAATGAGCCCAAGGTAGATGCCACAGCGTGTTACACGAGGTGGGAATGAATACCTATGTCTAATAATTTTAAAATTACATCTCAATTCCCACATAACATACAAAGAGCTATAAAAAAATGAAACTGTATGACAAGCAAGGGCAGCGATTTAGTTTAGGGTTAGGGTTTGTTGTTGGTGTATAGGTTGTATGCACATTTTATGCAGAAGTGCTGTAATGGAATAACAGACTTCGGAAAGCTGTCCAGCAAGGGAGGGGGTGACAGCTTTGTGAGTTGGATTTATAGCAAACATCCCTGAACGAAAACATATTTACAGTTCCTTAAAATCACACATTATTTAAAGTAAGTGAAAGATGTCATGTAAATGTTTATTTACACAGAAACTATAGTCCTCATGAAGGCAAATCCAGTCTTTATGTGGAGTGGGGAACCTCTTTGATGTTACACTACAGTGGTTCTTTATAGTGATGAACCTTAGTCTTCTTTTCTGGAGGACGTTATGTTGAGGGAGACCTCCTTGATGCTGCACAGTAGTGTTTTTCTGTAATGAGGAACCTTAGCCTTTTTCTGGATTAAGCTATGTGGAGGGGGGACTTTTTCGATGTTGCACTACAGCGATTCTATGCAATTAGGAACCTTAATCTTTTTCTGGAGGAAGTTATGTGGAGGGGGACCTCTTTGATGTTACACTACAGTGGTTCTCTGTTTGTAATGATGAACCTGAGAGAGTTTTACCTTCTTTCCCAGACTCTGCCAATGTTAGATTCTCAGTATTATTATTTTGTGTATTTATTTCCCCAAAGATGTAGATTCTGTTCAAGAATAGCACTCTTTTATGTTAAGAAAGCTCAAAGAAAAGGTCCATGGTTTCTCAGCTGATGGTTTTTGGTAAGTCTTGCCAATCAGATTCAATCAAAAGGAATACAATCTTAAATGAAATCACCTGGGGTAAATAATTAAGATGAAAATCAAGTGGCAACCTAGGAACCTTAAAACCAACCCCCTCTTTTTTAAAAAAAAAAAAAAAAACAATGAGTCCATACATGTCTTGCTTTCATTTTTTCATGAACTCGTATGCGTCAACAATAGTGTACTTACCACCATGAATTTTACAAACCCACAGTATAACATTCAGCGCTCAGCATTTTATTTGCATCCTCTCTATTTAGGGTCTAAACATTTTAATAAACACAAAGAACTGACCCTGGCAACAGTCTGGAGACTTCAGAGTATATCATAAAGATATCATCTATTATACTATTATCCAATGATACTAAGAAGGCAGAAGTATTCATCATAAATTATAACTTAAGTGACCCATGTTTTTACAAGTAAAGAAAGTGGGATTGGTAGAAGTTCTGGGATCTCCCAGAGCCTCAACCACAGACAAAGAGCTACAGGCAACTAAGGCAGGTATGGTGAGTGCTGTGAAGAACAATGCCCCTCCCCGCACACATTGGTTATTCATTACCAAATCATCAGTCATGAACGTTTATATATACAAGTGATATTATACAGAACAAGCACATTGTATTTATATATTTATGAATATCTTTGTTCCCCATCTTTCTCCCTCCCCCCATATGTATATAATGCACACTAAGTAACAACAGAAGGCCATGAATTTGAAAATCTGAAGTAGAGTGTAATGGCGGTAAATAGGAGAGGTTGGAAGGTGGAAAGGGAAGAAGGGAAATGACGTAATCATATTTTAATCTCAAAACCCCGTAATGTGAAGATTTATCACTGTGATTGGTTTGCTAAAGAAAATGACTAGCCAGTAGCTGAGGACCAAGTTACGTGGGAGAGCCAAACTGAATGATGGGAGGAGGAAGGGTGAGTTCAGAGGTTTCGTAAGCCAGAATGAGTCGGACATACAAAATGAGATAGAGGCAAATGCCATGAGCCTCCGGAGTCACATAGATTAATAGAAATCAATTAAAGTGTAAGAGCTAGTTAAAAACAAGCCTGAACTATCAGCCAGGCATTTGTAATTAATATTAAGTTTCAGTGTATTTATTTGGGAGCTGCTGTGTGGACTGAAACATCCACCAATACCATAATTCATAGCTTCCCATCTTCATATAAAGCTAATACTTGGTATGCTCAGAAAACAATCCAAGAATGGGCGCGGAATTTATTCAAAACTCATCACTAAATAATTCATTTCAGATCAAATACTAATATCCTAGCTGCTTTTAACTGGACTACTGAGCCAGGAACTACTAGGAAATCTATCTGTCAGTCTGTCATCTACCATCTTATGTATCTATCACTGATGATAATCTATTTATATATGTATGGATATAAGTATATGTTACATATTTTATTGAATACGTAAAGAAAGGTAGACCTTTAAGTTAGCCTACTTTTTGTAGCACAGTAACAACAGTGACTGAGTTTAGGTGCTAACCTGAGTCTTCTCTTTCAGTGGGATGTGGTTTTAAGATGCCCCCAGTCACTTTCTTACAATACCCTTCATCTAGTCCTCTCCTATTGCCATTCTTTCACACAGGAGACACAGTTATCAATTACTAACACATTTTAATCAGAGCTATATAAAATTTTAGAGCAACATGCTCTTTATTTCATCTTTGGCCTTATAGATCTCTAAAACTTAAACTTTGGGAAGAGTAGACAGAGAAAACAGCTGGAGGAATGTGACTTGAACTCAAAGCAGAATGTGATGATGCCATTAGCAAGAGATTAATTCTCGTCTATATATAAATGCTATGTCAAAGGCCCATTTTCTGCTTAATAAGTTAATTTGTTTTACTTCATAAGATTATCAGTTTTCTTCTACATGCCAGTTTTCAATAATAATGTGCTTCCCAGGTTCATATGAACTTAAGATTCTCTGGAAATATTTTGTCAATGCTTTAGAGTGTTGGTTTGATGGAATGTTCTTTGCATATGTGTGCTATATGAAAATTTCAGTTCTAAAACTATTCTTAAAATACAGTTTTTCATCTGTAGACCCTTACATGATTGAGCAAGGTAGCTACTGACAGGCTAGGGTAATACAAGAGAGGGAGAGTTTAGGACATAGAGCACTGGGGGGGGGGTTGTCTTCAGCTGACTACAGGCTATGAGGCAGACTAAATAGCTGAATTTCATTTACACTTCTTGTACATGATCTCCAAAATGAAAACTTTCATCGACTCCTCCTTAATGTACCTCTCTTCTCTTTCATCTCCCCAACTCTTTAACTTTTAAGATTCTATTTCATCAACCAAATAGAGGAGCCATTCATATTTAAGTTGCCTCAGGCATAATTCCATGAACACACCAGGGCCCAAGATGCCTATCTCATCAGTCCCTGGCTCTGCTCTCGATAGGATAGTGTGTGCTTTCTTCTGTAAGTGCAGTTGTTTCTTCCAAATGCACGTACATGAACAATTAAGATTTTCCATCATTATTGTTTGTGGGTGTTTCTAACACTGTTTCTCAGTGTGAAAGGCATTCAAATGTTTGCCATATTTTGCTTCTTTTTGTATCACACCACATTCCCCTGAACTTTCATTAGGTCACAGATAAGACAAACTGTAGGAACAATGCAAGGCATGTGTTGGCATGTAGGATTGTCTTTAAATCTCCCAAAGGGTTTGAAACTGGAGAATTTGTTTTCAGTAGGGAATTTGGCTAAACCGGAATGATAGCTGTCGAAAAATTCTTGTTGGTTTTTAACGTAAGCCAAATAATACATTCGATTTTCAGCTGCTTGAGTTATGAGGTCAAAGTGAACATAAATAAATTGGCTTCTTCAGCCCGTCATATCCAGTCATAAATCAGTTTCTTTAATTGTCTCTTTTATTTATTTATTTATTTTTGAGATTACAAAATAATTTCATTTCGCCCATTCATTTCATCCTACAAAACCTTCCTATATACCCTTCCCTTATTCTACTTCAAAATTATGGCCTCTTCCCTTATTAATTGTTGGTATGTGTGTTTCTGTGCACATAGACAAAACCTGCTCAAGTCTGTTTAATGTTACTTATATGTATGTTTTCCAGGCTGACCATTTGGATACCCAATTGGTGTGCTTTTCCCTGGGGAAGACTGTTTCTCCCACACTCAGCATTTCTTAGCTGACTGCAATTCTTTGTCTAGGGTTGAGGCCTTGGGGGCTTTTCCCATCCACTTTAAGAAGCATTCATTGAATGTCCTTCTGTATGTCTATTTCAACAGGGAGTTCAATTCTCCTGCCACCCGGCGGTGTTCATGCATATAGGTCATTCACATCTTACAGTGGAGAAACTGGAGCTCAAAGAACAGTTCTCCAAATGTTGCTTCCGAGAGAAGCCAGGACTCACATCTGACACACTCAGGTTTATTTGTCTAGGGATTCAGCTTCTAGCTACTCAACTACACTCTTTATAATCATAACTACCTATAAAGATAGTCAAATGAGGTTAAAAAAATCATTGTCTTCTGCTTGAACGTCACCAAGGTACTTCCAGGCAAAGCTCTGAAAATATAGCATATGCTTCCATTTTAAGGGAAAAAGAGTAAATATTTGGACATATTCTTGAGTTATTTGTCAGCAGTTAATATAAAAACAGTTCATACCCATGGGCCATGCAAATTAGTTTCATGGAAGAATTTTCTAGTTTTGTTTAAGAGGTACACACACTGATGAGAGATTTATTATTCTCCTTTAGAGCTCTTCAGGTTCCCTATTCATTCTCAATGCTGTATTTTCTCATGAGCTCACTTTATTAGCATGCATGCATGTGTGTATAATAAAATTGCCTAAATGAGGCAGCATAGTGAGTCTTCATTTACTCACTGCCCCCAAATAACGGGTTGGAAACAAAGAATAGCCCAGTGCACTATCTGAGGGAGCCTAAGCTTCTAGTGCAGTATTTTGGAACAAAATATGAAGGAAGCCACTCACTTTAAACCAAGAGTTTAAAGTCATACTCTGTTTACTAACACCTTATAATGTGCTACCATGGACAGGACATTAAGCCCCTGTATTTAAACCACACACCTCTGCTTTCTTTTGTGCCTTTATCTCCCCAGATCATTGGTTAGTCAAGGATTAAAGTCAGGAGTGAAGCAGAAGGAAGCGATTCAGCAGCAAGGGAATCTCTAAAGATACACTCTTTTCTGACTGCAGTTAAATTCCTGGATTGCACCCTTACAAAGCGTACCTCTTCTATTTGATTTCTGACAAGTACTCCGGTTGTGCTAGTTCTTTGGTCCTTTCCTACATAAGAGATGGAAAGTAATCTGAACTAAGAGTGGCCGGGAAAGCAACAACACAGAGCTTTGGGAAGGGAAGGACGACAGGCATTGGGCAGGCTCCATGCTCCTGCGCTCCTACAGTTTCTCTTGCTCTCAGAAATATTTGCTGGGAAACATTTCCTCTCCTCGCATTCCATCGCGTTCTCGTCTATGCTGTTACAGCATTTGTTTGTTTATTTATTTTAGCTCCAACTACAAGCGGATTCCACCCACTGTCAGTTCTGTTCTTGTCCACGTTAAGTCCTTACTTATTTCGAACAATTGCAAACCTATTAGATTTGATCAGGGGCGAAGACTTTGTACTCGTAGGTACTTATAGTATAAGGGGAAAAAAAAAATCTGGCTTTTTGCGATTCCAGTCCCGGGACTTCGGCTCCCAGAAAACAATGCAACATACAGCCTGGGTCGGAAACTCCCAGAATTACTGAGAGGAGAAGAGGGGGTTTTCCAATGACCTGTCCTTTAGGGTTTAAAAGCGCATCCCCGAGCGGCTCTTGCATTCTCTATGAAGTTGTGAGCTACGGGAACCCAGCGACTCCCTGAACCCAGGCAGCCTGTGAGTAACTTTGCGCAGCCAGGAAGCAGGGAAGGGCTGCTTGGGCAAGTTTCTGGCTAGGGACAGAGTGTGGCTGATAGCCACTGACTTCTGAGACCTGGATGCAGGCAGCCACCGCGGTGTGACTCCTGCACTAGGGCGGGCTCTGGGTTTGGGGATCCAAAGCCGGCATCGAGAAGGGTTCATCCCCTCCTGCCCTGCCCAGGGCTGTACGCCCAGGTGCCAATGGCTCTGGGCCACCCAGCTCAGCAAGGGTAGTGGCTGACCATGGGAGAGGCTGTGTTCCCAGCCGGTCCAAAGTGCAAGGCCGGGCTATTCCCGGACGTGCAGAGGCGCGGGGGGCGGGGGGCGGGTGGCGCGTCCCGGTGTGTCCCAGAGTCCCCGGCGCGCTAGGCGCACCTACGTGCGCACGGGAGAGCAGCGCTTACCATGGAACATGGTCTGCGGGAGGTGGGTGTAGTCATGATGACTGGAACTGAAGCAGGAGCGAGCTCTCATCACCCATAATCACGCCCAGGACCCCGGACATCCGCCGAGTGGCCGCACGCCGGTGCTGGGCAGGGCAGTCCGGGCAGCTGGCTCCTCTCGCCCACGTCGCGCCTAGTCCATCCATCCCAGGAGGGGCCGCATGCATCACCGGCTGGCCAGAGGCTGTGGCTTTGCCAGCATGACTTCCGTAGGCTCTGCCCGCAGAGCAGCCAGGGTAGTTTCAGTTTCTACTTTGCGCTGTCTTCAGGTTCAATGTTTGAGTTTATACCCTTAGCGTCTTCCCCATGCACCTGGGCCAGGATCAGTGGTCGCGGGCAAATTTCAAAAGCACCTCAGGAGAAACCAGCTGGCTTTCTGGATCAGAGAGATTCGCCTAAAAGGCTTTCCAAACGACTTCTAACCGCTTTGGCAACTCTGGTAGACTGAAGCTAAAACCACCGGTTAATGACATGTCCACAGAAACCGCAAATGTGCAGCAGTGCAAAAGCTCGCTATTGAGTCAGTTCCACTGAGAAGGCGTCGCAGCTTCTGCCGCTGATGCGGCGGACGTTGCCAAGTCATCTTAGAAAAAAAAAAAAAAAAAAAAAAAAAAAAAAAAAAGGAAGTGAAGAATGATTAAGAGGGTCACGCCCTCTGCCCCTCCAAGCTCTGTCGTTTCTTCCCTCCCTGTCTTCTGTGTGTGCAATGCACCTGCTCAGGTGGAACTTTAGAGGAAAAAAAAAAATTCTTGTGAGCTCATATAGTGTACTAGGTAAGTGATAGCTTCAGAGAACTAAAATTCGTTAGGGGGCGCAGAAAGTACTCACAGTAATTGCTAAGAAACTCGGGTGCTTTTTACCAGGTATGATGAATAAACTACCTTGATTGCTTCACTGAAAAAAAACCAAACTTTTTTTTTTTTTGGTAGTAGTCCAGAATTAGCAAAGCAATTCCTGATTTCGCGTTGTGTCTCATAATCAGGTGAAAGTGGATAGTTATAAACCGTAGCGAGAGAGCTGGTGCTAATAGCATCCAGCCAGAGTCTGCTCCGCGCAGGCGCTGTGGTGAGCATTTTACTTGTACTGTGGCACCCGAAGCCTCCTGTGAAGCACACCATTCTATCTGCAGTTTAAAGGCAGATGGTGGGGACACAGGCTTCCTTATTAACAGAGCTAAGTTCACATAGTTGGCCTAATTAGGACAAAGACCCTCCTGTACCTGGCTTCAACATCTCTGCTAGCTGCTAGCGTTCCCCACGGCTCTGCTAGCGTTCCCCACGGCTCTGCTAGCGTCTCCCCCATGGAAGGAAAACCTGTGAACCCTGCAGTGTGGTCATGGTGGGTCCTAGGAGAACAGCGACCGTGGTGGTGGCTCTGACCCTCTGGGGAAGCTCAGGAAGCGTTCTGGAGTCTGTGGTTCCTGAACTGACATTGGAACAGGACGTGGAGCTGGTACAGAGCTTCACACTCCCTTGTGGGTGTGACACTGAATAGAAGCAGAGAAGCAGGGGTGAGAAGGGACAGGCTCTGTGCTAGCTAGAGAGTGTGAAACGCAGCGGGTCAGACTGGGCCTTGGGCTGTGGAGTCTGCTGTTACGCTTCCTTCTTGCATTCAATCTATAAACCCGAGCTGTCTAAATGTTACCAGGTGACTGACTGTAGGCCTATTGAGGACATTTCCCTTGTCCCTCTGGCCTGCAACAAGCCGGTCATCCTTCTCATACTATCGGGAATTTGATTGCACTTATTATTATTTTATTATTATTATTATTTCCAAGACAGGGTTTCTCTGTGTAACCCTAGCTCTCCTGGAGCCAATTCTGTAGACCAGGCTGGCCTTGAACTCACAGAGATCTGCTTAGCTCTGCCTCCCAGGTTCTGGGATTAGAGACATGTGCCAGCATTGCCCAGCTTATCATTTTTTATTAACCTAATAGTTTTATTGATTACTTGGAAATTTCACATAATGCACCCTGATCATTTGTCTCTGTGTGCGTATGAATACGTATATATATATGTTCATTATTTTTCTTATTTTACATATTGATCCCAGTTCCCTCTTCCTCCCTCCCATTCCCTCTGACCCCCTCCCATCCCATTTCCCACCCTCCACTCCACAGGGAGGGTGATGCCTTCCAGGAGGGATCAACAAAATCTGTCAAGTCATTTGGAGTAGGTACTAGGCTCTCCCTCCTGCCTCTAGGCTAAGGGAGTATCCCTCCATGGAGAATGTGCTCCTAAAGTCCTTTTGTGCACCAGGGATACATCCTGGTTCCAATGTCTGAAGTCCCTTAGACTGCCCAGGCCTTCTAACTGAGACCCATGTTCAGGGAGTCTGAGTCAGTCCCATGCTGGATTCCCAGCTATCAGTCTGGGGGTCCAGGAGCTCCTCCTTGTTCAGGTCAGCTGTCTCTGCGGGTTTCTGTAGCCTGGTCTTGACCCCTTGACTCCTTCTCTGCATCTGGATTTCCAGTTTGGCTCAGGTTTAGCTATGGGTCTCTGCTTCTGTTTCCATCAGCTACTAGATGAGGGCTCTATGATGGTGGATAAGTTATCAATCTCATTATCAGGGAAGGGCATTTAAGGTAGCCTTTCCACTATTGCTGAGATTGTTAGTTGGGGTCAGTCTTGTAGGTCTCTGGACATTTCTCTAGAGTCAGATTTCTCTTCAAACCTATAATGGCTCCCTCTATTATGGTATCTCTCTCTCTCTCTCTCTCTCTCTCTCTCTCTCTCTCTCTCTTGTTTGTTTCCGCTCTCGTCTGTTCGTCCCCAAACTCAATCCTCCTGGTCCCACATGTTCTCTCCTCCCCTTCTCTTTACTTACTTGTCGCTGCTCCCTGTTTCTGAGCCCCTGATGAGCTGGGCCCTGTTGTTCTCTTGGGACCTGATCCATCTTCACTGCAGTCACTGGTCTTTCCTCCCTGTGTCCCAGACAGCTCCCCTCCACTGAGAAGGTTTGCCTAGGATGTGATTACAATCCAATATTGCTGTGCAACAGGTAGGAAGAAAACTATGATGGCGAGAACGTGCTTCAAGGAAGGAATATGAGAGATTGTCCAGGAAAGCAGGAAGAAAAATCAAGGGGAAAGAAAGAAATTAGGGAGAGATAGCAAATGAAATCAGGAAACCAAACTGAGTGAGAAAAATCGTGCCCTTCCAAAACTGCCACTGAAACGTAGAGGTGGCGATAGGAAGTAGAAGGCGATGAGGCTGTGGCAATGACTATAGACATGCCTAGGTCTGTGATAACAATAAGAAACTCCCCAGCCTTGGGTGGAAGTAGTAACAGGCTACTCAGGTACTGTGTTTTTCCCCTGCTGTTTGTTGTTGGGCCTTTTGGGGTAGAGTCAAAGAACATCTATCAACAATGAGCAAAAGGGGAAATCTGTTTTCCTTTCTAATGTAGTCACTATAATATTAGCCTGGCAGAAAGAGGCTCATGCATTGGCAAAGGCTGAGGAAAGGGTGGTGTGGGGGGGGGACACATCTAGAGTTCCAGAAGTCATTTTTTTAAAAATGGGACTCCATCTATCCCTAAATGCTAAGAATATCATATCATGAGAAGATTCTGAGAAAATTACTGTCCTGTTGAAAGACTCTACACAGTTTTTTTCAGAGCAGTTGTTTGCTTTCTAATACAGATTGAACATACAGACTGATAAGGGTAAATGCTTTCTAAAGTTTTAGCATGTTGATGATTTAATAAATGAATGAACTGGTAAGTCAGGCCCTAATGGAGTAGAGCTGTAATCCTAGCTACT